>NC_135234.1:445608703-445956203 GCF_051348905.1 Ranitomeya variabilis
GCCTCTGTAGTTGGCTGGGTCATACCTGTCCCCACTCTTGTGGATGGGTGTGATGAGGCCTTGGTTCCAGGTACGAGGGAAGTAGCCAGCGCTCAGCACAATATTGAAGAGTTTTATCCATTGCAGCCTGTATTTCTGGTGGGCTGTACTTCAGCATTTCTGGTAGGATTCCGTCCAGGCCACTGGCTTTTCTACATCTTATGGAGGAGAGTCTCTCGGCTACTTCCTGTAGTGTTATAGGTGTATCCACCGGGTTTTGGAAGTTTTTGATTTTTTCCTCCATTGCTTTTAGTTTCGCCATTATGTTTTCCTGTTCTTGGCTTAGCTCTTCCTTTTGGAATGTCTTTATAGAGGTCTCTGAAGTATTGGAGCCAGGGGTTGCCATTTTGGATATGGGTGTTGTTTTTCTTGTCTTTGGTGCCCATGTGGTTCCATAGTTCCCAGAAGGAGTTGTCCTGGAGGGCGTCTTGGAGTTGGTTAAGCTTGGTAGAAATGTAACTCTGCTTCTTCCTCCTGAGGAGGGTTTTGTACTGCCTTTGTATGGAGTCATAGGCTTCCATCAGACCCAGGTGGTTGGGGTCTCTGTGTTTCTTGTTGGAGGCTGTTCTCAGGGTCTTCCGTACAGCTTTACATTCTTTGTCAAACCAGCCATTGACCTGTGTTTCTTTTGGTCTCTTGTAGTAGACTTTTTTAAGGTCGGACAGTCTGGCCATTGCGTAGAATATATTGTTGAGGTCCTTTGCGGCTTGGCTCACTCCCTCTGGGTTTGGCTTGTACTCGAGGTTGTAGAAGTGGTGCAGCATCCGCTGTATTTCAGGTCTGCTGGAAGCTTCTTTATACTTTAGTGCCGACATTTTGGACCATTTATAGGATGGAGGCCGGGTGAAGAGGCCGCTCTGCTGTGGCTTCTGAGTGGATGGTTTCTCTGTAGATTTCATGTACAGAAGAAGTTGGCTGTGGTCTGACAGGTGCGTTTGTGGGGTGACTATGAGGGCGCTGACATCTGCCAGGTTCAGATCTGTAATGGCGTAGTCTACTACACTCCTCCCTACATGGGAGTTTAGTGTATACCTTCCTAAGGAGTCACCCTTGCTTCGCCCATTAAGGATATGAAGTCCTAGACTTCTACATACGTTCAGGAGCTTTCTGCCACTTTTGTTGACTGTGCTGTCATAGCTGTTTCTCTCAGTGTGTACAGGGTCTTGGTCGTCATTCTCTGCTCCAAGTATGTAGATGTTCCCATCCGTGGTCAGGAAGTCTCTCTCTCTCCCTGTTCTTGCATTGAGGTCTCCAAAGATGAGAACTTTGCCCAGGGCCTGATAATGGGCGGCTTCTCTTTGTAAGATCTCGAAGCAGTCTGGATTGAAGTAGGGGGACTCTGGCGGTGGTATATAGGTGGCACAGAGGTGGACATCAGACTGGCAGGTGAGGATGGAGCTGCTGATTCTGATCCATATGTGGCTGCCTCCTTTCTTCACCGGTTTGATGTACATACATATATATATATACACTCACTGGCCACTTTATTAGGTACACCTGTCCAACTTCTTGTTAACACTTAATTTCTAATCAGCCAATCACATGGCGGCAACTCAGTGCATTTAGGCATGTAGACATGGTCAAGACAATCTCCTGCAGTTCAAACCGAGCATCAGTATGGGGAAGAAAGGTGATTTGAGTGCCTTTGAACGTGGCATGGTTGTTGGTGCCAGAAGGGCTGGTCTGAGTATTTCAGAAACTGCTGATCTACTGGGATTTTCACGCACAACCATCTCTAGGGTTTACAGAGAATGGTCCGAAAAAGAAAAAAAATCCAGTGAGCGGCAGTTCTGTGGGCGGAAATGCCTTGTTGATGCCAGAGGTCAGAGGAGAATGGGCAGACTGGTTCGAGCTGATAGAAAGGCAACAGTGACTCAAATCGCCACCCGTTACAACCAAGGTAGGCCTAAGAGCATCTCTGAATGCACAGTGCGTCGAACTTTGAGGCAGATGGGCTACAGCAGCAGAAGACCACACCGGGTACCACTCCTTTCAGCTAAGAACAGGAAACTGAGGCTACAATTTGTACAAGCTCATCGAAATTGGACAGTAGAAGATTGGAAAAACGTTGCTTGGTCTGATGAGTCTCGATTTCTGCTGCGACATTCAGATGGTAGGGTCAGAATTTGGCGTAAACAATATGAAAGCATGGATCCATCCTGCCTTGTATGGAGCATCTTTGGGATGTGCAGCCGACAAATCTGCGGCAACTGTGTGATGCCATCATGTCAATATGGACCAAAATCTCTGAGGAATGCTTCCAGCACCTTGTTGAATCTATGCCACGAAGAATTGAGGCAGTTCTGAAGGCAAAAGGGGGTCCAACCCGTTACTAGCATGGTGTACCTAATAAAGTGGCCGGTGAGTGTATATGTGTATATGTGTGTATATGTGTATATATATATATATATATATATATATATATATATATATATATATATATGTGTATATATGTGTATATATATATATATATATATATATATATATATATATATATATATATATATATATATATATATATATATATATATATACGCCCACCATTCCTAGGAGTAATAAGCACTGAACATGAGCTCCTGAATTTCCATCACTTTATACCTTGTAATGAGGCAACTGTAAGACAAATCCTGGAAAAACTCAACTCCGTGGAACATAAAAGTGATCTGGACCGAACTGGACTTTAAATTTTATGAAAAAAGGAAGAATTGGAGGATTTAAAGGAGAAAACAAGAATCCCCTGGAGGAAGCAGACTGGAAACAGCTGGCATCATACATCTGACCTCCTGATACCTGGACCTATAAAAGGTAGAAGAATTCCTTAACTACAACACAAGCTATAGACTTGTTACAAATTAATCTTCTTAGAAATAAGGATTATAATTAACATATAACTACAAAATGGAGAACACAAATTTGGAACAAGTGAAGGAACAAAGCCCAGAGACACAGGAATGCTTGGGGTCAGATCTGGAGATAACACAGTGGGGCAATAAACCCAAGAAGGACTATATTAGAGAGAATCCAGAGACTCTTTATGCAGATTTCACAAAGGAAGAACCAAAAAGAAAAACCAATGTAGTATTCTATACAGACCAGCTCTCAGCCTGGCACACTGCCCTGTGCAATCGATATAAACATGTAACTAAATCCAACACCAATAATGCCCAGCGGATGAAAATTACCAGCCAAGCCGATGACGACACCAATGTGCTCACCATAATAATAATAATTTTATTTATATAGCGCCAACATATTCCGCAGCGCTTTACAACTTATAGAGGGGACTTATACAGACAACAGACATTACAGCATAACAGAAATCACAGTTCAAAACAGATACCAGGAGGAATGAGGGCCCTGCTCGCAAGCTTACAATCTATGATACCAGAAGCCTGTACAACAATGGCACAGTCATGGTGCAGGGGACGGAGGAGATTCTGCAGCAATTTGAAAAGTGTTTTTCTGATATCAAAGAGCAGGCACAAACCTTTAAAGGACTACAAGCCCCAGCAGCTACCTCTAATGCTACCTCTAATGCTCATATAGAGATTCCCAGACAGAGCCGCCTATCCCCCGACACTTCACACCTCTCGCAGGATAACATCAGAGACTTCTTATCTCAATTAGAAAGAGACTTGGTCCAACTGAAATTAGAATGTGAAAGAAACTCACAAGGGAATGCAAATTACCAAGCAACAAACGACACAGCCCTACAGAAAATAAGGGAAGAAATGTGTGAACTGAAATGTCAACACCAGGCAGCTCTACAGGAAATAGGGGACCTGAAAAAAGACAATGATGAACTCAGAATGGAGATTGCAGAATTAAAAGCCCACAGCCCTGGGCATCTGAACCAGCCGGGGGCAATGGAAACCAGCCAGAGAGCAGACAACATGGCCACCACTGAACAGAATGTAGAGACACCTACTAGCAATAAAATAATAACCAACAATATGACTGATCCTGAAACCAGAGAGATGGAAGAGAGAAGAGAACCAGCCACCAGCATCACAGACCCCCCGTCAGCAGCACCGTAGCCCACCCAAGACATCACAAAGTCCTGACATTGTCCTAATAATGGACTCAAATGGGAAGTACCTAAATACACAGCGGCTATTCCCAGGAAAACAGGTCCGTACAATCCGCTGTGCAAATATTGAACAGGTGGCAGAGGTCATCAGTAAACCACGGTTTACCAACCCAACGCACATTATTATACACACAGGTACAAACAATCTACCAGACCAGCACCAGCAGATCACAGAACAACTGATCAACCTGGCAAGGATGGCAAGACTAAAATTCCCGGACAGTAAAATCATTCTGTCATCGCTGCTCCCAAGAAAGGACACACCCAGGCAAACCACCCAAACCATCAATACAGAACTGACTGAAAGGATCAAGACTGTGCCAAACGTGACCCTGGCACACCTCTCCATAAACACCAGTCACCTGCACGATAATAAACATCTCAACAAACAAGGGGTCAGCCTCCTGGCCAAAGAGCTGAAGGACATCGTGCTAAACAGAGACCCCAGGGCTGGATCCAACAGTGGCCATAATCACACTGAAAGACCCCCGAGAACGAAAGAGCAGAAAACCCCAACGCTACCTCCTGAAGCTGGAAACAAAGCTCTTCACCCAGTGTCAGACCATCAGAGGAGGAGACCTCCATGGAGACCACCGAGCCCGCACAGACACATGCAGAGCAGAGATAGGGATGAGATAAAGACCCTGCTCAATGCACTGTGCAGAATTCTAATGTGACTGGATGGAACCAAGCACTTCTATAAAACAGTCAGAAATCCAGTTTGTCCCACACAGCTATACTCATTACAAGGTATATACACACAAAATACACTGAAGAATGTCTTCACTTACAATCAGCATCTGGAATATTCAGGGTCTCAACGCCTCAACCTTTGGATCTAAAACAAAGGACCCTGATTTTATACAAAGACTGAAAAATATAGACATTCAGATCCTCCTGGAAACATGGACCAGAGCCGAAAACGAATCCCTGGTGCCTATTGGATACAAGGAATTCTCGGTCCATGCCCAGAAAAATAAAAACACCAAACAGGGCCGGGGCTCAGGAGGAGTATTGATCTGGTATAAAGAGGAGCTCCACCCGTACATCAAACCGGTGAAGAAAGGAGGCAGCCACATATGGATCAGAATCAGCAGCTCCATCCTCACCTGCCAGTCTGATGTCCACCTCTGTGCCACCTATATACCACCGCCAGAGTCCCCCTACTTCAATCCAGACTGCTTCCAGATCCTACAAAGAGAAGCCGCCCATTATCAGGCCCTGGGCAAAGTTCTCATCTTTGGGGACCTCAATGCAAGAACAGGGAGAGAGAGAGACTTCCTGACCACGGATGGAAACATCTACATACTTGGAGCAGAGAATGACGACCAAGACCCTGTACACACTGAGAGAAACAGCTATGACACTACAGTCAACAAAAGTGGCAGAAAGCTCCTGAACGTATGTAGAAGTCTAGGACTTCATATCCTTAATGGACGAAGCAAGGGTGACTCCTTAGGAAGGTATACACTAAACTCCCATGTAGGGAGGAGTGTAGTAGACTACGTCATTACAGATCTGAACCTGGCAGATGTCAGCGCCCTCATAGTCACCCCACAAACGCACCTGTCAGACCACAGCCAACTTCTTCTGTACATGAAATCTACAGAGAAACCATCCACTCAGAAGCCACAGCAGAGCGGCCTCTTCACCCGGCCTCCATCCTATAAATGGTCCAAAATGTCGGCACTAAAGTATAAAGAAGCTTCCAGCAGACCTGAAATACAGCGGATGCTGCACCACTTCTACAACCTCGAGTACAAGCCAAACCCAGAGGGAGTGAGCCAAGCCGCAAAGGACCTCAACAATATATTCTACGCAATGGCCAGACTGTCCGACCTTAAAAAAGTCGACTACAAGAGACCAAAAGAAACACAGGTCAATGGCTGGTTTGACAAAGAATGTAAAGCTGTACGGAAGACCCTGAGAACAGCCTCCAACAAGAAACAGAGACCCCAACCACCTGGGTCTGAGGGAAGCCTATGACTCCATACAAAGGCAGTACAAAACCCTCCTCAGGAGGAAGAAGCAGAGTTACATCTCTACCAAGCTTAACCAACTCCGAGACGCCCTCCAAGACAACTCCTTCTGGGAACTATGGAACCACATGGGCACCAAAGACAAGAAAAACAACACCCATATCCAAAATGGCAACCTCTGGCTCCAATACTTCAGAGACCTCTATAAAGACATTCCAAAGGAAGAGCTAAGCCAAGAACAGGAAAACATAATGGCGAAACTAAAAGCAATGGAGGAAAAAATCAAAAACTTCCAAAACCCGGTGGATACACCTATAACACTACAGGAAGTAGCCGAGAGACTCTCCTCCATAAGATGTAGAAAAGCCGGTGACCTGGATGGAATCCTACCAGAAATGCTGAAGTACAGCCCACCAGAAATACAGGCTGCAATGGTTAAACTCTTCAATATTGTGCTGAGCGCTGGCTACTTCTCTCGTACCTGGAACCAAGGCCTCATCACACCCATCCACAAGAGTGGGGACAGGTATGACCCAGCCAACTACAGAGGCATATGTGTCAGCAGCAACCTGGGAAAACTGTTCAACAGTATCCTGAACAAGAGGATCCTCACCTTCCTCACCGAGCACAACGTCCTCAGCAAGAGCCAAGCAGGGTTCATGCCGAACCACTGACCACATCTACACTCTGCACAGCCTCATTCAGAGACACGTCTACAATACAAAGAATGGGAAGATATACGCCTGCTTTGTGGACTTTAAAAAGGCCTTTGATTCAGTGTGGCACCCGGGCTTATTCCTGAAACTGCTGGAGAGCGGAATAGGAGGAAAGACCTATGATGTCATCAAAAGCTCCTACACCGAGAACCGCTGCAGCGTGAGTGTGAACGGCAGAAGAACGGCTTATTTCCAGCAGAACCGCGGGGTCAGACAAGGCTGCAGCCTAAGTCCAACACTCTTCAACATTTACATCAACGAGCTGGCTACCGTCCTGGAATCCTCCTCAGCACCAGGTCTCACCCTCCACGACACGCAGGTGAAATTCCTGCTGTATGCAGATGACCTGCTGCTGCTGTCACCAACCGAGAAAGGCCTCCAGGACAACCTGAAAATCCTAGAGAAATTCAGCTCCACCTGGGCTCTACCGGTCAACCTAAAGAAAACCAACACCATGGTGTTCCAGAGGAGAAAGAGAAAATCAGAACAGCACCCATCATTTGTCCTCAACAACTGCGACCTCACAGGAACGGACAAATATACCTACCTGGGCCTAGAGATTCACCGGTCAGGGAGCTTCAAACAAGCCATTGAGACCCTGAAAGACAAGGCCTGCAAAACCTTCTATGCCATCCAAAGGAAACTCTACCATCTGAAGCCACCAGTGAGGGTCTGGCTAAAAATCTTCGACTCCATCATCGCCCCAATCCCTCCTGTATGGCAGCGAAGTCTGGGGTCCCCACACCTACCCAGACTGGTCAAGGTGGGATTCCAGTCCAACAGAAATATTCCACCTGGAATTCTGCAAGCACCTTCTCCAGGTCCATCGGAGCACCTCCAACAGTGCTTGTCGGGCCGAGCTGGGCAGATTCCCTCTACACCTAACAGTTATAAAGAGGGCGCTGTCCTTCCGGGCTCACCTGCATAGGAGCAATCCAAGCGCCCATCACCATAAAGCCCTGATACATGTAGGTGAAACAGAAAAACCAGAACCCTCGGAACAGCCAAGCCAAACCCAACCGGACCAGAACACCAATCACAACAACCTGACAAAAGCCGGAATCAGGAAGACGGCAGAAGAAGGCCAGGAGAGGTATGTCAGTGACTGGAAGAATGATATCAACAACTCACAGAAACTGAACACGTACCGGAGTCTACAGAGAGACTACAGACTGGCCCCATATCTGGAGAAACTCCCGGACCCCAGAGATCGCAAGATCCTGAGCCGATATAGACTCAGTGCCCACAGTCTGGCCATCGAATGTGGCCGACACAGGCAGAACTACAAGCCCAGGGAGGAAAGACTGTGCCAACACTGTGATCAGGAGGCCATAGAGGACGAAACCCACTTCCTGCTACACTGCTCCAAATAGTCAGCAGTGAGGGACACTCACTTCAAGAGACTCTCACATCTCTTCCCGGACTTCATCACCATGAAGGAGGAAGAGAAAACATATATCCTGCTGGGAGAAGAAGAGAGAGCAGTGGAGATAGCAGTGCGGTATGTGAGCGAATGTCATAGACTGCGAGAAAGAGAACTATGATGCCATGGACTATAGCCCCCACAATGGATCTGCCCCCATCCACCTCCCCTATGCCATGGACTATAGCCCCTACCCTGGATCTGCCCCCATCCACCTCCCCTACAGCTCCTACCCAACATCCCCACAGTCCCTATTCCCATTGCCTTTATACACTTGCTTTGGCAAAACTGATGTGTATTTGGTCCTGCCAATAAAGCTTCTTTGAATTGAATTGTATATATGTGTGTATATATGTGTATATATATATATATGTGTGTGTGTATATATATATGTGTGTGTATATATATGTGTGTGTATATATATATGTGTGTGTGTGTATATATATATATATATATGTGTGTATATATATATATATATATGTGTGTGTGTGTGTATATATGTGTGTATATATATATATATATATATATATGTGTGTATGTATGTATTAGAATTAGTTCTTACCGGTAATTCGGTTTCTAGGAACCTTCCACGACAGCAGTATTGGAGGATGTCTCCCCGCCCTAATAGGGGACAGGAACAAAGAGGTTAAATACCCCTCCCCTTCCTGCAACCACCAGTGTTTTTTCTGGACACAGTAGCATGTATAGTTACCATTTAAGTGCAGGAATCATAAATTTATAAAACAGATAGGGAGGGAAATTAGTGCTGTCGTGGAAGGTTCCTAGAAACCGAATTACCGGTAAGAACTAATTCTATTTTCTCCAGTCACCTTCCACGACAGCAGTATCGGAGTGATACCAACCGCTAATTTCTTTAGGGAGGGACAACCGCCTGCAGAACACGTCTGCCGAACGTTAGATCCCTGTTGAAGTTGAGCCTGTAGTGCCTGGTGAACGTGTGTATTGACGACCAGGTGGCGGCTCTGCAAATCTGCTCTGCTGATGCGCTTCCCCTTCCTGCCCAGGAGGTTGAGACTGAGCGGGTAGAATGGGCCTTCAGTGAAGCTGGAGGTGAGAGCTTCTGAGAGGAGTATGCTAAGCTAATGGCCTGCTTAATCCAATTAGCGATTGTGCTTTTGGCTGCCTTCTTGCCCTTATTACGCCCCGACCACAGGATGAACATGTTTTGGTCCAATCTCCAATCTTCCGTTTGTTGGAGGTAGAACAGGACTACCCTGCGGACGTCCAGGGTGTGAAAGGCTTCCTCTTTAGGATTAGAGGGATTGGGGCAGAAAGAAGGTAATATGATGTCCTGATCTCTGTGAAAGCTTGAAGCTACCTTAGGTGTAAAGGACGGGTCTAATTTGAGAATTATACTATCCGTAGTTACAGTCAGGAATGGTTCCTGAATTGATAAGGCCTGTAATTCCCCTATACGCCTGGCAGTAGTGATAGCTACCAGAAAGACCGTTTTGAGGGTTAAGATTTTTAAGCTAGATGTTGAAAGGGGTTCAAAGGGTTCCCTGGTCAGACCTTTTAGCACCAGGTTTAAGTCCCAAGGAGGGGTATGGATCTGGAGTCTTGGACGGATTCTGGTTGCCGATGATATGAAACGTTTCACCCATCGATGACATGCTAGATCCTGGTCAAAGAAAGCACCAAGAGCTGACACCTGAACCTTTAGGGTACTAGGTGACAGACCCAGCTCCAAGCCCTTTTGTAGGAATTGAAGAATCTGTGCCATATTTGGGTTAAAGGGATCCGGTCTGTTCGGGGCACACCAGGACGAAAATCTCTTCCATATCTTGCCATAAATGGCGTTTGTTATTGGTTTCCTACTTTTTTGTAGGGTCTCGATTACCTCCTGCGAGAGTCCTCTGGCTCTCAGGATCTCGGCTTCAGTAACCAGGCTGTCAATTTTAGTTTGTGTAAGTCTGGATGGATCAGGGGACCCTGTTGAAGAAGGTCGAGTCTCTGTGGAAGTGGAAACGGGCCTTCTAGACACATGCTTGTTAGAGCGCTGAACCAGCTCCTTCCTGGCCATAATGGGGCCACCAAAATCGTTGTGACCTGATCCGTCCGGATCTTCTGCAACGTCCTGGGTAGCAATGGTATTGGTGGAAAAGCGTATGCCAGGGTAAACTCCCAGGGGTGGGAGAACGCGTCCAGTCCTAGTGTCCCGCTTGAGGGGGTCAGGGAGAAGAAGGTGTCTGATTTCTTGTTCTGAATGCTGGCAAAAAGGTCCACATCGGGAGTTCCCCACCTCTGGACCAGGGCTAGGAATACCTCCTGGTTTAGAGACCATTCCCCTGGATGGAAGTCTCTCCGGCTGAGAGAGTCCGCCTGGGAATTGTCCAATCCCCTTATATGAACTGCCGAGATTGACATCAGGTGGTTTTCTGCCCAGGAAAAAAATCCTTCCAGCAGTCAGCTTCAGGTTCGAGTGTCCTGTGCCCCCTTGGTGTCGGAGATATGCCACGGTGGTCATATTGTCGGACATCACCCGGACATGGTAGCCCTGGATGATGGCAGATGCGGCTTTTAGCGCCTCTTCCACTGCTTTCAATTCCCTTAGATTTGAGGAACTGCGTCTCACATCTGGGGCCCACAACCCCTGGAAGTGGAAGCCTTCTATCACGGCACCCCAACCTCTCTGACTTGCGTCTGTTGCGAGGACTCTGAGGGGAAGCTGATCCCAGCTGACTCCCCGGTGTAGATTCTGGGGGTTCAGCCACCATAACAGAGAGGATCTCACATGCGAGGGAAGGGGAATCTTCCTGGTTAAGGCCATCTGATGTCCTCTTGAGTATGCCAGGATGTGTGACTGAAGTATTCTCGTATGGGCTTGCGCCCAGGAGACTGCTTGAATGCAGGATGTCAAAGAACCCAGGACTGACATAGAGTCTCTTAGAGTCGGGGCTCTTTGATCTGTGAACCTGGAGATCCTGCGAACAAGATCGGTCTGACGGTCCTCGGGTAGAAAAAGACATTCTCTTCTCTGAATCCAGAAGGATTCCTAGGAATTTCTTCCGTGGCGAAGGTTGGAGGTCTGACTTCTCCAGGTTCGGGATCCACCCGAGAGATTCCAGAATGTCGAGGACTCTTGTCACATCCTGATTGAGACGTGAAGCGGATGGAGCGATGATAAGAAAATCGTCCAGGTATGGTATGACACAGATCCCCTGTTGACGGATAAAGATTACCGCTTCTGTCATGATTTTGGAGAACACTCGTGGAGCCGACGAGACTCCGAACGGGAGGACGTTGAATTGGTAATGGCTGACCCGTTTGTTTTGGGAGATCGCGAACCTGAGGAATCTTCTGTGGTCTGGGTGTATTGGCACATGATAATATGCGTCCCTCAGGTCCAGCGTTGCCATCACCCAGTTCTGACCGATCAGCGGGATTGCTGATCTGATTGATTCCATTTTGAATCTTCGGTATTTTATTACTTGATTCAGAGGTTTCAGGTTGATAATAATGCGATGTTTCCCTGAGGGTTTTTTCACCACGAAGAGGTGGGAATAGTGACCTTCTCCTATTTCCCGATGTGGTACATGGGAGATCACCTTCGCTCGAAGCAGGTCTAGGATATCCGGCATCAAAATTTCCCGAAGTCCTGGGGATTGTAGGGAAGTGATAGACAGACGATGGGGAGGAGGACTCTCGAACTCCAATCTTAGTCCCTCCCGAATGGTACGTAGGACCCACTGGTTTGTGGTAATCACCTGCCACTGGGAGAGGAATCCCGAGAGTCGACCCCCGACCGGAGGGCAGTCATTGTTTTTCAGAGGCCTGGGTCGGTTGGGGGACCAGGATGTTTCTGGCCTTTCCTCCCTTGGGGTAACTCCATCGTCCTGATTTGCCCTTACCCCTGTAATTCTGCTGGGGGGTTTGGTCACGGGGGGGGGGGGGGGGGGACGAAAAAAACGCTTCTTAGGGTTCTTTTGTTCCGGAAGGACCTTCTTTTTATCCGAAGCTTTGTCCAAGATCTCGTCCAGGACCGGCCTAAATACATAATGACCCTGGAAAGGTATACCACAAAGCTTAGACTTTGAGGTAATATCACCTCCCCAGGATTTAAGCCACAAAGCTCTTCTAGCGGAATTAGTGAGAACCGCTGATTTAGCGGCAACCCGTACTGATTCTGCGGAGGCGTCCGCGAGGAATCCAGTTGCTCTTTGGAGCAGAGGAAGAGAATTAAGAATCTCCTCTCTGGGTGTACCCTGTACCAGGTGATTTTCCAATGTACGCAGCCAGAGGAACAGGGATCTGGCTACACAGGTTGATGCCACGTTGGACCTCAGTAGGTTAGTTGAAGTCTCCCAGGATTTTCTTAATAAACTTTCAGTTTTGCGATCCATGGGATCTTTTAGCTGGGAGGAATCTTCAAAGGGCAGAGCCGTTTTTTTGGTTACCCTTGAAACCTGGACATCAACCTTGGGCATTTCGAAAAGAGAACAGTCTCCCTCCAATGGAAAACGGTTTTTGAGTTCAGATGGGACGTTTAACCCTTTCTCTGGAAGGCCCCACTCATGGAGGATGAGGCTTTCTATATTCTCGTGTATGGGGAATCCCTTTACAGTTTTGGGCTTTAACCCCCCGAACATGTCATCCTGTACAGAATGGCCCTCCACCTCCTCCTCCACCCCCATGGTGCCCCTCACCATAGACACTAATTCCTCCAAATCCTCGGAGGAAAAGAGGTATTTTTTGTTGTCAGATTTGGGAGCAGAGGTAGAGGCAGAACTCTCATTCTCTCAACGGTCCCCTGAGTCAGAAGTATGCACTTTTCCTGAGTCAGAGTCAGAGACTACAGGGGCTATTTTCCTTTTCTTAGCAGGAGGAGGCTGTGGTGTCGGGGGTTGGGAGAAGGTCGCCATGGAAGATTGAACTTCCTGCCTGATGAGAGTCCTGATGCTGTCCATAAGAGAGGGCTGTTCAGCACGCAGAACCTCGTCTGTGCATGGCTGGCAGAGCTTCTTTTTATGTGTGGGGGGAAGCTTGGACGCACATGCAACACACTTGCGACTGGGCACCTTCTTAGAGGCAGAAACTTTGTCTCCCTAAAAGAGAGAGAAAGACGGACTAAGTCAAATGAATTCTAGAAAAAATGGACAGCAAGGGACATCATCCCACTACTTACGGCAGGGGGGTGAGCGCTGGGCTCTGCAGAAGCAGAGTGAAGGGTTTTGTCGCCATCCATATCAGAGATCTGACTATAGGGAGTATAGACAGGAGGTCTTACCTGGAGGCTTCCTTAGCCAGGAATAAATAGGTTGTTACCGAGGCTCCCAGCGAGATTAGTGGTGCTCCTCCCCCTCGTGGTGTCCATTTGATGGGGGGGGGGGTCAGGAATGCCCCGTCCATGCCGCCGCTGCAAGTCCTGGGTCAGGACGCTGTACGGCGCGCGCGGGAGCTGCGGCGCAAGGAGCCGGCGAAAAAAACCGGAAGTTCGGCAGAACGTCACTTCCGGTGCGCGCGTGCCAGCTCCAGCAGCAGCGTGGAGGGAGGAGGAAGCCGGGGAGCTTGAGAAGGACCCCGGAGCACCGCACCGCCCTGCTTTGCCTCCCGAAAGAGGCGCGGGTAGGGCGGGCAGGGGTCCCAAGTCACGTGAAGGGACACGGAGATGGGAGCAGTCTGGATGGAGGAGGAGAGCGGAGCCCCCGACCTCGACTGCCCGGCTAAAGGTAACAGTGCTCCCGATCGCCGGCCACGGCAGCACTATCAGAGGACCTCTTCATGCCCCATAGGGGACAGGAAAAACACTGGTGGTTGCAGGAAGGGGAGGGGTATTTAACCTCTTTGTTCCTGTCCCCTATTAGGGCGGGGAGACATCCTCCGATACTGCTGTCGTGGAAGGTGACTGGAGAAATATATATATATATATATGTGTATATATATATGTATGTGTGTGTGTATATATATATATGTGTGTGTGTATATATATATATATATATATATACATACACTCACCGGCCACTTTATTAGGTACACCTGTCCAACTTCTTGTTAACACTTAATTTCTAATCAGCCAATCACATGGCGGCAACTCAGTGCATTTAGGCATGTAGACATGGTCAAGACAATCTCCTGCAGTTCAAACCGAGCATCAGTATGGGGAAGAAAGGTGATTTGAGTGCCTTTGAACGTGGCATGGTGGTTGGTGCCAGAAGGGCTGGTCTGAGTATTTCAGAAACTGCTGATCTACTGGGATTTTCACGCACAACTATCTCTAGGGTTTACAGAGAATGGTCCGAAAAAGAAAAAAAATCCAGTGAGCGGCAGTTCTGTGGGCGGAAATGCCTTGTTGATGCCAGAGGTCAGAGGAGAATGGGCAGACTGGTTCGAGCTGATAGAAAGGCAACAGTGACTCAAATCGCCACCCGTTACAACCAAGGTAGGCCTAAGAGCATCTCTGAACGCACAGTGCGTCGAACTTTGAGACAGATGGGCTACAGCAGCAGAAGACCACACCGGGTACCACTCCTTTCAGCTAAGAACAGGAAACTGAGGCTACAATTTGTACAAGCTCATCGAAATTGGACAGTAGAAGATTGGAAAAACGTTGCTTGGTCTGATGAGTCTCGATTTCTGCTGCGACATTCGGATGGTAGGGTCAGAATTTGGCGTAAACAACATGAAAGCATGGATCCATCCTGCCTTGTATGGAGCATCTTTGGGATGTGCAGCCGACAAATCTGCGGCAACTGTGTGATGCCATCATGTCAATATGGACCAAAATCTCTGAGGAATGCTTCCAGCACCTTGTTGAATCTATGCCACGAAGAATTGAGGCAGTTCTGAAGGCAAAAGGGGGTCCAACCCGTTACTAGCATGGTGTACCTAATAAAGTGGCCGGTGAGTGTATGTATGTATATATATATATATGTATATGTGTATATGTATGTGTATATATATGTATGTGTATATATATATGTATGTTTATATATATGTATGTGTATATATATGTGTATGTGTATGTGTATATGTATGTGTATATATATATGTGTATGTGTATATATATATGTGTATATATATATATGTATGTGTATATATGTGTATATGTATATATGTGTGTATGTATGTATATATGTGTATATAATTTCAGATAGCATAAAAGCCGGTAATTCAATTGCCGGCTTTTGCTATCTCTTTCACAAACCCGACAGGATATGAGACATGGTTTACATACAGTAAACCATGTCATATCCCTTCTTTTATTACTTATTCCTCTTTACTAATGTAACAAGTGTCTCTGTGTAAAATTTGGGGGCTCTAGCTATTAAATTAAAGGGTTAAATCCAGGAAAAAATTGGCGTGGGCTCCCGTGCAATTTTCTCCGCCAGAGTGGGAAAGCCAGTGACTGAGGGCAGATATTAATAGCCTAGAGAGGGACCAAGGTTATTGGTTAAACATCTGCCCCCAGCCACCCCAGAAAAGGCACATCTGGAAGATGCGCCTATTCTGGCACTTAGCCTCTCTTCCCACTCCCGTGTAGTGGTGGGATATGGGGTAATGAAGGGTTAATGTCACCTTGCTATTGTATTGCTATTACTCATATGAACTCGAGCCTGGGAAAATATTCTGAAAAGTTCCCAGGCTCGAGTTCATATGAGTTCATCCAGCAGGGGGCGCATCACCGCAACTCGAGGTAACTACAGGACATTCCCCTGCATTCCATTCATTCACCAAGTTTTACAGACAGGAGCACAGCTGCATTAGCAGAGCTCCTGGGTGTAAAATGATTTAACCCCTTCAGATGGATTTACAGCGTGGGACAAGACTGAACGACCGAACGTATGGAATATTGTTGTTTGTTTTGTTCAACTTTATTTCAGGTGACAAGGGTCTTCAGGTGGATTAAGAGTATAATAAAATATTAAAACACCATGTGTCTTTATTTCATTAAAATGCTGTTTAATAATGTGTGTTTTATTAACCATGTCATTCTATTGGATTAATAACGGATAGGTGTCATAATTGACGCCTCTGCATTATTAACCTGGCTTAATGTCACCTTACCATAGCAAGGTTACATTAACCCTTCATTACCCCATATCCCACCGCTACACGGGAGTGGGAAGAGAGAGGCTAAGTGCCAGAATAGGCGCATCTTCCAGATATGCCTTTTCTGGGGTGGCTGGGGGAAGGTGTTTTTAGCCGAGGGGGGGGGGGGGGGTCAATAACCTTGGTCCCTCTCTAGGCTATTAATATCTGCCCTCAGTCACTGGCTTTCCCACTCTGCCAGAGAAAATTGCGCGGGAGCCCACGCCAATTTTTTCCGGGATTTAACCCTTTTTAGTTTAATAGAGCCCCCAAATTTTACACAGAGACACTTGTTACATTGGTAAAGAGGAATATGTAATAAAAGACGGGATATGACGTGGTTTACTGTATGTAAACCATGTCTCATATCCTGTCGGGTTTGTGAAGGAGATAGCAAAAGCCGGCAATTGAATAACCGGCTTTTATGCTATCTAGCGCTATATGAAATATAAATATATATCTCTCTATTCTATGTGTACACATTTATTCTACCCATTCTATTCTGTCAGTGTGATTTTACTGTACACCGCACTGAATTGCCGGCTTTTCTAGAGAACACCGCTGCGTATTTCTCGCAAGTTACACGCATGGTCCGTGTGTAATCCGTAATTTTCTCGCCCCCATAGACTTTCATTGGCAGATTTTTTGCACAATACGCTGACAAACGCAGCATGCTGCGATTTTCTATGGCCGTACAAGACCGTATAATACGGATGAGTAATATACGGCTGCTATGAGCAGCCCCATAGAGATTCATTGGGCCGTGTGTAATGTGTATTTTACGGACGTATTTTCTGCGCTCAAACGTCCGTAAAACTCGCTAGTGTGACGCCGGCCTAAGTGTCAGGCGAGCATATATAGCAAAAGTGAGTGGCCAACACTGAACAGCTGAGACAATCCAAGTAGGAAAACTCCAGGAGCTTCAAGTGAGCAAATTAACGCGACATGGCATCCTATCTCAATTCCAGTCAATTTTGCATTGAAAAGTCAAACGGCACTCCTTCCCTTCCATGCACCCAAACAGTTGTTTACCCCCACATATGGGGTATCAGCGTACTCAGGACAAATTGCACAACAACTTTTGGTGTCCAATTTCTCCTGTTACCTTTGGGAAAATAAAAAATTAGGGGCGAAAAGATCATTTTTGTGAAAAATTATTTTTTATTTTTACGGCTCTACATTATAAACTTCTGTGAAGCACTTAGTGGGTCAAAGTGCTCACCACACATCTAGATTATACCTCCTAAGGAACTTCTCTCCAAAATGGTGTCACTTGTTTAGGCACATCAGGGGCTCTCCAAATGCGACATGGTGTCCTTTCTCAATTCCAGCCAATTTTGCATTGAAAAGTCAAACGGCACTCCTTCCCTTCCGAGCTCTGCCATGCGCCCAAACAGTGGTTCCCCCCCCCCCCCACATATGGGGTATCTGCGTACTCAGGACAAATTGTACAACAACTTTTGGGGTCCAACTTCTCCTGTTACCCTTGGTAAAATAAGACAAATTGGGTCTGAAGTCCATTTTTTGTAAAAAATAAAAAAAAGTGTTCTTTTTTTTTTTTTTTTTTTTTTTTTTTAAACATTCCAAAAATTCATGTGAAACACCTGAGGGGTTAATAAACTTCTTGAATGTGATTTTGAGCTTGAGGGGTGCAGTTTTTAGAATGGTGTCACACTTAGGTATTTTCCATCATATAGACCCCTCAAAGTGACTTCAAATGTGATGTGGTCCCTAAAAAAAAAAAATGGTGTTGTAAAAATAAGAAATTGCTGGTCAACTTTTAACCCTTAACTCCCTAAGAAAAAAAATGTTCCAAAATTGTGCTAATATAAAGTAGACATGTGGGAAATGTTACTTATTAAGTATTTTGTATGTCATATCTCTGAATTTTCATGCTCTTAAATCACAAAGTTGAAAAATTGCGAAATTTTTAAAATTTTCGCCAAATTTCCGTTTTTTTCCACAAATAAACGCGAGTAATGTTAAGAAAATTTTTACCACTAACATGAAGTATAATATGTCACGAGAAAACACTGTCAGAATCATCGGGATCTGTTGAAGCGTTCCAGAGTTATAACCTCATAAAGGGACAGTGGTCAGAATTGTAAAAATTGGCCCGGTCATTAACATGCAAACCACCCTTGGGGGGTTAAGGGGTTAAAATTAACCAAACGTGGATCCCACAGGACTTATCTGCATCTTTGGATGACTAGACAACTATACCAGCTGCACCCAGCCATTGTTCAACTCTATTTTGCCATTCATTTCATTTTGGTACGTCCCCAAATAATACAAAAAAAGTGTTGGCTACACCCTCTGCCTATTCAACCTACACCGCCACGTCTACCTTCTCCTCTTGGACCTCCGCCTGGTTCTAGAGCCTTATTTTTTGTTTGGTTAATTGTATGTTCTTTTATGTCAGTTCCATAGAAAAAAAAGGGGAAAAAAATAGTGTTGGATTATTCCTCCCTTGTCTCTTCCAACTACATCACGTCCAGCTCCACTTGGACCTCTATCTCCTAGGTCAAGATTTTTTTTGTCATTTTAAGTCATTTTTCTATCCACATTGGTTTGCAGGCAATTGTCCAGCACCTGTCCCCATTTTCTTAACTTTTGCAGCCCCCTAGCCCTTACTATAACCATTTTACAGCCATTTTAAAGCACCGAACATTGGGTCCCTATTGTCTTCTATTGGGTTCAGGGCCAAGTTCAGATGCCGAACTGAACTTTGAAATACCGTCCAAGATCTGCAATCTTGGACTTAAATTCTTACCAACGGAGGAAATGTTTGAGGAAGTAAAGGTGGCAGATTTTAATGAACTCAGAAAGAGGGTAAGAAAGGTCCAATGGTTGGATGTTCTAAATGATAGAAATGTACAAGAAGGATGTGAGATTTTGCTAAATGAAATTCTCACCGCACAACTCTGTAACAATCCCAAAAAGAAGGAAGAATTTGAAGCATTTAAAGAGACCAAGGTGGATGAACACAAAACTTAATCACTTGTTAAAAAGGAAAAAAGAAACGTAGATCAAATGGAAAGAGGGGGACATATCTAAAGAATAATATAATGCTGTTTACAGGGAATGCAGGGCAAGAGTTAGAAGAGCTAAAGCCAGTAATGAACTAAGGCTTGCAAGGGAGACCAAAAGTAGCAAAAAAGTATTTGGGGGGTATGTCAAAAGCAAAAGAAAAGTCAAAGATGCTGTAGGATTTTTACAGGATTAAAAGGGTTTAAAAAATGATGTTGAGAAGGGTGAACTTTTAAATTCCTTTTTTGCATCTGTGTCCTCTTAAGGCTAGGTTCACATTCTGTGCGCAGCGTATCTGCATGTGCAAACGCATGCCAAAACGCATGCAAAAGCATGCTTACCCCTGTGCAGCATCTTGCGCAAGACGCAAACAAAAACGCTGCATGTACATGCGTTTAAATGCATTTTGCCATGCGTTTGCGTTTATGTGCATGGTGGAGGCGGTGACATCATTTTCTGGACATGCGCAGTCTAAAGTACGCATGCGTACGCATGTCATTGCATACCAATGTGTTCCCATAGACAGTATGCTTTTTTTTGTTATGCACTCATCTGCATGTGCATGCATGCGCATATTTGATGGATTTTTGCCACCTCCAAAAATGCAACATGTTGTGTTCACTGCGCCCCACCGCACAATGACTCATGTGTACGCAAAAGCATGCAAATGCATATCCATGCGTACACCATGTTAAAGATATGTATGCATGGCGCATGCAGATCTATGCGGATCAAACAATATGCACAAAGAGGCAAATGTGAAATCAGCCTAAGAAAGATGATGTTCACGGTGCCATCGAACGAATAAAATAATCCACTCTATCCATAAGTAGAGAGGTGGTGAGGTAACACTTAGCTAATTTAATTGAATTTAAATATCCTGGTCCAGATGAAATACATCCTAGGGTACTGAAAGAGTTAGCAGAGACAATTGCAGAACCACTAGCCAAAATCTTGGAAAACAGGAGAAGTCCCAGAAGATTGGACAAATACACTGTGTGCAGAATTATTAGGCAAGTTGTATTTTAGAGGATTATTTTTTATTATTGATCAACAACTATGTTCTCAATCAACCCAAAAGAATCAAATATCAAAGCTTAATATTTTTGGAAGTTGGAGTGTTTTTTTTTTTTTTTTAGATTTGGCTATCTTAGGAGGATATCTGTTTGTGCAGCTAACTATTACTGTGCAGAATTATTAGGCAACTTAATAAAAACCAAATATATTCCCATCTCACTTGTTTATTTTCACCAGGTAAACCAATATAACTGCACAAAATTTAGAAATAAACATTTCTGACATGCAAAAACAAAACCCCAAAAAATTAATGACCAATAAAGCCAGCTTTCTTTATGATGACACTCAACAGCCTTCCATCCATAGATTCTGTCAGTTGCTTGATCTGTTAATGATCAGCATGGCGTGCAGCAGCCACCACAGCCTCCCAGACACTCTTCCGAGAGGTGTACTGTTTTCCCTCCCTGTATATCTCACATTTTATGAGAGACCACAGGTTCTCTATGGGGTTCAGATCAGGTGAACAAGGGGGCCATGTCATTATTTTTTCTTCTTTGAGACCTTTACTGGCCATCCACACTGTGGAGTAGTTGAAGGCATGTGATGGAGCATTGTCCTGCATGAAAATCATGTTTTTCTTGAACGATACTGACTTCTTCCTGTACCACTGCTTGAAGATGTTGTCTTCCAGAAACTGGCAGTAGGTCTGAGAGTTGAGCTTCACTCCATCCTCAACCCGAAAAGGTCCCACAAGTTCATCTTTGATGATACCAGCCCATATCAGTACCCCACCTCCATCTTGCTGGCGTCTGAGTCGGAGTGGAGCTCTCTGCCCTTTACTGATCCAGCCTCTGGCCCATCCATCTGACCCATCAAGAGTCACTCATTTCATTAGTCCATAAAACCTTTGAAAAGTCAGTCTTAAGATATTTCTTGGCCCAGTCTTGAAGTTTTATCTTATGTTTCTTGTTCAAAGGTGGTCGTTTTTCAGCCTTCCTTACCTTGGCCATGTCCCTGAGTATCGCACACCTTGTGCTTTTTGTTACTCCAGTAACGTTGCAGCTCTGAAATATGGCAAAACTGGTGGCAAATGGCATCTTGTCAGCTTCACGCTTGATTTTCCTTAATTCATAGGCAGTTATTTTGCGCCTTTTTTGCCCAACACGCTTCTTGCGACCCTGTTGGCTATTTGCCATGAAACGCTTGATTGTTTGGTGATCACGCTTCAAAAGTTTGGCAATTTCAAGACTTCTGCATCCCTCTGCAAGACATCTCACAATTTTGGACTTTTCAGAGCCCATCAAATCTCTATTCTGACCCATTTTGCCAAAGGAAAGGAAGTTGCCTAATAATTAAGCAATTATTAGGCAATAATAATTAGCTAATAATTAACCTATACCTTATATAGGGTTTTTATGTCATTAGACAACACCCCTTCTCATTACAGAGATGCACATCACCTGATTTACGTAATTGGTAGTTGGCTCTCAAGCCTGAACAGCTTGGAGTAGGACAACATGTATAAAAAGTATCATGTGATCAAAATACAACTTGCCTAATAATTCTGCACACAGTGTATTGTCCCTATCTTCAAAAAAAGGAAATAAGACAGAGCCAGGAAATTACAGGCCAGTGAGCATTACTTGTATACCAGGAAAGATTAAGATTTTAACAAATTATTAAATAGCATGTATGTAAGTACTTGGATAAGAATACAGTAATTACCATAGCCAGCATGGGTTTGTAGCAAACAAGTCATGCCAGACTAAGCTAATTTCCTTCGATGATGGAATCACTGACTTGGCGGATGAGGGAAATGCAGTAGATATAGTATATCTCGACTTCAGCAAAATATTTGATAAAGTATCTCATGCCATCCTTATTTTGAAAAAAATGACCAAGTATGGGATTGACAAGACTAATAACTTGATAACTGGCTCAGTGATTGTACTCAAAGAGTGGTAATAAATGGTTGCACATCCAATTGGAAAAGTGTTTCAAATGGGGTACCACAAGGTTCTGTCCTGGCCCTAATGTTGTTCAACATTTTTATAAATGATCTAGACAAGGGAACTGAAGGTAAACTAATCAAATTTGCAGATGATGCAAAGCTAGGAGAGATGGCTAACATTAGAAAAGACAAGTATTCAGAAGGATCTAGTTAAGCTTGAACAATGGACAGCGATGAATAGATTGGCATTTAACGGAGAAATGCAAGATTCTGCATCTGGGCAAGAAAAATGAAAATTACATCTATAGAATGGGAGGAGTAGAAATAAGCAACACCACGCATGAAAAAGACTTGGGTGTACTGCACTGTGGCTCAGTGGTTAGCACTGCACCATTGCAGCGCTGGGGTCCTGGGTTGAAATTCCACCAAGGACAACATCTGCAAGGAGCTTATATGTTTTCCCCATGTTTGCAAGGTTTTCCTCCGGGTACTCTGGTTTCCTCCCACATTCCAAAGACATACTGATAGGGATTCTAGATTGTGAGCCTCAATGGGGACAGTGCCAATAATGTTTGTAAAGCGCTGTGGAATTAATGGCGCTATATAAAATGAGTAAATAAATACTAGTAGATCACAGACTGCACATGAGTCAACAGTGTGATGCAGCAGCAAAAAAGGCAAACCCAGTTCTACGATGTATTAAGAGAAGCATAGAATCTAGATCATGTGAAGTAATACTTCCCCTCTACAAAAAAAAAAATCTAAAAAGTAAACCATATGGTGTGAAACTAGGATAAAAAGTCCTGTTTCATCAAAGTGTTTACATCAGAATTCTGGAATAAAATACTTCAAAATAATGTATACGTTTTGTGCAATGCAAGATTGTGCGACTTTGCAGTATTCATGGTACCTCTGCCAATATGCACAGATCTGGAGTGAAAAGTGGCGACACTGACTTAAGTTAAGTTATGATGAGTTGTGGTGTATCTTATGTCACAAATCTAAATCCAGTCCAACATGCGCATCTGACTCCCAACATGCCCACTCATCAGGATTGGCATGAATAATGCTGGTATTGATGAACCGAGGCCAAAGTGTCTAAAGATGTGCCCTGACTGAGGCAGTGTGCTGAAACGCGCATTGGGGAGGACGCCATCCAGGAGAGCGAGATCCATACCACCTGTGTAAGCAGCATTATTTTTTTCCACTTTTGGTTTGACTTTTACATACCGATATTTGATCTCTTCTCTATGCTTTACAGCACTCTTGCTGTTTCATTGTGCCTGCATGCTATCCATAACATTGCTCTTATCCACGCCATGGATTCATGTTAATATCCTCCTGTACTTTGCCTCACTAGAGATATTTATTTGCACTTAAGCACTTTATCAACATGACATCCATTCCACATAACTTCCTGTGTGCACTTTATTGTTTATAACCTTTACATTGTTACTGGCACTTTGTAATTGGCCGGTTTACATCTTATCGTTTATGGCCATTTCTCATCTGGGTGTGCGGCCTTGTTTTTAATGAACTTTTTGTGTACATTGATTTGGTTTTCCCATTGTAACCTGTATACTGTGTTAATAAATATTACTGATTTTTTTCACTGCACTTTGATTGGACTTTATGGGCGGCCCTTCTCTTCCGCATTTTGTTTCTCTGTGATACCCCGACTGTCCTATTGTAATGATATATAGTCCAGCTTCACGTTTGCAGGGATATTACCTTTAGTCAAATGGTACTTTGATTATTATTACACATTGGTACTCTGCCACTGTGAGCATTCCTTTGTACTGTTTCCTTTGTTTTATACAAAATGTATCAATTAGCATGACCCACTGTGATGAATTGGTGCATTTTCAGGTACCAGTCTCAGTTTACGATAGGATTAGTAAATGTGCCCCAGTGTCTCCTATTCTCACCCAGTTTTTCATTTGTTTTCGTATGCACTTTCTTTAAGGCATATTGATTTTTTGTTTTCTGCCCTGGAGCTTTGATGTCTACCATGTTTTTATTTTCTAACCTTCCCATTTTGTTTATACTTGTGCCAAATTTTACTCACAGCTGACTAAGAACAATCATCATCTTTTGCCACACTCCACACTGTATTTCCACTTTAAAAGCGCTGTACAATCATTTCAAAGGCAAAAGATGCTTGTAACCAGGGGTGTCTCTAGTGTCAGAGATCCATGGCTTTTGCCCTTAACTTTGCAGGTGTCTCTGGCTGACAGTGACACTTTAAACCGTGTCCACATCAACATGATGCCGAAACGGGGAGATAAAGTTCAATCCTGTGATTGAAGGAGTTTGTGGCTCGTTGCTCTATCACTTTCCATCTCATAGACCACAGGATGCTGTATGCCTATAGCTTTTTTTTTTTATAATTGTCAATTTTTATTGAAAATAAACATTTCCAAAGTGATTAACATATAACATGAATATAGACATTGTGATCGACACCGTATCAGACTCACCATCAGACACTGTACGCATGTCCATAGACGTGCTGGGGAACCCGGGGACTCCTGCAGTGAAAAGTGGACACGGCAGAAAATGTGGTGCAGGAGGAATAGGACCTGCAATCATGTGAGCACTGGGGGAGTGATTGGGGCGGAGCTAGGTCCCGAACTCCTAGCAGGGATAGTGGGACCCAGCAAAGCCGAGAGAATAGTCAGTAAAGTTAGACCAGAGGGCAGCACGGTAATAAGCGGGTAACACGAATAGAGTGGTAAGAAGCAAGCCGGGGGGTCAGAAGCCAGAGAAAGCAATGCAGTACCAGGGGAACAGGCAGGCGGGAAGTCAGGGACGTAGCAGGGGTAGAATCTAGAGTAATACAGTAAGTACAGAATCAGCAGATGAATATCAAACGGGAAACAGACCGGGTCTGTTGTGAACTCCGTTTTCAGGCTCCCTCTTGTGGTCACAGATGGTATTGTGTGACTTTGGTTTTTTTGCTCCCCCTGGTGGTTTGGTTTATTATCCTGTGGGTCTGGCTGGATCAGCTGCCTCGTTATTCACCAGGGAGGCTCCTATTTAGCTCTGCTTCACTTCCACTTGTTGCCGGCTGTCAATGTATTCAGTGCTATTCTGATTACTCCTGCATATCTCGTTTTCTGACTCTTCAGGATAAGCTAAGTTCTGTTTGAATATTTTTTGCTCATCTGCCTGCAATATGATTTCTGTGTATGATGAGTCTAGTCCAGCTTGCTAACATGTGATTTCTTTTTGCTGGTAAGCTCTGGGGTACGGAGTTGCTTTCCCTGCACCGTTAGTTGGTGCGGGGGCTCGAGCAATCTCTGCGTGGATATTTTGAATAGGGTTTTTTTTTTATTGACCGCACAGTTCCGTTCCTATTTTCTGCTATCTAGTATTAGCGGGCCTCATTTGCTAAATCTGATTTCATCTCTGCGTTTGTGCTTTCCCCTTAACTCACCGTTGATATTTGTGGGGGGCTATTCTATATCTTTGGGGTCATTCCACTGAGGCAAGTGAGGACTTACTTTCCCTCCAGGAATAGTCAGTTTCTCAGGCCGTGAAGAGACGTCTAGGATTGATTTTTAGGTAACGTTCCACGGCTGCCTATAGTTGTTTGCGGATAGGATCAGGTTGCGGTCAATCTAGTTACCACTTCCCCAGAGCTAGTAGTCTGTTCAGTTACTTAGCTAGTCCGACCTGCGATCCTTGCCACTAGGATCATAACACGGGTAGTGTTGAGCGATACCGTCCGATACTTGAAAGTATCGGTATCGGAAAGTATCAGCCGATACCGGCAAAGTATCGGATCCAATCCGATACCGATACCAATACAAGTCAATGGGACTCAAGTATCGGACGGTATTCCTGATGGTTCTCAGGGTCTGAAGGAGAGGAAACTCTCCTTCAGGCCCTGGGATCCATATTAATGTGTAAAAGAGAGAATTAAAATAAAAAATATTGCTATACTCACCTCTCCGACGCAGCCTGCACCTTACCGAGGGAAGCGGCAGCGTTCTTTGTTTAAAATTCGCGCTTTTCTTTCCTTACGTGAAGTCCCGGCTTTGTGATTGGTTGCGTCGCAGTCACATGGGCGACGCAACCAATCACAGCAAGCCGTGACGTAATTTCAGGTCCTTAAGGATTTTAAAATTACGTCCCAGCTTTGTGATTGGTTGCGTCACAGTCACATGGGCGACGCAACCAATCACAAGCCGTGACGTCACGGGAGGCTGGACACGCGCGCATTTTAAAATGCGCGCTTGTCCAACCTCCCGTGACGTCCCGGCTTGTGATTGGTTGCTTCGCGATCAACCAATCACAAGCCGGGAGGCTGGACACGCGCGCATTTTAAAATGCGCGCTTGTCCAACCTCCCGTGACGTCCCGGCTTGTGATTGGTTGCTTCGCGATCAACCAATCACAAGCCGGGAGGCTGGACACGCGCGCATTTTAAAATGTGTTGGTTGCGCGAATTTTAAACAAAGAACGCTGCCGCTTCCCTCGGTAAGGTGCAGGCTGCGTCGGAGAGGTGAGTATAGCAATATTTTTTATTTTAATTCTCTCTTTTACACATTTTTACATTAATGTTGTTTCGATACCGATACCCGATACCACAAAAGTATCGGATCTCGGTATCGGAATTCCGATACAGCAAATATCGGCCGATACCCGATACTTGCGGTATCGGAATGCTCAACACTAAACACGGGTCATACACAGAGCAATTGTACAGTAGCAGGCAATATACACAAGAATACAAGGGTCAGCTACTCAGCCAGGAACGGACGTATCACTGGCAACGAGTATAGCACCAGTGCGGTTACTTATAGCCTTCCCCAAATCAAAGAGAGGCCACATAGTTTTTTTTTTTTTTTTGTTAGGGAAGGTGGGAAAATGTTATGGAGAAAAATCTGGGGGTCCAGTGGCAACGTCAAATCCAAAACCTGACCTATCAATCCCTCCAACTGCTTCCAATATGGGCAAATCAGTAAGCAATCCCAGAATATGTGAAAAATCGATCCTCCCGAAAGGTTGCACCTCCAGCATAGGGGATAAATAGACGGGCCCAGCCCATGTAAGAATTCATAAAAAGTCACTACACTGTGTTCCAAATTATTATGCACAAAGAGTTTCGGAGTGATAAGGTTAGAATTTTTTTGTTTGTCATTTAAACTCATTGATGGTGATGTGTGACAGGGCTCTTTATATCACTGAAAGCAATTGCAGATACCTGTGCAAATTAGTTTGGCAGGTGTGTCCAAATAAAGGCAAGACTACTTAAGAAGTCTGTTCCACATTATTAAGCAGCCTACATTTTTTGCCAAAATGGGAAAGAAAAAGGATGTGTCGGCTGCTGAGAAGCAACAAATTGTGGAGTATTTAGGTCAAGGCATGACTACAATAAACATTGACAAGACACGTCATCGTGATCATCGCACAATCAAGAAGTATGTAGCTGATTCCCAGCACACACGTGTGCATGCTGATAAGGAAAAATTGAGGACTCTTTCCAACAGGCAATTGCGTAAGGTTAAAAGAGCAGCTGCAAAAACGCCTTGTCATAGCAGCAGACAAGTTTTTGAAGCTGCTGGTACCTCCAACATCCCCAGAACAACAAGATGCAGGGTCCTTCAGAGGTTTGCAGCTGTGCGTAAGCCATCCTGTCGACCACCTCTATCCACTGCACACAAGCAGAAACGGCTCCAGTGGGCCAAATGATACAAGAAGACTGACTTCCAAACTGTTTTGTTCATTGATGAGTGCCGTGCAACGCTCGATGGTCCAGTTGGATGGAGTGGAGGATGGCTGGTTGATGGACACCCCATGAAAACACAGCTAAGGTGCCAACAAAGAGGAGGTGGAGTAATGTTTTGGGCTGGAATCATGGGGAGAGAGATTGTCGGCCCCTTTATGATCCCTGAAGGGGTAAAGATGAACTCCATAATCTATGTGAAGTTTCTAAAACAACATTTCCTGCCATGGTTCAAGAGGAAGAACCGTGCTTTCCGCAGCAAAATCATTTTCATGCATGATAATGCACCGTCTCATGCTGCAAAAAACACATCTGCATCTCTGGCTGCTATGGGCATAAAAGAGGACAAACTTATGGTGTGGCCACCATCTTCCCCTGACCTCAACCCCATTGAGAACCTCTGGAGCATCATCAAAAGGATTGTCTATGATGGCGGGAGGCCGTTCACATCTAAGCAACAGCTCTCGAGGGTATTCTGTCTACATGCAAAACAATTGAAGCAGAAACCATCCAAAAACTGACAAATTCAATGGACGAGAGAGTTCAGAAGCTTCTTTCGAACAAGGGGTCCTATGTGCAAATGTAACATCACCTAGGATAAAGTTTCACGTGAAAACTGTTTGATTTCATTTTGTAATAAGCTGATAATGCTTATGACTTCACAATTGACCATTTTTTTGCACTCTGCTGTGCATAATACTTTGGAACATGCATTTTGAGTGTTTATTTTTTTTTAAAAAAGATACTGTTTTCATAGGCAGTTTGTTCCAAAACATTGCAATCATACTAGAATAGTAGATGACTGGAAAATAACAATGACTGCAATTCAGATAGGTAATTTAGAGAAAATATGCGGAAATATTATTTGCATAATAATTTGGAACACAGTGTATATATAACTGTACTGTAATCTCTTCTATGATTGGCCGGACTGATATCTACCACTATATGGGGGGATTAAGTGATATTTTTTCTTTAGGGACCATTTTGTACATTTCAGTCATTGTCTAATGGTGGTGGAACGGTGGTATTATTTGTCTTTGTACCGTGTGTGTTCAGTAGTGTTATAGCAATATTATCTACTCACTATGTAGTGGTGATTGTCTAGCAGTATTTTTTTGGCCTTGTGCATCGGTATTTCTACAGTTTGTGTTGTTCTGTAGATTATGGTAATGGTATATGGTAAGGTATGGTATAGTTATGGTAATATTTATTCACTGTATAGTGATTGCAGAGATAATGGTAGCGGTCATCATGTAGCTGCATAATTTGGGCCTTCTACAGTGGTAGTTTTGGCATAGTATGCTTTTGAACATATGTAATATTTAATCCTATTATAGCAGCAACAGTGGTATACGATAACTGTATACATACAGGTTTTATTGGAAATGGTGGGGGGTGTACATATAAAGAGACATTTCCTTTGGGGCTTGGGCCCCTTAATCTTTTAAGGCTACGTTCACATTTGAGTTGTGCGGCGCAGCGTCGGCGATGTAACGCACAACGCATGCACAACGCAGCGTTTTGTGACGCATGCGTTCATTTTTTGCATGATTTTTGGCGCAGAAAAAACTGCACCATGCAGCATCCTCTGCGCCCTGACAGTTGCGCCAAAATGACACATGCGTCACAAAACGCAAGACAACGCATGTCCATGCGCCCCCCATGTTAAATATAGGGGCGCATGATGCATGCGTCGCCGCGGCTGCGCCCGACGCTGCGCCGCACAACGTTAATGTGAACGTAGCCTTCGACAGTAGCAATGCCTCTGCTTGTGACTGACACAAGTACACCAAATTTAAATGTTATGTAGATTGGATTTTTAGGTAAAGCAACATGTTTTGTGTTTTTTTTTTTAAGGTGCCTGAAAACTTTTTTAACTCCACGGCAATGTGGAGAGTATAGCTTTGTTCAAACCCCTATAGAAACACCTTCTGAAATAAAGAAACAGTGAACACAGCATAAGGTACTACAGAAACATTTATTATATAAGGAACGCTGTCACTTTTGATTAATTTGGAGCTACGCCCGTTGTCTCCACAGCTTAGCTCATTTTGGAAGAGCTAACCAAAACTGTCAAAAAAACTCCAAAAGTAGCTACGGTACTTTTTGTGCAAAAAAAAAAAAAAAAAATCTGCACAAAAATCTAGTGACTTTTCAAAGCCCAAACTTAATCACTCTCTAGCCACCAACCTCTCCGCTGCAGCTTGTATTTCGCAATGTGCGATCTCTGCACCAGGGAGGGGGGACACTGAGGAGCTGCCAATCTTGCTAGCTGAGTGGAGACTGAGTTTACACATTTAAGGCCACATGCACACATTCAGTTTTTGGTCAGTATCTTACATCAGTATCTGTAAGCAGAAATCAGGAGAGGAACAATCAGAGGAAAAGTATAATAGAAACACGTCACCACTGCATTCATCACCCATATTGGCTTACAAATACTGAGGCAAAATACTGACCAAATACTGAATGTGTGCACGAGGCTTAAAAGGGATTATACAGCCATTCTGACATGGGTTTTCATAGTAAGTACACCAGCCTCATCAAGTCTTTGAAAACTATTCAGGTCCTTTTTAAGTTACTCATTTATTCCAGCCATATATGAGAATTCTAGTGGCAAATATTCTACTTGAGATGAATAAATATACAGTGACTTGGTTAAACATTTCCTTGATTCTTCAGTGGTGACAAGGTCCAACACCAAGCGATGACCACTATTGAATGCAATAATGCCATGCAGTGTCTGCTGTATGTCCTTATTGAAACGTGTTATATTCATTATCTGTTATATCCTTTTGGTAGTAAACATTTGCAATTCTAGATGTACGCGCATTATGTTCTAACATTTTTTTTGCTGTACTTTTCCTAATAATCTCTTCAATCCAGGTCCATGAGATGGTTCAGTCTCTCAGAGCTGGAAATGGAGAGCTGGAAATTGCCTAGCATCTTGATCAGTTACTTTAATAACTCTCATAGAAGTGAATGTAGAGAGCCGGCCATGTGCAGATACCTCTCCATTTCCAGCACTGTTAGGTGGGACTAACCATAGAACCTGGATTGAAGCAAATATTAGGAACAGTACAGCAGAAATTGTTAGTACAGAACAATGCTTGTAATGGGAGTATAGAACAAATTACAAAGCACCAGAGACATCTGAGGACTGACCTCCTCAGATCAGATCCTACGCTAAGGGAATGGTTGCCAACCCAATTCTTCTATTCTTCCCTGGTCAACTGATACAAATAGTGATATGTCTGCAGCCCATAAGACTGATATGAAAAATGACAACAGCTGAAATGAGAATTGCAATAAAAACCAGCACAAACCTCTCCTGCCTAAAGAAGTCACAGGAAAAATGGGCCCACATTTTAGGGACTGTGCAGCAATTTAAGGATAGTTGGTAACACTTGGCGAAGGTTATGTGCTCCTCACATTGCCACAAGCATGGCCAGCGTTAGGTGAGGGGTGTAAACTGGGAAAATGCCCAGGGCCCCCACACATAAAGGGGGCACCCTGCTTCTGCAGCTCCTTTATGAAGTGCACAGAGTGTGTACAACATTCCTTACAGGAAATAATGTACATCCTCTGTAATCCCGGCACACATCTCTCTCCCTCTATCTTGGGGTTCTGTGGACCCTTTCAATTGCTCCCTAAATTAGTATGGCTGGGTTCTCTCACAACAAATTGATTTTGATAATTTGTCAGCAGAAGCAATACAAGTGTTCACAAAATCGGGGACCTCTGATTAACCTACATTTATCCCTGTAGCTTTTCAGAATCTATTTAAAATCTTTAAACCACATACACGATCCTGGTGGGAAGTTGCTTAGTTTAGATTCCTATTTGAAACAAAGATTAGTGTATTGTGCTTTATGTATTTCTCTTTTACCCAACTCACATAAAGATCAAGAATTCTTAAAGGGTTGGGAATGTTTACTTACTGAAAATTCTTTACGGCTGATAAAATATTTGCTAGACTACGAAAAGAAGTATTTTTCTGAAAATTATCAGTAGAAAAGGAAATTGAGAAAATTAAACTATTTGCTACTAGTCAAGAATTCAAAGATTTGGAAAATAAATTACAGAAAAATATTGAAAATTTTAAAGGGTTATAAAAGAAAGAAAACATAATTAGTTTATCGGAGATTTGAACGACTTCTATACCGGTGTCATAGACCTGTCTGGTTCAATGAGGCGGCGTGGGGCAGTTGGCGCTGGCGGGGTGGGAGTCGGCGCTGTAGGCAGGCGACTGGCTGGGGGCCCCTGGGGGAACAGGGGCCCTAGGCAGCTGCCTGGTCTACCGCTAGAATGTAGCCCCATCAGAGTATGATGCAATCCTCCCCATAGAATATAATAGAGCCCCCCCATAGAATATAATACAGCCCTCCACCATAGAATATAATACAGCCCTCCCCCATAGAATCTAATACAGCCCTCTCCCACAGAATCTAATACAGCCCTCTCCCACAGAATCTAATACAGCCCTCCCCCATAGAATTTAATACAGCCCTCCCCATAGAATCTAATACAGCCCTCCCCCATAGAATCTAATACAGCCCTCTTCCATAGAATCTAATACAGCCCTCCCCCATAGAATCTAATACAGCCCTCTCCCATAGAATATAATACAGCCCCCCCATAGAATATAATACAGCCCTCCACCATAGAATCTAATACAGCCCTCCACCATAGAATCTAATACAGCCCTCCACCATAGAATCTAATACAGCCGACCCCCCTGAAAATGGCCCCACAGTCCAGAAATCACTCATTGATATATTTAAAAAAACACACACACAATCCTCACCTCTCCTCGTGCCCTGCGCTGCTCCCGGCTTGGCTCCGGTCTCAGCGGCTGCAGTCTGCCCGACACACAGCAGGTACGCAATGAAATTACGTCATCACGCACCCGCAGTGTCAGAGGCGAGGGGAATGATGGGAGAGGGACCGTCAGCTGACGCTCTCTCCTCCATCATTGCTTTGAACTCTACTGGCGTCTATGACGCCGATATAGTTCAGTGCGGCGGCAGGGGGGCATTTGGCGCTGGAGGGGGGGAGTCGGCGCTGGCAGCAGGCGACTGGCTGGGGGCCACAGGGGCCCTAGGCAGCTGCCTGGTCTGCCTGCCGCTAACGCCGGCCCTGTCAAATACAATTGCAGGACAGAAACAAATGGGCATATCAACAAATGCCAAAATCTAATTCAAAAAAGTGATCTACAAATCTTTAATCTGTCCTCAATTGTATTAACCGATAAACAAGAAGATCTTTTATGCAAGGGTTATCCTTTACTATGACCAAAATGTAATACACCTTTAATTGGATGAAAGGTTTAAACTTATTTGCTAGGAAGTTGGCACTCTATAAATTGCATAAATATCGTAATAAAAATTTGAATTGGCTCATGAGAAGGGCACAGGAGTCCGTGGATGCACTTCTTAAAGAAAATGAAGTAGGTACTCTAAATTGTTCGGGACCATTTACATCTCTTAAGCCAAGATCCTTAACAACTCATTCTCTTTCTACATATCACTCTGTTGCTAATTTTGTGGATTCGGTAACAAGAGATTTGGAAAGTATTCACTATTCCTATGATAACTGTGACTATATTACCCCCTAAGAACAAAAAGAAATTGAAAACCTCCTTCAAAATAAGAACATAGTAATTAAAGCAGAGGATAATGGGGGTAACATTGTTGTAGTGGATAGAGCATTCTAAATCTTCATGGTTGAACGTATTCTTCTTGATTAGGACACATATGAGAAATTAAAAACAGATTCGACCATGCAGTTTTTGAGTGTGATGAAGAATATTTTGGAGGAGGGAAAAAGAGGGAACCTTATCAGTGAAGATGAATATAAATTTATTTACACTACATACCCTACTATTGCAACTTTCTATGCACTACCTAAAGTGCACAAATGGGCAGCACGGTGGCTCAGTGGTTAGCACTGCAGCCTTGCTAGGGTCCTGGGTTCAAATCCCAAGGAATTTGTATGTTCTCCCCATGTTTACATGGGTTTCTTCAGGTTTCCTCCAACACTCCAAAGATATACTGATAAGGAATTTAGATTGTGAGCCCCATTGGGGACAGTATGTAAAGTGCTGCAGAATATGATAGCTCTATATATGAAAAGCATAATAAATACAGAAGAATAAGGTTAATCCTCCAGGGATATAAGTGTTTAACAGAGAAAGCCAGTATATATGTGGACAAAATCATTCAACCCTTTGTTCGTACACTTCCTTATTATTTAAAATATACTAAATACACTGTATGTAAACTTCAAAATGTATCCGTTTCCAATAATATGTTTATAGCCAGCCTGGATGTAGAAATGCATTATATCAGCATTAAACAGGATATCGGCATACAGGCTGTTGAATTTTTCTTAAAATCATGTGGTTCTCATCACCGTGAACACAATTTCTATGTTCTTGCACATTTGTTTTCGAGCACCATTTATTTATTTATTTGTTGTTCAAGAGATGAAGATTTTTTGGAGGAATGTTCTGTTCTCTATAAAAGGTTTAAAGATAAGGGCTATCTTCAAAAACCCCTTAAAAAAAGCTTTTCACTGTGCGATATATACTCAGAGAATCCGGCTTCTGCAAGTTAAAAAAACCCTGTCTACAGAATAAAGATGTACAATTGATATGATGCATTGGTACATGTATGATCAAGGTGCATTTGAGGTTAAAAAGATATTGATACTTTAAAGGAGGATAAGGACTTGTGTGATAGACCCAATTTACTACCATGATATTTTGAAGAGGACCCAATTTGAAGAATATGCTAGTTCCAATTCATTTTTCATAAGTGATTGAACCAAGTAATAACTGTAGTATGATTTAAGTGTGGTCATTGCAAGGCGTATAGTTATATTTCTACAATAAAACCCAAAACAGCCAGAAAAAAACATATGTTATTAAAAATTTTGCAAACTGCACCACCTCAGCTATAGTTTATGCAGCTAGATGTTCTTGTCCCCTTCTGTATATTGGCAAAACTAGTCAACAATTTAGAATACGTGTATTACAGCATATCGGGGCTATAAGAAATAGTTATGACACTCCAGTGTCACGACACATGAGATTTTGTCATAATTTGGACTCTCTAGCTATATAATTTTGTGGTATTCAAAAAATACCCTCAAACAGAGAAAAGGCAATCTTGATCAACTACTATTGAAAGAGGAAGCAAGTTGGATATGTCGTCTTGGTACCTTAAGTGCTTTAACGGGCACTGTAATGCTATGTCTTGCCTTTAGAATATATACTATATGTACTTTGAGTCGTTAACCTATGTTAAAATGATGTGTGAATATATTATAGGAGTACTATACCTTCTCTTATGTTTGTGCAGGTTTTTTAACCAATGAGAATATGTTGGTCATCTAAAGTTCTGCTATTGTGCAAAAAAAAGCTACCACGAGATTACTGCGACAGAGAGGAGCCAGAAGACTGCAGCGTCTGATTTCTCCTACTCCTGAACTTATTAGAAGCACTTCATCTTCATATTAAAGATGAACTTAAAGATTAAACTTCTGTCCCTTACTTCATCCTTTGGACTTACTCAGTGATCCTCCGCAGCCACCCACACAGAAGGACATACATTAGACCTGGTATTCACCTGTCTCTGCTCTCTATTTAACTTCACCACCTCCCCTCTCCCTCTATCCGACCACCATCTACTCACCTTCTCATCCCTGTCCTCCTCACCGGTCTCCCATGTCCAGCAACATGCACACCCCCGCAGAAACCTTGCACACCTAGACACCCACACACTCTCTGACTCCATCCTACCACTGGCATCCATATCCTCACTCCACGACACAGACAGGCTGCTTTCTACAATGCCACTCTCGCATCAGCTATTGACACGGTTGCCCCTCTCGTCCATGGCAGAGACAACCTTGGCACAATAACGCCACTAAAAAGCTCCTGCAAGTGTCCAGGGTTGCAGAGCGGCGTTGGAAAAAAACACACTCGCAAGATGACTTCACTGTATTCAGACAAGCAACACTCGCTTTTAAATCTGCTCTCACCTCTGCTAAACAGGCCTACTTCACAACCCTCATATCTTCCCTATCCTACAACCCCAAACAGTTATTCAAAACCTTTAACTCCCTCCTCCGCCCCCCACTGCCCCCTCCAACCTCCCTCATCTCTGCCGAGGACTTTGCCACACACTTTAAAAATAAGATTGACCAGACAAGGCAAGTCTTCATTGTTCAACCACCACAACCCCTTTGTATACCAGACCAATGCCCAAACCCCATAACTTCCCTATCCAACATCACTGAAGGGGGCTTAATTGTCTCTTCTCCAAATCGCACCTCACCACCTGTGCGCTCGACCCCATCCCATCTCCTCCCCAACCTCACTTATCCCATCCCTAACCCACCTCTTCAACCTATCACTAACTTCTGGCACCTTCCCTTCTGCTTTCAAACATGCCACAATCACGCCTATCCTTAAAAAGCCAACCCTCGATCCAACTGCTATGTCAAGCTATCGCCCAATATCGCTGCTCCCATTCGCTTCCAAACTCCTGGAGCAGCACGTCCACTCTGAACTTTCCTCCCACCTCTCATCTAACTTGCTCTTTGACAATCTACAATCTGGTTTCCGCCCCATCACTCAACTGAGACAGCCCTGACCAAAATCACTAACGACCTACTTACTGCCAAAGCTAATGGACAATACTCTGTACTCCTTCTAGACCTGTCCTCTGCTTTCGACACAGTTGACCACTGCCTCCTACTACAGATCCTCTCCTCCTTTGGCATCAAAGACCTCACCCTATCCGGGATCTCCTCGTACCTTTCCAACCGCACATTCAGGGTCTCCCACTCCCACACTACCTCCTCATCCCACCCTCTCTCTGTTGGAGTCCCCCAAGGCTCTGTTCTAGGACCCTTACTCTTCTCAATCTATACACTTGGCCTGGGACATCTCATAAAGTCCCATGGATTCCAGTACCACCTCTATGCTGATGACACTCAGATCTACCTCTCTGGCCCAGACGTCACCGCTCTGCTGTCCAGAATCCCAGAGTGTCTATCAGCCATATCCTTCTCTCGCTTCCTCAAACTCAATGTGGACAAATCTGAACTCATCATCTTTCCTCCATCCCATAGATCTTCCTTACCTGACCAATCTATCGCAATCAATGACATCATGCTTTCCCCCGTAACGGAAGTCCGCTGCCTCAGAGTAACCATTGACTCTGCCCTGTCCTTCAAACCGCACATCCAAGCTCTGTCCACCTCCTGTCACCTCTAGCTCAAAAATATCTCCAGAATCCGTCCTTTCCTCAACCGTGAATCTACTAAAATGCTTGTGCATGCCCTCATCATCTCCCTCCTTGACTACTGCAACATCCTTTGCTGCGGCATTCTGTAATGCTGTAGATAAGCCCCCGATGTATCCTTAAAGATGAGAAAAAGAGGTTAGATTATACTCACCCAGGGGCGGTCCCGCTGCAGTCCGGTCCGATGGGCATCGCGGCCCGGGGTGACATCTTCTTGTCTTCACGCTGCGGCTCCGGCGTACTTTGTCTGCCCTGTTGAGGGCAGAGCAAAGTACTGCAGTGCGCAGGTGGTGGGCCTCTGACCTTTCCCGGCGCCTGCGTACTGCAGTACTTTGCTCTGCCCTCAACAGGGCAGACAAAGTACACCTGCGCCGGAAGACAAGAAGAAGAGGACATCATCCTATGAAGATGGGAGGCACCGGACCGCGACGCCCATCGGATCGGACCGCCCGCCCAGGTGAGTATAAGCTAACCTCTTTTTCTCATCTTTCAGGATACATCGGGGGCTTATCTGCAGCATTACAGAATGCTGTAGATAAGCCCCTGATGCCGGTGGGCTTAGCTCACCTTCGATTTTGGGGGTGACAGGTTCCCTTTAAATGATGATAATTTATTTTAGCAGTGCAGGGGTAAGTCTGCTCAGTTGAAAGCTCCTGGTAACTTTCCTGTGTTTAGGCTCTCCACTGTGCCATCTCCTATATAATCTGGGCTTAACAAAATAAGTAATGTTTAACCTATTACTAATTATCAAAATGTACAAACAAAATAAGTAACTATTTACTGAACAATCAAATGTAAAACTGAGGCACATTAATGAGAGAGCTTGATATTACTATGATAAAAAACTTATACAGCTCTGAAAAAATTAAGAGACCACTGCAAAATGTTCAGTTTGTCTAATCTTTCTCTTCATAGGTATATTTTTGAGTAAAATGTAAATTGTTCTTTTATTCTATAATCTTCTGACAACATGTCTCCAAATTTCCAAGCAATGATTTTTGTATTTTTTTTTCTGACAAAGAAAAATGGTCAAAATAAAAAAAAAACAAAACAGTGCTTTCACACCTCAAATAATGCAAAGAAAACAAGTTCATAATCCTTTAGAAAAAACAATACTAATGTTTTAACTCAGGAAGAGTTCAGAAATCAATATTTTGTGGAATAACCATGATTTTTAATCACAGATTTCATGCGTCTTGGCATGCTTGCCACCAGTCTTTCACACTGCTCCTGGCGCATAAATGTAAGCAGTTATTATTATTATTATTTATTTATATAGCACCATTAATTCCATGGTGCTGTACATGAGAAAGGGGTTACATACAGGGTTATAAATATCGTTTACAGTAAACAAGTTACAGTGACAGACTGGTACAGAGGGGAGAGGATTCTTAGAATTGGCCCAATATTTATGGACGTAACTGTTTATCACCCATGGTAATTCTGCTTCATGTCACCTGGCTTATCCATGGTTTCTTTCCCCTCTTTTTTTTTTTTTTTCTCTATACTATGTTGTGCATAAATATGTGATTATTCAGAATTTGTTTTAGTCTTTGCCTGATGAAGAGACGTATGTAGTCTCGAAAGCTTGCAATTTGTTACCATCTTTTCAGTTAGCCATTAAAAGGTATCTACCACTGAGGACTCTCAATTCTAAGTGTTTTGAATATTAAGCTATATATCGTTCAGCCATATTTATCACCACCCCTGGTTATATAATTTTGATCTATGAGTAAATGTTATTGAAGACTAAAGGCAGTTTAATCCGAATTACCACTGTCAATCAGTCTGACAGTATCGCCGATCGTCCCCAATGTTGTCCCCTTCGAGGTGCACTTAGGGGATAATGAGGATCCGCACTCTGCTGCTATCCACTTTGTGCAGCTTAGAGCAGAAATGGCTAATGGATTAGCTAACATTCAATTGGCGTGCAAACACCAGGAAAAAAAACAGGGCACTGGTCAAGCACCAATGTTACTCCTGCAAGTCAAGCATTTAGAGACCATGCGAGGATGAGAATGGCCCGTTGAATAGCTAGGAGCACTAACCGCGTCTCAAATTTAGAGACCATGCGGGAATTAGATAGTATACTAGCTCCCTAGGGTCAATATTCACGTCTTGTACAACTAGATGTCATATGGAAGTCTCAGTGGTATGATGCCATTAATTGTCCTGCAGTCAAAACTAAAGACAGCACTGTCAGCACACCTAGAGCAGGTATGCTTATTTCCTAGAATCACTCCCAACGCCTCACACAATTAGAAATCCTGCGGGGGTGAGCGTAACATACTAATAAACTAGCAACAATGCCTGAGTCTCATACGTTCAGAGACCTGTGGGGATCAAAAGGTGCGCTAACTCTCTAGTGTGACTGCCTGCGTCTCATCAGGTCCGAGACCATGCTTGATTTGGAATAATATAGTGCAGATGGATAGCATCATGCCGATATTCGCAGTATCACACTATTTGATTAACAACCACTGCCTGTGTCTCATACATTCAGAGACCAGCGGGATCAAGGTGTGCTAACTCTCTAGTGTGACTGCCCGCGTCTCAATTAGAGATCATGCAGGAATCGGAGTAGCGTGGTGCAGGTGGATAACATAGTGCAAGTATTTCTTTGAAATCAATACATCTCAAGATTTTGTCCCTGACAGGTGTTTCGCTGGGGGAAATCGGCTTTCTCTAAGGGCGGGGGTCAGCCGCATTAGCAACCCATTTATACACTCAGTCATGATTGACAGGTCTATTGGCCAATATCAATGCAAGTTTCTTCAGGATTTATAATCCAGTTATGGGGCAAGTATGAGGATACACACGTGGTCAAAATTGTTGGTACCCCTCGGTTAATGACAGAAAAACCTACAACGGTCACAGACTTGAATCTGACAAAAGTAATAAATAAAAGATCTATGAAAAAGAACAAGTGAGAGTCAGACATTGCTTTTCAACCATGCTTCCACAGAATTAAAAAACAAAACAAAAACTCATTAAATAGGCCTGGACAGAAATGATGGTACCCTTAACTTAATATTTTGTTGCACAACCTTTTGAGGCAATCACTGCAAACGATTCCTGTAACTGTCAATGAGACTTCTGCACCTCTCGACAGGTACTTTGGCCCACTCCTCAAGAGCAAACTGCTCCAGTTATCTTGTGTTTGAAGGTTTCCTTTTCCAGAAGGCATGTTTCAGCTCTTTCCAAAGAGGCTCAACAGGATTTAGGTCAGGGCTCATAGAAGGCCACTTCAGAATAGTCCAATGTTTTCCTCTTAGCCATTATTGGATGTTTTAGGTCATTATCCTGTTGTAAGACCCATGACCTGTAACTGAGACCAAGCTTTCTGACACTGGGCAGCACATTTCTCTTGAGAATCCCTTGATAGTCTTGAGATTTCATTGTACCCTGCACAGATTCTAGACACCCTGTGAAAGATGCAGCAAAGCAGCCCCAGAACATAACAGAGCCTCCTCCATGGTTCACAGTAGGCACAGTGTTCTTTTCTTGATATGATTCATTTTTCCATCTGTGAACATAGAGCTGATGTGCCTTGCCATAAAGTTCCATTTTTGTCTCACCTGTCCATAGGACATTCTCTCAGAAGCTTTGTGGCTTGTCAACATGTAGTTTGGCAAATTCCAGTCTGGCTTTTATAGGATTTTTTCAACAATGATGTCCTCCTTGGTCGTCTCCCATGAAGTCCACTTTGGCTCATACAACAGTGCCATCTGACACTGATGTTACTTGGGATTGAAGTTCACCTTTAATCTGTTTAGATGTTTTTCTGGGCTCTTCTGTTACCATTTGTATCATCCGTCTCTTTGATTTGTCATCAATTTTCCTCCTGCGGCCATGTCTAGGGATGTTAGCTACAGTCCCATGGATCTTAAATTTCTAAATAATATGTGCAACTGTAGTCACAGGAACATCAATCTGCTTGGAGATGGTCTTATAACTTTTACCTTTAACATGTTTGTCTATAATTTTCTTTCTAATCTCCTGAGACAACTCTTTCCTTTGCTTCCTCTGGTCCATGTTGAGTGTGATGCACACCATATCACCAAACAGCACAGTGAGTATCTGTAGCCCTATATACAGGCCCACTCACTGACTCCAAGATTTTAAACACCTGTGATGCTAATTAGTGGACACTAGTGATGAGCGAATAGACTCGTTACTCGAGAATACCCGAGCACGCTCGGGTGTCCTCCGATTTTATTTGTAACTGCTCAGAGATTTAGTTTTCTTTGCCGCAGCTGAACGATTTACAGCTACAAACCAGCTTGATTACATGTGGGGATTCAAAAGCAACCCCCACATGTACTTATGCTGGCTAGTAGCTGTAAATTATTTCTCCCGAGTACGCCGATACTCTATATGTGGGGGAAATCTACTGTTTGGGCACACGGCAGGGCTCGGAAGGGAAGGAGCGCCACTTGACTTTTTGAATGTAAAATATGCTGGAATAATTAGCGGTTGCCATGTCATGTTTGGAGAGCCCCAGATGTGCCTAAATAGTGGAAACCCCCACAAGTGACACCATTTTGGAAACCAGACTCCTTATGGAACTTATCTAGACGTGTGTTGAGCACCAGGAACCCCCAGGTGCTTCACAGAAGTTTATAACGTAGAGCCGTGGAAAAAAAAAAAAAAAAAATAAATTTTTCCCAAATAAATCTTTTTTAGCTCCATATTTTGCATTTTAATAAGGGTAAAAGGGGAAATTGCTCCATACAATTTGTTGTGCAATTTCTCCTGAGCATGTCGATACCCCATATGTGGGGGAACACTACTGCTTGTGCGCACGGCAGGGCTCAGAAGGGAAGGAGCACCGTGTGACTTTTTGAAAGTAAAATTTGATGGAATAATTAGCGGACGCCATGTCATGTTTGGAGAGCCCCTGACGTGCCTAATCCGTGGAAACCCCCCCACAAGTGACCCCATTTTGGAAATTATAACCCATAGGGAACTCATCTAGATGTGTATTGAGCACCTTAAGCCCCCAGGTGCTTCACAGAAGTTTATAACAATATATTTGTGTTGGTCTTCGTATAGAGATTATTTTCAGTATGCTGATGTACCCCTACAGCCACTATTAGGGTGTGCCGCCATAGTTATTACCTGGTTAGGGGCCCACTCAGAAGTTTCCCCTCCTCTCCCCCAAACAAAACCCCTAGCTACACCTCTTCATTGTAGTATACCCATATTTCTCGGCCATAGCCGTGCATCATGAGTCGTGGTATGGGTTAGCGGGGCCCACTGAGACTTTCGCCAGGCGCCCACAAATGCCATGCACTGTTACATGACTCCGTGCCGCCAACAGCTGCTATGGTCTCCTCACACCACGGATGGTTTCCATCACTTTCATGACTAAATAGTGTTTGCTCCATGTATTTTAGCTGTGGCAAGGGCGTCGGGATAACAGAAAAGCAGCTACAGCGGCGGCCATATACACGGCCCACTATCCCAGTGGAATGAGCCCCTCTTTCGTGGTCGGTGTGGTATTTGCGTCATTTCGCCACTAGATGGCGCCGAACGTCTTCTCAGTGCGCAAACACAAAGGCAGCGAATGAGTTAATGGGTTTCCGTTCTTTCACATCTCCCGGGATCTACCTCACCCCGCCTGCCCGTGTTACTTCCCATCAACCCGCTCTTCTCGCGATATCAGCCGGGCGGATCCATCATGGCGGAAGGTAAAGAAGTGGCCCTGGGGGAACCTAAGGGGGAGCTTTATGGCAGGGGGCTGGCGGCAGGTCCCTCAGTGACAGCTAGTAAGGCGGCTGACAGCAGGCAGCGGAAGTCCAGGTGTGCGCGTGTGTCGGCAGAGGTTGGTCAGGTGACCCACAGTTCGCTGTGTGCAGTAGTGTCGGGCTGCAGTCAGTGTGGGCGTGCGGTGCTGTGTGCCCTGTACGCTGCAGTCCTGGCACCCTGCACTGGTCACTGGGGCTGCACAGACTGCCCCGGCCATAGCAATACACTGGTCAGCTGTGGTGTCACAGTCCACAGGGATACACTGGTCAGCTGTGGTGTCACAGTCCACAGGGATACACTGGTCAGCTGTAGTGTCACGGTCCACAGGGATACACTGGTCAGCTGTAGTGTCACAGTCCACAGGGATACACTGGTCAGCTGTAGTGTCACAGTCCACAGGGATACACTGGTCAGCTGTAGTGTCACAGTCCACAGGGATACACTGGTCAGCTGTGGTGTCACAGTCCACAGGGATACACTGGTCAGCTGTAGTGTCACAGTCCACAGGAATACACTGGTCAGCTGTGGTGTCACGGTCCATATGAATACACTGGTCAGCTGTGGTGTCACGGTCCACAGGAATACACTGGTCAGCTGTGGTGTCACAGTCCACAGGGATACACTGGTCAGCTGTAGTGTCACGGTCCACAGGAATACACTGGTCAGCTGTGGTGTCACAGTCCACAGGAATACACTGGTCAGCTGTGGTGTCACGGTCCACAGGAATACACTGGTCAGCTGTGGTGTCACAGTCCACAGGGATACACTGGTCAGCTGTAGTGTCACGGTCCACAGGAATACACTGGTCAGCTGTGGTGTCACGGTCCACAGGAATACACTGGTCAGCTGTAGTGTCACAGTCCACAGGAATACACTGGTCAGCTGTAGTGTCAGTCCACAGGAATACACTGGTCAGCTGTGGTGTCACGGTCCACAGGAATACACTGGTCAGCTGTAGTGTCACAGTCCACAGGAATACACTGGTCAGCTGTGGTGTCACGGTCCACAGGGATACACTGGTCAGCTGTAGTGTCACGGTCCATATGAATACACTGGTCAGCTGTAGTGTCACGGTCCATATGAATACACTGGTCAGCTGTAGTGTCACGGTCCACAGGAATACACTGGTCAGCTGTGGTGTCACGGTCCACAGGAATACACTGGTCAGCTGTGGTGTCACAGTCCACAGGGATACACTGGTCAGCTGTAGTGTCACGGTCCACAGGAATACACTGGTCAGCTGTGGTGTCACGGTCCACAGGAATACACTGGTCAGCTGTAGTGTCACAGTCCACAGGAATACACTGGTCAGCTGTAGTGTCAGTCCACAGGAATACACTGGTCAGCTGTGGTGTCACGGTCCACAGGAATACACTGGTCAGCTGTAGTGTCACAGTCCACAGGAATACACTGGTCAGCTGTGGTGTCACGGTCCACAGGAATACACTGGTCAGCTGTGGTGTCACAGTCCACAGGAATACACTGGTCAGCTGTGGTGTCACGGTCCACAGGAATACACTGGTCAGCTGTGGTGTCACAGTCCACAGGAATACACTGGTCAGCTGTGGTGTCACTGTCCACAGGGATACACTGACCTGATATATGGGGTACATGAGAATATACTGACCCGATATATGGGGTACATCTGTATACACTGACCCCCATATGAGGTACATGGGAATACACTGACCCGGTATATGGGGTACCTGGGAATACAGTGACCCTGTATATGGGAATACAGTGACCTGCTATAAGGGCTACATAGGACTATATTGTGTTTGGCAAATCTGTATATAGGAACACATTTGCTCATGGCCCAACACCTGCAGTTTATATCTTAATATATACTTACCTTGTAATGTCTTCACATCCTGTTCCGTCCAGATGTGTCCGGATCCCAGAATTCCAAGCTGCGGAAGTTCACCGACCTTCATATTGGGACACCCAAGTGATGGGTGTCTCAATATGGAAACTGCTGGTGGTGCCAGCCTCTTGCACGGTACCACCAGCGGAACACCGTCACACCACACACACACACACTGTGTACGCCGTACGCAGCCTCTTGCACGGTACGACCAGCGGAGCAACGTCGCGATCAGCCGAATGATTCACTGACCACAGCCATCTTTGTACAGGAGGAGCGCATGCGCAGTTTTAATGTGACCGCCGCTATCTGTCTGCACAAAGATGGTGGCAGTCTAATTTACTGCGCCTGCGTGAATACCACGCAGGCGCAGTGAATCATTCGGCTGATCCCGGCGGCAGATGAACGTGTCTACAGGCAGAGGAAGCCGGTCACTTTAAAGGGGTTTTCCCACGAACAAAAGTTCATTTTAAAAATTGTCTGTCTGACCGTGTACAAGAGCACATGGGGTACACAGGTCAAAGAGGAGATGACATGAGAGGAGAAGACATCAGATGGGGGAGAGAAAGCGTACAGGGGTGAGAGAGACAGAGCACAGGGGGGAGACAGCTCAAACAGGACAGCACATGAGGGGAGAACACAGCACAGGAAGGAGACAGCAGACAAGGGGGCTAGCACATGGGGTAGACAGGTCAAAGAAGAGAGCACAGACGGGAGAAGTCAGCACATGGGGAAAGAGAGAGTGGATAGGTGGGTGAGCACATGGGGGGGGGAGATTCTCATCTCTGCAAAGCCTGCCCCATCGTGACATTACCGCCCTCCCAGTGCAATAACATCTGACCTCCATCTAGTATAATATACTTTTAGTTATGGCATGACAACCATAGTCCATAAACAAAGGGCATTGGCTTGTGGCGCCACGACTGCAGTGTGCACTACTATCTATTACGTTGGGCCACTGCTCACTAGCGGTAATATTTCACAGATATTGTCCAAGCATCTTTAGCAGACAATCTATGGCTCTGATTCATCAAGTTTGGCTTTTTACACAGCGGTCTGGAGGAAGTGTGTGCTGGAATAACGTGCACCAAATTCATTAAAGACCTTGGATGAGCGTCTTATGTTCAGTGGATACTGTTGGTGTGCAGCTGCTTATCAGTGCTGCAGACCAGCGGTGCCACCGCCGTAGTTCTTAGTAGTGAGCAGGGCGCTCCGCCGTTCCATTGATAGCAGAGTTGTGTCTTGGAAAGAAAGAACTACTGCAGCAGTGAAATCTTAGACAAATAAAGCAACCCTGGGGAAATGAGAGGAATACGTTGTGCTCTCCCACGTGTGATGTTACAGTATTATACATTTGTAAGTGACTCCAGGGTTGTGCAAGGATGATGTGTCTACATGTCTCTGGAAGACTTGGAACTTTACTTTTATTGTATCCTCTTTTTTTAGAGTAAGTGTTCGCGTCCCTCTTGTACAGTTCTCCCTGGTTTCTCTACTTCTAATTGACATGCTGAAATCAATGTTTTGTCACCATTTTCTTCCAATAGTAAAGTAGTACTGATGTCATTATTAATACCTGGACTGTCAGCAGCTTACTGTGATGGTGATCACGGGGTCTCACAGCTGAATGCACAGAACTTTGGACTTCAGACTGTTTTTTGATTATCCATTTGTTAGCTGTTTTTCCTAAATATTTTAGCTACGAAACCATAAATTCTTTACGTTCACAGTCACATAAATTAGAAATTAGAAGTATCCCCTTTAACTATAAATCCTTAGAATAAGTGCACATAAAGTCTTTTCAGACGCCGAGGGGGTTATAAAAGTGGCATGTGCATTTTGGCATGTTCAGCTCTGTATATTACAATACAAGTCAGTGGGAAAGCTTAAAAGACACCTAAACGTTGCTGTAACGCCTAAGGGTATGTTTCCACGTGCCGGATTACATCAGGATTTGCTGCGGATTGGACGCTGCGTCCAGATGTTACAGCATAGTGGAGGGGATGCGTAACCGGACATGCGGCGTGTCTTTATATTATTATTTATCTTGCGGAGACGCTCTGTCTCCGCAAGAAAAATAACCCGGTCTATGAATATGATGCGGTGATTCCGCATGTGTTTAGTGAACACATCCGGAATCACCATGCTTACAACAGGGGGTGGAGCGGGGTATCCGCTGCATCCAAAGCGCCAAGCTACCGGACGGTAGATACATACATACCCTTATGGAGCGCTGTGCCATCACAGGAAAAGGGATATCACAAAAATCTTGTGAAAACCGTAAAAAAAATGCCAGTGGCTAAAACTATCTGACAAACACTCAGGAAACAACCAAAAAATAGCACAAAAAACTCTTCTAGGGAAAAAAAAATTCCTGGAGCATTTTTTGCTTGAAAAACTGCTTGTTTGCCTGATTTTAAAAAGGTTGTGTGCACATACCCTTAAATTATCTGTCAACTCTTAGGGTCTAACTCATCCAAGCTTTCACATCAGAATTCTGGTATAAAAGCTTTGAAAAGTCACAAAATTTAGGCACAACTTGGACTTTGCCCGTTTTCACACCAGTTTCTCCCAGCTCTGATAAAATTGGGGCAGGAGGGGTGTGACGCCACCACCATCTGATTGATGGTGAGCTCTGGCATTCCATACTCCAGAAATCTCACTGTTCCTGACTGGAGTGAGGTTTCTGGTGTAGCAAGCGGAGGCACACGCCACCATCAGACGCTCCTGATTCATAAAGAGGCGTGCGGTATTGATGGAGTTTATGGTCTCCAGATAGTTTTGGCTGATTTTTCAATTTCAACTTTTTAAAAAAATTGTAACATTTTTGCAAGAATGTATTCCAGTCCCCCTCTGGAAAGATTTTTTGTGTATTTGAAATTATTGTGTAAAATTTGTGACATTTTAGCGGCTTAAAGAAATATGAATCTGGGTCTTTAGCTTAGATTTTTGATCCATGAGACTGATGTTGATAGCACTTTCATAAGATTTGGTGGAACTGTACAGGTGCCACCAAACACTTCTCAGTTGTCCAAATGCTCCTTTAGCTGGCAGCTATTCCTCCCAACCATCCCATACTTATGGGAATTAATCTGCTGTCAAATACTGACTAATCTTATACGAAAACTAAGAATCGTTATTGTTGAAATCAAACGGCCCATCCTTCTCTTTTTTTTTTTTTCAACATTTGACTTTCATCATTCTGCGGGCCCTAACTGTGTGATGGTGCAAGCAGACGCCTTTGCCTCGGCAGCATCATAGGAGTTCAGGGGCACTGAAGCTGGCCAAACTGAATAATACGAAAAAAGCTTGTAAGTGCTGTGCTCCTTGCTTGGGAGATTGGCCGCAGCTGATAGATTTGCAGAGATGGCCGGTAACCTAGGCAATAAATTGTAAACTATAGAATTAAAAATCACCACGTTATAGATAACAACGAGGATTTTTAGTAAGAGATCAATTGTAAAGTTGCTTGTTATGATGAGCACTTTGCAATTTAAGAAAATCAGACAGTCCCCTTAAAGGTACCAACACAAGTTTAAAAAATCAATACTCCACAAATCTGTGGTGCGTTTGTAATTTGTATTTTTTTTTTTTAAATTCGTTTATTGATTCCAAAATAAATCAAACATTACACAGAGTTGCATTCGTTATTATCAATTATAACATGAAACACAAATAATTACAGTGCATCATCATATCCAAACTTTTACAGAAATGGCAAACTGTGCATGTTAAATCATTAGTATCTTATAAATCACCTATTGTATAACACTAACTACTTTAACTACCAATAGTGAGTCGCCAAAAGGAAATTATACATAAGTCCCGCCCTGTAAGTGATGCCCCCCGAAACCATAAACCCAACTTCTTGCATAAGTGTCCAGTTAGTGTAGACTATAGAGTATGATAAGAGGAGTTCCATCTACCCCAAATCTTCTCAAATTTACCAGGACATCCTCTATTTTGGTACAGTGTTCTTTCATACGGGATAATCGAGTTCACTAAATCAATCCAAGCTCTGAGAGACGGTTGAGAACCACCCATTCACTTTGAGGCCATGTGCACACGTTCAGGATTTTTAGCGTTTTTTTCGCATTTTTTCGCTATAAAAACGTGATAAAAACGCGAAAAAAACGCTTACATATGCCTCCTATTATTTACAAGGTATTCCGCATTTTTTGTGCAAATGTTGCGATTTTTTCCGCGAAAAAATCGCATAGCGGAAAAAAAAGCAACATGTTCATTAAAAATGCGGAATTGCAGGGATTCCGCACACCTAGGAGTCCATTGATCTGCTTACTTCCCGCACGGGGCTGTGCACACCATGCGGGAAGTAAGCAGATTATGTGCGGTTGGTACCCAGGGTGGAGGAGAGGAGACTCTCCTCCACGCACTGGGCACCATATAAGTGGTCAAAAAATAAGAAATAAAATAAAAAATAGTCCTATACTCACCCTCGATGTCTTCCCGCCTCCACTGCACGCTGCCGTTCGGTTCCTGTAGCTGATGTGCGGCGAAGGACCTTGCCGATGACGTCACTGTCCTGTGATTGGTCGTGAGCGGTCATGTGACCGCTCACGTGACCGTGACGTCACGGAAGGCCCTGTGCGCACAGACCAGCTATAGGAAGACGAACGGACGCCGCTGATGAGATGTCTGGGTGAGTATAAGCATTTTTTTATTTTTTTTATTATTTTTAAACATTCTATCTTTTACTATAGATGCTGCATAAGCTGCATCTATAGTAAAAAGTTGGTCACACTTGTCAAACAGTATGTTTGACAAGTGTGACCAACTTGTCAGTCAGTTTTCCAAGCGATGCTACAGATCGCTTGGAAAACTTTAGCATTCTGCAAGCTAATTACGCTTGCAGAATGCTAAAAAAACGCGAAAAAAACGGGAAAAAAACGCAAAAAAAAAAATGCGGATTTCTTGCAGAAAATTTCCGGTTTTCTTCAGGAAATTTCTGCAAGAAATCCGCAACGTGTGCACATGGCCTAACGCTAACACCTTCCGTGCCATAAAGAGCGTCTCTCGTAGAAAGATCCCAGTGTAATGATCCCATATCTCGAACAAACAGGTCAGTGGCTCAAGTGGGACAGGGATCGACAATAAAGATGTTAGTAATGTCATCACCTCCTTCCAATAATGAAAAACTACAGGGCACCTCCAAATCATATGAATAAAATCTGCATCACGTGTATGACACCGCAAGGAATCTGACGAGTGGAGGCGACCCATTTTAAAGAGTCGTGTCGGGGTCACATAAGATTGATATATAATATATAACTGGGTCATCCTATTATTAATTGAAGGGGAGACTTTAGTTGGAGATTCCAGAATATCTTCCCAGATGAGCGATTTCTGCGTGGACTGAGTTTTGTTTTATTTATTTATTTATTTATTTATTTATTTATTTTTAAAAAGCATTGTCTGAAATCAAAGGGTGCATCCTGTAGCATCTGGATTTAATGGATCAATTGCAAACATTGCATAGAAACTGAATTGCAGCTTTTGTTATTTTTTTTAATTGTGAATGTAAAAAACTGGATTTCAAAAAATTATGGACATGGATAAAATGTAAAGGTAAAAAAAATGGATTAACTGGATAAAAAATAGGGTTTTTTTTCACTTTTTTTTTCCGAGTCGTAAAAAATATTGTTTCATTCTCTTGTTGGGTGACCTTTTTTTTCCCGTTTAGACATGCATATAATCATGAAACCAGCATTCCTAAGAATGTTCTTTCCCAAATAGCGGCTTCTCCAAATGGGCTTTTAGGTTGTGTGTGCACAAACCTTAAAGGGTCACTGGTCTATACACTGACAGGCGTCTCACAGTGCATGAGGCTTCAGTTTCCCCGATCACTTCTGCACAGGGGATTTGATGGCACATCATCTCATTAAGCGAGCGCAGCGCTAACTCTAATTGTTCACTTCCTTTGCCTTATAGTATAAGACCAGTTACTGACATGATGCAATGAAAGTGATGATCCTTGCGAGGAAGCACAGTCTTTCCTTAGAAGCATGTTTTGTCATCAGGTGGAGCGAGTGAAACGTGCAGCGCCAGTGATGTTTCTGCCTTCGGCTTCTCTGCACTTTCCGTTATACTTGATAATTGAGCAGTAATTGTGATGAATGATGATTATGTAGCTTCACATTTCTGAATGATGCTGCTGGATTCCTTTTACTGCTTCCCCAGGGGCTCATTGTATTTTCTGGCAAACTTATCCTCAGCATTATTATATATGATGTGTAAAGCGAGTGTATGGCCTGAACCGTTCATCCTTTTAAGTACGCGGTACAATGTGTCTGAGCCCAGATGACCATTTATAATACAAAGTGATAGCTGCATAGTCAGTGTAAGCTTTTTATTTCAAGTTGTTTAGATATTGTAGGATGTCCACATATTATACATACCGTAGTCTTCTTATAATGCAAAACACTTTTTACAAGTTACAGTGGCCTCTGACAGGTCCTGTTGTTGCCAGTTTAAAGGGAAACTGTCAGAGAACCTGCAGCATGCAGAGAAAACTTCTCTCTTCCCAATTCCAGTTGATTGACAGGTCTCTATTTATGCACATGGGAGAGACCTGTCAATCAACTGCAGTTGGGTTGGGAGAAGCCAGTCGGAGTTAATACCGGACTATTGAGGTCTCTCCTTATAGTCTTCGACTGGCTTTTGAAACTGTGATTTCTTCCAAATACCACAGCGTTTCATAGAAGACATACCAGGCTGCAGACACAGCCAGGCTCTCATTCATGCTGCCCGTGGTTCGGGCACGGGGAATCCAATGACGAGGTCCCTTTAAATATTGACATGACAGATGCCAGATTATAAAATGTTTTTCATTATCAGACAGTGTATAAGATTATAATATGTCGTTCTAAATTCCATCCTTTGGGAGCCATACAAACTCTGCCCACAAAGTACATCCAGACTCTGGCGCTGGTCTCAGGACGTAATCTTTCATTGCATGCCCTTCAGTATTCAGTAGTGAACACTGCATGTGTGTGCTAACAGAGCAAGAAGAAATTAATGAGCTGGTGGCAATCAAAATACACCTCCCTGCCCAAGAATGCGGTCCCTGAGAATATGCCCGGGGGCCTGATAAAAGGTCATCGAGGGCCGTAAATGGCCCTGGGGCCTGAGGTTCCCACCCCTGTTCTAAAGGGTGGCAACCGGGGCAGCATGAATCTATTGATGGTATCCCTTTACTAAAATTTCTACTTACATGTTTTTATTAGACCGGTAGACTGAAGCTTTATAAACAGAAAAAAGTGAAAACTAATTTTTTATTTCTCTGTTAAAGAGGAAGTGGGCAAATTACAGAAGCACTTGGCTCTTCTACGCCAGGAATATGTGAAATTGCAGAAGAAACTGGCAGAAACAGAGAAGAAATGCACCCTACTAACAGCCCAGACAAACAAAGAGGCTTCCGACGACTCCTTCATCAGCCGCCTCCTGGCTATCGTTGCACAGTTGTACCAACAGGAGCAGTACAGGTCAGACGGGGGAGATTTTTTCCTTTATTTATTACAGAGTGTTTTCATTCATTCTCTTTTTTTATCCTTAAAGGGAACCTGTCACTGTTTTTTTATGTCTGAACTAAGACTAGCACCTTAATCAGCACCTATGCTGCATTTCATAAAAGGTATATAACACACTGACTCCACCTTTATAACCCCTCAAACACCTTTTGAAATTCTCCTGTGCTCTTTGTAAATCCTGCCGATTAGGTGTGATACTGGCTGCAGATACTTTAAAGATCTGTTTGAAAGTCTTAACCGTAGATGATAAATCTGGATCACCACTGCGTTGAGAAACACGTGATGGTGTCTCCGCGGTGTTGGATGTTTTGATCTCCCCGAGGTCATTCATCCTTATGTTCATAGCCTTTTCACTAGGCACTGCTCCTAATAGCCAATTTCCTACTCCACACTGATGAGGGGCAAATACCCCAAAACAGCTGTCTGTGGATGGATACCATGTTTTGGCATAGGTGGTTTTCCTTTATTGGATGCTGCCCTTCCCGTGGTTGTTCCTTCCCGGTGAAAGACCTGGCTATTCATTGCTTGCGTTGAGAAACACGTGATGGTGTCTCCGCGGCTTTTCTACATGCATCTACATGCACTAAGCATTAACCGTAGATGAGACTGGTCAAGCGTTGCTCCCTATCTGGGTCTTTAAAGTATATTTTCTCTTAAAAGCCACAGCATCTCAGAGAAAAATATCCCTGGCTGAAATCGTGCAGCCCAGCTCAGATTCAAGCTTTGGGGAGCATTAATTGTCAGGTTCCATTTAATGCACTATACAGTATGTAAATCAAGGCAAATTTTCTGTCAATTTGGTTACTCATCTGAGGATTCCATAGAATAGAATGAGTCACACAGTTTTTGCAACTTTCTGCATTTTTCTTATCACTGTCATTGGTTTGTTTCATTTTTATGGAAGAATGTATTGTTTGAACACTTTTTTTTCTCCCAAAGCTAAAATTTGAAACATTTAAAAAAAAAAAAAAAAAAAAAAAAAAAAAATACAACTAAAACCAGAGATGTACAAAGAAAACAATCTTGGTAGCTTAAAAAAAATCCCTACCCTAAAAAATATTGTAATTCCAGAAACAAAAAGCTCCAATTGGGAATATAAAGTGGCCATGAAATTATCTTTAGGCCACGTTCACACTTTGCGGTTTTTCCCGCGGATCCGCGGCGATTTTGAGGCTGCGGGTCCGCAGCAGTTTCCATAGCGTTTACATTAACATGTAAACCCTATGGAAACCGCAAACCACTGTGCACATGCTGCGGGAAAAACCGCGCAGAAACGCAGCGGTTTAAAACCCGCAGCATGTCACTTCTTTGTGCAGAATCGCTGCGATTCTGCACCCATAGGAAAGCATTGAACCGCTTACTTCCCGCATGGGGCTGTGCCCACGTTGCGGGAAGTAAGCGGTTCAATGTGCGGGTGGTACCCGGGGTGGAGGAGAGGAGACTCTCCTCCAGGCCCTGGGAACCATAAATAGTGTAAAAAAAAAAAAAGAATTAAAATAAAAAATGATGTTATACTCACCTCTCAGCGCTGCCCGCGGCCGTCCGGTCTTCGGTTTGCTGTGCGAGCAGGACCTGTGGTGACGTCGCGGTCACATGACCGTGATGACGACGCGGTCACATGACCGTGACGTCACGAAGGTCCTTCTCGGCACAGCATCTTTGGAATCGGAGCGCCGCGTGCAGCGCCGAGGAGATCCGGACATCGGTGGGTGAGTATAACCAATTTTGATTATTTTTAACATTACTATTGATGCTGCATATTGCTGCATATGCAGCATCAATAGTACAGGAGTAATCCCGCAGCGGAAACCGCGGAACAAACCGCGATAAATCTGCAGGGATAACCGCAGCGGTTTTGCCCTGCAGATTTATCAATTCCGCTGCGGGATAAACCTGCAGAGCACGCCGCAAAGTGTGAACGTGGCCTTAAAATTAGCCCTATGTTGATGGGTCCAAGTTGACAGCAGTCAGGGTCAACATAAGGAGGTAGGGGTGTCAGCAAACTTTTTGACAACGTCGAGTAAGGCTACTTTCACACTAGCGTTTTTGGCAGCACGTTGCAATGCGTCGTTTAGGAGAAAAAACGCATCCTGCAAAGTTGTCTGCAGGATGCGTTTTTTCCCCATAGACTAACATTACCGACGCATTGCGACGCAGTGCCACACGTCGCAACCGTCGTGCAACGGTTGCGTCGTGTTTTGGTGCACCGCCGCCACAAAAAAAGTTACATGTAACTTTTTTGTGCGTCGGGACCTTGCAATGGGGCAGCGGAAGCATCTTAAGACTGCTTCCGCTGCCCACGTCGGGCATTTTTGTCACAGTATGCGTCGGTACGTCGGGCCGACGCAGCGCGATGGCCCCGTACCGACGCTAGTGTGAAAGCAGCGTTAGTAGGTGGGGGACCAGTCGAAAAATCTAAGCACATCTTATAGACGCCTCTCCATTACTAAATTGTGGACTTGATGTCAGCGGCCATAAAACAGCCGACATCAGCCCCACTTGGCACCGCCACAGGGCAAGTGGGAAGAGATGGGAAAAACACCAGAATTGGCGTATCTAATAGATGCCCCTTTTCGGGGGCAGTTGCGGGCTGCTATTTTTTAGGCTGGATGGGGGGCAATATCCATGGCTCCTTACCAGCCCTCTGCTTTAGCTTGGTAGGATGTCAAAAATGGGGGAAATCTCACACTTTTTTTTAACTATGTATTTAACTAATTTTAAAAAACAGTGTGGGGACCCCTCTATTCTTGATAACCAGCCATGATAAAACTGACAGCTGAGGGTTGCAGCCTGCAGCTGTCAGTTTTGCCATGCTGGTTATCAAAAATAGAGGGAAACCCACGCCGATTTCTTTATAGCGCTGAGTGAATACTGTTATCAGTAATACTCTCCCATCAGTTGGACACCTGTGACAGGAGGTAAACTTTTTACCGCTTCTCACAGCTTCTGGCTCATGCTGTGATCTGACAGCATGGGGGCCGCAGCGCTCTGACTGGTGGTAATAATCTTACCGCCAATTAGAGCAGCCGGTGTCTCTCGTGCTGTCATGCAGAAGACACTGTGGGAAACACCCGATGTTTGAGGTGCCAAACTGAACAGTAACAAGGACTTCCTGGAGAAGTCCGTGTTTGGGGTCTGTGCCCGAACAGTGTTTGGTACAGACCCCGAACTTTACTGTTTGGGTTTGCCCATCTCAAATTATGAGCCCCATTGGGAACAGCGATGATAATGTATGTAAAGCGCTCTGGAATAAGATGGCACTATATAAGCAAAAGCATAATAATAATTGGGAAAATGATGGAAAGCATGTTTTGCAGAGTCTGCTAGTCTGCCAAGCAGTATAACTACCACTTTATTGCTAAGTTAGTTCCTGTGTACATTTCCGAGAACAAAGCTTTTATCACAGGATACTGGTAGAAAGCTGATTTTCCCTGCAGTGGAAGCAATTTTTATGTTCTCCATGATTTTTGCACTGGTCAGGTTTCCTGCTTTGTTACATTCCTGCCACTGACTCCATTCATTCACTGTATGAAGTCCTGTATTTTTTCATTGTAAATGTTCATGAGTCCCAGTCTGACCTTTTTCATGCCTGCAGAATTTTGTCATCACCTTATGAGTTTGGGATTTGGATACAAAGAAGAGTTTTATAAAATGCAGTACCTAAAAGGTCCAGTGAACTTCACCTGACTGCATACAAAAGGATCTGATGTGACTCTTAGTAATTAACTGTATTCCCCCTGCTATAGAGTTCTGGATCAAGCTTTTTTTCTATAACTGTCCATTGTGCCGTTCCTCTGTTATTCCTCCAAGAAATTTATGAATAAACTGACATCTGGGTGTTACCATTCCTCCTCGTCAAAGGGGCGTGTCCCTACGCAGTCTGATATGGCCAGCGCTAATTGGACAGGGTGAAACTCTCCAAAATGATAACACTAAGTTGCCAGTTTATTCATAATTTCCTCAAATCGAGCATCATTGTTGTGTGCTGGGAAAAAAAGCCTTTTCCATACAGACTCCACCACGCACCTAACAAAGGCTAAAAGATCTGCTGCTACCACCATGTTGGATATTACAGGACACCTTTATTGGTCTTGTGGAGCCCATAGTAGCACCCGACCAGATAGAGATGGCCTATCCAATCAGGATGCCATAACTTAGTAGGGGAAAGAAAACCCCTGTAGGTACTGACAATAGCACACAATTATTAAAACTTATTTAATATAATTTAATGTAAGATTATTATAATCCACGCTCCCAGGTTTCACGCATTTGCTTTCCTTCTGTGCCTTAGTGACCTGATGATAAAAGTTGGAGATCAAGACATCAATGCTCACAAGTTTGTGTTGGCTGCAAGAAGTGAGGCCTGGAGCTTGGCCAGTTTGGCATCTACAAAGGAACTAAACCTGTCAGGTGAGGACAGTCTGAGTTCTGCTTTACAACACTGGATGCGCTTAATCTGTTCTTCCTGCTCCTTCTGTGAATATGCTGCAAATACACAGCAGACATCGAAATAACAAAATGAACCCACCACTAAATGGTGCTTAGGAGCTGAATGCATATGTCTTAGGCTGGTTTCACATTTGGGGAAGGAGGTGCTGCGGAGGGCTGCGTACATCCTCCGTTAAGCTCCGCCCACCGCCGCACCTCCTCCGGTCAACACCTACGTCGGCGTGGATACCCTATCTTTACCATTGGGTACGCAGGCCATGCCGATGTATGTGGATGCCTCCGCATGGGTCGTTTTGACGGTGTGGCGACCTACGCCGAACGCAACGGGTTGCATTTTGGTACGGTCGCCGCACCGTCAAAACGACGCATGCTGAGGCATCCGCATACATCGGCATGGCCTGCGTACCCAATGGTAAAGATAGGGTATCCATGCCGACGTAGGCGGAGCTGACCGGAGGAGGTGCGGCAGTGGGCGGAGCTTCACGGAGGATGTACGCAGCCCTCCGCAGCACCTCCATCCACAAATGTGAAACCAGCCTTACACAATGAACTCAATAATAGCACAGCATGTAGTACCCTTAGGCCCCTGTTAGTGGTGGCTGCAGCATGTCGTCATTTATATCTCTATCTATACTGGGAATTTGGAGAACTGTACAGAAAACACTTAAGCTCTGATCACACAACATGTATGCAAAGAAATTACTTAGCACAGAAGATTACACCTAAAAAATTCCAAGATCCTAAATTTAATTTAGAGGGCTATTCCCTAGCCGATGGTGCCGAGCTTGTCTTTTTCCAGCAGTCCCTTTGGGAATGAATAAAGCCGTTGCTGTATTCTGATTCTGGTGCCGTTGAACTGGGTAAGGGCTTATTACTCTGTCGCCTCATTGGGGGACACAGGACCATGGGTGTTATGCTGCTGTCCACTAGGAGGCGACACTATGCACAATCTGAAAAAGATTAACTGTGGCTCCTCCTGCACAGTATACACCCCTGGACGGCATCAGCCTTCTCCAGTTTTTGCTTAGTGTCGCAAAGGAGGCACACCTAAAGATTTTTACTCCGTTTTACTCCGTTTCCCGTTTTCCGACGGGATTACAGATGAAGAAAAGAGGGTCTCCTGTGAGACCCCCGGCATGGCTCCTTCCTCGGCCCCCTATTATGGGGTGCCCAGTTGAAGTTGAGATGGCTATTCCCCATGCTGCTCCTTCCCCAACCCCTCGGGTGTTGGTTCGAAGTCGAGACCCCCCCTCCTTTTGGTTTCTGGGTTGAGGTCGAGGCGAGGATAAAGGCCCCTGATGGTGACAACAGCACCCTCCCTATCCCCCTCTGGGGGTATTAGGTTGAGACACCTCAGGTAGGGCCTGTACAGGCAGCATCCTACAGCTCCCAGCAATGGGCCAGCATACTGCGCCTGCATCCAGGGACCCCAGCTCAGCTGCGGGCTCCTGTTGGGGCCGGGGGGAGTGCAGGCAGGCATGGCACATACAGACACAGGGCTCCCAGCGTCCCTGTCTCTGCGGCAGCACCAGCTCTCTACTGCCTCAGGGGGACCCCTCACCGGGCTCCCCCTTCCGCTTATAGCCCCACCGCCATCCTGCCTTCAAATCCGGAGGGGACCGGTTCAGATCCGACCCCCTCCCGGACTTTCGCGCCGGCCTGGAGCCCTTCTGGGCCTCAGGCATCTAATTTAGGCCCCGGCTTCGGCCTAGCTGAAGCAGCAGCCTCCTCTCCGCCCCCCGGCCCGCCCCCCGGATGACAAATATGACACTCTACAGTGTCATACAAGGGGCGGATCGAGACAGAAAGGGCGGGTTTTTTATAGCCTTGCCGCCTTTTTTCAGCTCTCCGTCCCCTTCTCCTCCTCTCTCCTCTGTCTCTGCAGCGATTTTCGGCTGCAGATTAACCCTGCATCTCCCGGTCTACAGGACCAGGCAGCCAGTCTCCGGGGGGCACAGGACTGTGGATCTTCGGCGCTGGACCTCTGGGCACACTGGTGGGGTAAGATCACAGCTGGGTTATTTTTACTCAGCTGTGAATCCATATTACCTATAAGACTCCCCTGTAGGTTCTCTACCCCTGTAAGGTCCATCTGCTGGCAGCACCTCTGCACTTTGTGCACTATGCAAGGCTCAAGGTCCAAGAGAACCAGGCAGATCTGCTATTATGCATTCTGCACAGCCTGCGGGACCGCTCTCCCCAGTAGTAGCACGTACCCGCATGGTCAGAACTGTATACAAACTACTGTGTCACAGCCTCAAGAAGCCCCTGCCAATGCCTCGGTGTCTAATGCCACGCCGGAATGGGCTACTCAGTTATCGCAATCTATGACGCAGTCTATAGATAACCTAACTTCCACATTGCTTCAGGCTCTGCAGGGTCATGCCCCGGCTATGACCGTTACCCAACAACGGGAGAGCTTGACTCAGGAACAAGATGACCCTGGCACATCCACGTCTAGGTCAGGACGCAAGCGGATCCATAGATCAAGTCCATCTGCGTCATCCCATAGCACACGGTCATCCCCCTCTAGGGAGAGACACCGTAGCTCCAGGTCATCTAGACCGTCCCATTCCAGGGACAGACAATGCAGATCTCCGCAATCCCCAACCAGAGAAGGCCTCCTCCCCAGCCCACCCAGCAGGGGACGCCTCAGTGATACACAGGATTCGGAAGGCATCTGCGACTCTGACTCGGACAGAGAAACAGAGGGGTCCCTGATCCCAATCCCTCCTAGCAATACAGCGCTAGTTGAGGACATATCGTCCATCCATCGGGTGCTGGACATTTCTGATCCGCCACCAGAGGTCCCAGAACATAAGATTTCCTTTTAAGGACCTCTGAAGCCGCCTAAGGTTTTCTCTAACCACCCAGAGTTTAAGGCGATCCTTAAAAAAAAAACAGCTCTACAGCCTGAGAAAAAATTCGCAAATCGCAAATATCTGGGGGCGAGGTACCCCTTCCCACAGAAGGACACCAAGGAATGGACAGATCCACCTGAAGTGGATTAAAAGTCTCCAGGCTAGCAGCACAGACCCTCCTTTCACTGCCAGATAGCTCAACCCTCAGGGACGCAGCAGACCGGCAGGTAGAACGCATGGCTCGTTCAATTTTCGAGGCAGCAGGGGCATCCATGGCTCCCGCGTTCGCCTCAGCTTGGGCTGCCAAGGTCATCCTGACCTGGGCAAAGAATTTACAAGCCTTCCAAGCATCCGCTCCTGAACTGTCGGACAAAGCGGTTCAAATTGCAGTTGTAGCAGATTACATGCTCCATGCAGCTCTGGTTTCAGCAAGGGGAGTCGCGGGGATAGCATCAAACGCCATCACGATTCGGCGTATCCTCTGGCTGCGGGAATGGAAAGCGGACGCAGCCTCAAAGGAGTCCCTCACGCACCTCCCCTACCTCAGTGGGAGTCTTTTTCGGTGAACAGTTGGACACTATGATATCCAACGCCACAGGGGGTAAGAGTACTTCTCTTCCCCAACTGAAACCTAAACGCACTTACAAGAAGCGTAACCAAACCCGATTCCGACCCTTTCGGAATTCCTCCGGCTGGTCCGTCTCACGTCCGGTACAAAATCGTAACCGTTCCCCACGCAGGGACAACTCACGATCGACGCAAAGGTCGGACAAGACCTGGCAGTCAAAAGCAGGCCAGTCTAAGCCCAGAGGAGGAAAATCCAGACTTCTCCTCCTCATGACTCACGGACTCCGGAAAACACCACACCAGTAGGCGGCCGACTTTTGCAAAACCGCCAGCCAAGGCTCGAGCCTACCACCAAGCGGTCTCCTCGCTTTATCAATCAGGAGTCATAGTACCGGTACCCACGACCGACCACTTCCGAGGGTTCTACTCCAATCTGTTCGTAGTTCCCAAGAAAGGAGGCAGCGTACGGCCCATACTAGACCTAAAACAGCTCAACAAATATGTACGGGTCCGTCACTTCCGCATGGAGTCCCTTCGGTTCATCTTGCGTCCATGGAGAAGGGAGAATATCTCGCCTCCATAGACATACGTGCATATACCCATTGCACCTGCCCATCAGAGGTTTCTCAGGTTCGCAATAGGCCAGGACCACTACCAATTCGTGGCTCTCCCCTTTGGACTCGCCACGGCTCCCAGAGTCTTCACCAAGGTCATGGCAGCAACCATGGACGTCCTGCATTCTAGAGGCATAGTAGTCGTTCCATACCTGGACGACCTACTCATCTAGGCTCCCACCTTCAAGGAATGCGAGCTCAGCGTCTCAATCACAACCGATACTCTCAGTCGCATGGGCTGGTTAATCAACCTACAAAAGTCATCACCAACCCCGAGTCAGTCCCTGACTTTCCTGGGAATGTTATTCAACACTTCCAGGGGTCTAGTGCTCCTTCCCAAGGATAAGGCACTGGCCCTCCGACTAGCAGATGAAGAAAGAGGGTCTCTTGTGAGACTCCCGGCATGGCTCCTTCCTCGACCCCCTATTATGGGGTGCCCAGTTGAAGTTGAGATGGCTATTCCCCATGCTGCTCCTTCCCCAGTCCCTCGGGTGCTGGTTCGAAGTCGAGAACCCCCCCCCCCCTTTCCCCAATTCCCTTTGGTTTCTGGGTTGAGGTCGAGGCGAGGATAAAGGCCCCTGAAGGTGACAACAGCACCCTCCCTATCCCCCTCTGGGGGTATTAGGTTGAGACACCTCAGGTAGGGCCTGTACAGGCAGCATCCTACAGCTCCCAGCAATGGGCCAGCACACTGCGCCTGCATCCAGGGACCCCAGCCCAGCTGCGGGCTCCTGTTGGGCAAGTGGTCTTCAGCGGAAGCGTCCATGCCCATCAACATCCTGGAAATTCGTGCCATCCTTCTGGCATTGAGGGCTTTCCATCACTCACTGGCAGCCTCTCACATCAGGATACAGTTGGACAATGCCACGGCTGTGGCATATGTGACTCATCAAGGGGGGACCCGCAGTACCCAAGCGATGCGGGAAGTGCCACATATCCTCCGCTGGGCGGAGGACACAGGGTCGGTCCTTTCGGCGGTCCACGCTCCGGGTGTGGACAACTGGGAAGCAGACTTCCTCAGCCGACAAGGAATAGACTCGGGAGAGTGGTCTCTCCATCCCGAAATTTTTCAACAGATGGGACCTCAACCTGGTCCTGACAGCATTGCAGGAACCACCCTTCGAACCCCTTAAGGAGGTCCCGCTCCGCCTTTCTCTCCCAGAAGGTGGTTTTTTCCTGGTGGCAATCACCTCACTACGCAGGGTGTCTGAACTGACAGCACTCTCCTGCAGATGGCCTTTCCTGGTATTTCACCAGGACAAGGTAGTTCTTCGTACGGTCCCATCCTTCCTTCCGAGGGTTGGTCCGACTTCCACCTCAATGAGGAAATTTCTCTACCATCCCTTTGTCTGGTTCCGGTTCATAGAGTGGAGAAGACTCTGCATACGCTTGACCTTGTCAGGCCTTTGCATATATGCGTGTCAAGGACTGCGTCCTTCCGGAGGTCTGATTCTCTTTTCCTCCTTCCGGAAGGCGACCACAAGGGTAGGCCAGCTTCCAAAGCTACTCTTGCCAGGTGGATCAAATCCACCATACAAGAGGCGTACCGCCTTAAGAATCCTCCTCTTCCAGCCGGTGTTACGGCACACTCTACACGGGCGGTAGGGGCCTCCTGGGCCATTCGGCACCAGGCTTCGGCACAACAAGTGTGTAAGGCGGCCACTTGGACTAGCTTACATACATTTACTAAACACTACAGGGTTCATACCCAGTCCTCAGCGGACGCGAGCCTGGGTAGACGTGTCCTGCAGGCGGCGGTGCCCTAAGTGTACGGGCCTGTCTGCACAATATTCGTCCATTGCTTCCCACCCAGGGACTGCTTTAGGACGTCCCATGGTCCTGTGTCCCCCAATGAGGCGACAGAGTAAAGGAGATTTTTGTGTACTCACCGTAAAATCTCTTTCTCTTAGCCTCTAATTGGGGGACACAGCTCCCACCCTGTTGCCCTTTCCGGGCTGTTGTAACTGTTGAGTTCTCATATTGTTTCTTGAGCTCGTACATAGTTGCCTTCTTACAGGCATAATTATGTTATTCATGTTACGTTCCTCCTACTGCTTTGGCACAAAACTGGAGAAGGCTGATGCCGTCCAGGGGTGTATACTGCGCAGGAGGAGCCACAGTTAATCTTTTTCAGATTGTGCATAGTGTCGCCTCCTAGTGGACAGCAGCATAACACCCATGGTCCTGTGTCCCCCAATTAGAGGCTAAGAGAAAGAGATTTTACGGTGAGTACACAAAAATCTCCTTTTTTTGCGGCCCAAGCTGACGTTTTTATTGATACTATTTTTGTGTAGATATGATCTTTTGATCGCATTTTATTGCAGTGTAGTGGCAAACAAAAAATCGTAATTCTGACGTTTTAAATTTGTTTCTCATTACGCCGTTTAGCGATGGGGTTAATTTTTTTTTATATTGATAGAACGCGGCGATACCAAATATGTGTATGTTTGATTTTTATTTATTATTGTTTTATTTTGAATGGGGCGAAAGTGGGGTGATTTGAACTTTTTATATTTTTTTATTATTATTTTTAAAAACTTTTAAAACTTTTTTTTTGTTTTTTACTTTTTGAATGCTTTAATGGTCTCCATGGGAAACTAGAAGCTGCAGTTGTCTGATTGGCTCTGCTACACACAGGCAATGATGAGATCACCTGTATGTAGCAAAAATGCTATGAGCACCAACCACCGGGTGGCGCTCATAGCAATCTGGCTAGGACAGCCATAGAGGTCTGCTGGAGAGCTCTGGTTGTCACGCCAACCCATCGGTGACCCGCAATCACGTGATGGGGTCACCGATGGGCAGGATTTCTGGCGCGCTTACCAGAAGCGTGAGTTAATTGCCGCTGTCAAAGATTTAACAGCATTTAACAGATTTAATAAATATTTGACAGCATTTAACAGGCTAACAGCCACCGGTGGATCACGATTCCACCCATGGCTGTTAGAGGCACATGTCATCTGGTCAAAGCAGCTGACATGTGCCGGGAAAGATGTGGGCTCAAAATGCCAGAATTGCGGGGTTTTTTGGTCACATCACCACCTTAAAAAAAGAATGCAGTAAAATGCAATCAAAATATCGTATGTACCCGATATTGGTATCAATAAAAATATCAGCTCACTATGAGGGAAAAAAAAGCCCTCGTCTGAGCTCCATCAACCGAAAAATAAAAATGTTACTTGTCTCAGAAAATGCCAAAACAAAGCAAATATATATATCCCTGCAATTGCACTGACCCCAAAAATCCAGTTTCTGGGTCACTTTTCCAGACAGTGCCTTAAACACATAACAAAAAATGGCAGAATTGCATTATTTTCTCCATTTCATTGCACTTGGAATTTTTTTCCCGTTTTTCAGGATATTGAATGACAAAATGAATGATGTCATTCAAAACTAAATGTTGCCTCACAAAAAAGAAGCCCTCATACTGCTATGCTGACTGAAAACCAAAGAAGTTATGGCTCTTGGAAGAAAAATAGAAAAAAAGGGCAAAAAGCCTCCTGCTCCTTAAAGGGTTAAGGACAGCCTATTATGTAGAGACTAGATGGTGGCCAGATTCTAACGCATCGGGTATTCTAGAATATGTATGCGTAGTGTATAGCACAGCCCACGCAGTACATTGCGCAGCCCACACAGTACACGTTGTATATTGCGCAGCCCACGTAGTGTATTGCGCAGCCCACGTAGTACATTGCGCAGCGCACGTTGTATATTGCGCAACCCACGTTGTATATTGCACAGCCCACGTAGTATATTGCCCAGCCCACGTTGTATATTGCGCAGCCCACGTTGTATATTGCGCAGCCCACGTTGTATATTGCGCAGCCCACGTAGTATATTGCGCAGCCCACGTAGTATATTGCGCAGCCCACGTAGTATATTGCGCAGCCCACGTAGTATATTGCCCAGCCACGTGGTTTATTGCCCAGCCACGTAGTATATTGCCCAGTCACGTAGTATATTGCCCAGTCACGTAGTATATTGCCCAGTCACGTAGTATATTGCCCAGTCACGTAGTATATTGCCCAGCCACGTAGTATATTGCCCAGCCACGTAGTATATTGCCCAGTCACAATATTGCCCAGTCACGTAGTATATTGCCCAGCCACGTAGTATATTGCCCAGCCACATAGTATATTGCCCAGCCACGTAGTATATTGCCCAGCCACGTAGTATATTGCCCAGCCACGTAGTATATTGCCCAGCCACGTAGTATATTGCCCAGCCACGTAGTATATTGCCCAGTCACGTAGTATATTGCCCAGTCACGTAGTATACTGCCCAGTGACGTAGTATATTGTCCAGCCAAGTAGTATATTGCCCAGCCACATAGTATATTGCCCAGCCACATAGTATACAGCACAGAGCTACGTAGTATATTGCCCAGTCACGTAGTATATTGCCCAGCCGCGTAGTATATTGCCCAGCCACGTAGTATATTGCCCAGCCACGTAATATATTGCCCAGCCGCGTAGTATATTGCCCTGCCACGTAGTATATTGCCCAGCCACATAGTATACAGCACAGAGCCACGTAGTATACGGCCCAGTCACGTAGTATGCACTATATCCCGGTTAAAAAAAAAAGAATTAAAATAAAAAATAGTTACATACTCACCTTCTGGAGCCTCCGGATCGAAGCATCCGGTTACCGATGCTCCTCGCGCACTCCGGTCTGAAGATTGCATTGCGGTCTCGCGAGATGATGACGTAGCGGTGTCGCGAGACCGCACGTCATCATCTCGCGAGACCGCACTGCATGCAGCGGTCACCGGGGCGTCGCGAGGAGCATCGGTAACCGGCCGCTTCGATCCGGGGGGCCACCGGAGGGTGAGTATGTAACTATTTTTTATTTTTTTATTATTTTTAACATTTAGATATTTTTACTATTCATGCTGCATAGGCAGCATGAATAGTAAAAAGTTGGTCACACAGGGTTAATAGCAGCGTTAACCGAGTGCGTTACACCGCGGTCAACGCTGCCATTAACCCTGTGTGGGCGCTGACCGGAGGGGAGTACGGAGCGGGCGCTGTGACCGGAGGGGAGTACGGAGCGGGCGCTGTGACCGGAGGGGAGTACTTAGCGGGCGCTGTGACCGGAGGGGAGTACGGAGCGGGCGCTGTGACCGGAGGGGAGTACGGAGCGGGCACTGTGACCGGAGGGGAGTGCGGAGCGGGCGCTGTGACCGGAGGGGAGTGCGGAGCGGGCGCTGTGACCGGAGGGGAGTACGGAGCGGGCGCTGTGCCCGGAGGGGAGTGCGGAGCGGGCGCTGTGACCGGAGGGGAGTGCGGAGCGGGCGCTGTGACCGGAGGGGAGTACGGAGCGGGCGCTGTGACCGGAGGGGAGTACGGAGCGGGCGCTGTGACCGGAGGGGAGTACGGAGCGGGCACTGACTGCGGGGAGGAAGGAGCGGCCATTTTCTTCCGGACTGTGCCCGTCGCTGATTGGTCGAGGCTGTTTTGCCACGACCAATCAGCGACTTGGATTTCCATGGCTGACAGAGGCCGCGACCAATGAATATCCGTGACAGACAGAAAGACAGACAGACAGAAGGACAGACAGAAAGACGGAAGTGACCCTTAGACAATTATATAGTAGATGAATGCACACAGGCAGACATCATTTATTTTGCTTTCACAACACTATGGGAATAAAGCAGCTCTTTACAGTGATTTGTAGTGCATTAGGTTTTCGATTCCTCTCTCTGCGGCTGACATGTATGGGGTAAAACCTTGTTCACGAAGTCTGATCTGTTCTCAGATTCTAACCCCGAGGTGACCATGGCAATGCTGCGTTGGATCTATACAGATGAGCTGGACTTGCGGGAAGATGATATCTACTTAACAGAGTTGATGAAGCTTGCAAATAGATTTCAGCTTCAGCTTCTTAGAGAAAGGTACAACTTTCATATTTCCCTCCAAGTATCAGTGTAGTTGTCTTGCTACTTTCTGATATGCCATGATTAGATATGGATGATGAATGCATCCTATCAACGACGGGGGTGGCATATGGTCTGGGGATTTTCTACTTTTCTGTGAAAATTTATCTGGATGGCTCCGTTTGTGTCTTTATGGCAGGTGTGAAAAGGGTGTCATGTCATTAGTTAATGTGAGGAACTGCATCCGCTTCTACCAGACGGCAGAGGAACTCCATGCCACCACACTATTGAACTATTGTGCCGAGATTATTGCAAGTCACTGGGTAAGAAGATGATAAATTAGGCAGAATAAATAGCTGTGCTGTGTTGTTTCTTTATCTCTTCATTGGGGGACACAGGTAGCCATGGGTGTATGCTGCCGACACTAGGTAAAAAAGGAAAATCGCTCCTCCTCCGCAGTATACACCCGCCGACAGGCACCAAGTATCTCAGTTTAAGCTTAGTGTCTGTAGGAGGCAGACATGGATCTGATCCCAGATCCGCATTTTCCTTTTCAGGTATCTTGTGTGTTTTTATTAATCTTTTCTTTCTTTCAGGTTCTTCTTCCTTAGGGTAACAGGGTGTTTTCCCGTACTTATGCAACTAAGAGAGCAGTGTAGTGTCACCCACATCGCCCACTCTTAAAACCGCAGGCAGGACCTTAACCCCTGTCACCCTTAGGGGTGCTTCAGGGTGATTCCCGGTGGCCGGTCCTTTGTCTTTTCCCCTCCCCACCCCTCTCCTCGGAGAGGGCTGGGAAGGAAGCCTGTGGTCACCAGTGGTGACCTCCCCCTTCTCGTAAGGGGTCGACGCTGTCTTCTGCACCGTCTGGAGACAGTGCGGGAAGGAGGATCCCTGATTCCAGCGACCCTCAACCACCCGAGGGCTTCTGATGTGATCCTCATTGGCGAATAGGAACCTTGGACCCACCTTGCAGGTATGTATGTTTCCTCCCCCACAGCAGCGCATGGCAGGACTTGTCAGCATTTCTGTCACTTAACAGGGTGGTTTTAGTACATTATTCCCTGCACAGCCGCGGCCATTTTTCCCATGTTGCCGATCCCAGTCCTTGGGAACAACCTCCTTTCTTTCCTGGCTGCGCCTCTTCTCTGTCTTTCCCGGCCACCCGCCAACGCGCATTTGACTTTCATGCTCTTTTGGACCAATAGGAGGTCTCGCCGGGTCAGAGATTCTTCTGCTCTGACCTGGCCACACCCTGCGATTTGCGTGCATCTCCTTGGCGCCCATTTTTCTGCTCCTATCATGGAGCTTCCTGCCGATACACGCCAGCTATTCACCAATCGGAGGAGCGCTTTCTGTTGCTTGCCAGCAGGCAGATCCTCCTGGCTGTTCACACCCCCCGCATGTCAGCCTATCGGAGGCATACTTTCTTTTTCACTGACCGGCTTTTTAGTCATGCCCACTGCGCTACATCGTGCTTGTTGTGATCAGCATAGCTGATTCTATTTTGGATCTTGTGCCTCAGCAGATCGTGAGTCCTGTCTGAGACTTCCTTTATCTGCACATTTCCTGTGCATTTGGCATTAGACCTCACTGCATCTACCTGCGGATATCTGACACAGGGGGACACATGTAACCTCACAGTAATCTGCTGACCGTCGCTGGCATCGGGTAGGCTCTGCTCTCTCCTTCCTTTCTTCTGTACCACTATATAGCCCTTCTCAGCAGTATCACCAAGGCTTGACTTATGCCCAATCCTGCAGAGGCTTCTCTTCCTCCCTCTAGGCCTAGTGTGATTCATTACACCCGCCAAGACTCCCGTCTCCGGGCCCAGGGATTCTTCAGGCTGTATTTTCCCTACTATACAAAGGAGTAATCGTCCCCGTTCCCCGGAACAAACGGTTTTCAGGGTTCTACTCTAATATTTTCGTAGTCCTGAAGAAAGGCGGATCGCTTCATCCGATTTTGGACCTCAAGCGACTGAATCGTCACTTTCGGATCCGTCCTTTAAGAATGGAGTCCCTACGTTCGGTAATTGCCAAAATGGAACCGGGAGAATTTCTTTGCTCTGTAGACATTCAGGATGCTTATCTTCACATTCCTGTTTGTGTTCAGCATCAGAGATTCCTACGGTTTGCGATCCAGAAGGACCGCTATCAGTTCACGGCTCTTTCCTTCGGCCTGGCCTCTGCCCCCAGAGTATTCACTAAGGTCATGGCAGCGGTCATAACCATCCTTCGTTCCAAGGGGATTCTGATAATCCCTTACTTTGACGATCTCATGATCAAGGGGCCGTCCCGCCGAGACAGTGGCCAGAGTCTTCAGATCACTCTGGACACTCTGGTCTGTCTCGGCTGGATTGTCACAAAGAGAAGTCCTCCCTGACTCCAGCTCAGCACCTGGTGTTTCTGGGTATGAGGTTCGACACGGCCCAAGCCCGTGTCTTCCTTCCAAAAGAGAAGTTTTCATCCCTTTGCCAGGGGATCCGCACTGTAAAGCGACCAGCTCCTCTTCCCCTGCGGTCGTACATGAGAGTTCTGGGGAAGATGATTGCCGCCATGGAAGCTGTTCCTTTTGCCCAGTTCCATACCCATTCTCTTCAGCTGGCCCTCTTTTCTGCTTGGGACAAGAGGACCGTCTCTCTGGACTGGCCCATGTTTCTATTCCTCAAGGTGAGGCAATCCCTAACCTGGTGGACACTTTCCACCTCAGTCCTGCTCCTGCGCGGGATTTCCTTCCTCCCTCTCCGGTGGCAGATCATCACCACCGACACCTGTCTCCTAGGTTGGGGAGCGGTGTTTCTTCATCACACAGCGCAGGGTCGTTGGAACGTCCAAGAAGCCGATCTCCCCATCAATCTTCTGGATATCAGAGCAATTTTTCTTGCCCTTTGCCACTGGCAATCCCTCCTCGCAGGCCAGCCGGTCCACATACAATCGGACAAGGCCATTGCCATGGCTTACATAAACCATCAAGGAGGGACTCACAGCAAACAGGTGATGGCAGACGTAACAAGGATTCTGCGATAGGTGGAGCATCACATTCCCACCATATCAGCCGTAGACATTCCGGGGGTGGAGAATTGGGCAGCCGATTTTCTCAGTCGTCAGGGTCTCACATCGGGCAAGTGGTCTCTCAACCCCTGCTGTCTTCAACCAGTTATGCCAGAGATGGGGCACGCCGGATGTCGACCTGATGGCATCTCGGATGAACCACAAGATTACTAAGTTCATAGCCAGGTCCTGGGATCCACTAGCCATTGGTTGCGATGCCCTAGTGATCCCGTGGTACCAATTACAGCTGCCTTATCTTTTTCCGCCTCTCCCCTTGATTCCGAGAGCCATGAAAAAGATAAAGGCGGAAGGAATTCCCGTCATCCTGTTAGCTCCAGGCTGGCCAAGAAGGGCTTGGTATGCGGAGCTGGTGAACATGTTCATGGAGGCTTCCAGACCGTCCAGATCTTCTCTCACAAGGCACCCTCTTCCACCAGAGTTCACAGTCTCTGAGTTTAACAGCATGGCCATTGAGGCTGCAGTCCTAAGGGAGGCCGGTTTTTCCCATCAGGTCATTCAGACCATGATTAGGACAAGAAAACCAGCATCCTCGCGTATCTACCCCAGATGCTGGAAGGCCTTCTTTCGGTGGAGTGAGAACAACAATTTGGTCCCTATGTCTTTTTCCCTTCCTTCCATCCTGGGGGTTTCTACAAGCGTGTCTTGATCCTGGCCTGTCTCTCAGTATCTTAAAGTGTCAGGTTTCTGCTCTGTCAGTTCTTTTGCAGCTAAATCTGGCTTCTCGTTCCCAGGTAAAGACTTTTCTTCAAGCAGGCGCCTACTTAGCACCTCCTTATCTTCCTCCGACAGATCCATGGGATCTTAACCTTGTCCTTGGCGCACTCCAGCATGCTCCTTTTGAGCCCATTCAAGACATTCCGTCTTCTCTCCTGTCATGGAAAGTTGCCATAACATCCATTAGGAGAATTTGAGTTAGCGGCATTATCCTGCTGTTCTCCGTTCTTGATAATACATCAGGACAAGGTAGTTTGCAGACCCGTTCCTTATTTCCTACCTGAGGTGGTTTCTTCATGTCACATTAATGAAGACCTCATCCTTCCTTCTCTGTGTCCCTCTCCGGTCCATCTCCTGGAGAAGTCCCTCCACAAGTTGGATCTGGTCACAGCCATCCGAGCCTATCTTCTAGGACTGCTTCCTTTCGCCACTTTGATGCCCTGTTTGTTATCTCCGAAGATAGTCGCAAAGGGCTCCCTGCATCTAAATCCACTATTGCCCATTGGATTAGTTCGGCAATATTGGAGGCATACCAAGTGCAGGACAAACAGCCTCCTCTGGGGTGAAGGCTCACTCCACTCGGGCAGTGGGGGATTCCTGGGCAGTTCGTCACCAAGCTTTGGCTTTACAGTCATCAGTGCACACATTCGCGAGGTTCTACAGGGTTCATACCCATGCCTCGTCTGATGCAGGCCTGGGACAGAAGGTGCTGCAGGCGGCTACGTACTGGCTGACCTAAGACTGTTTTCTTTGCCTTTTTTCCTGGCTCCCACCCTAGGGACTGCTTTGGGACGCCCCCATGGTTACCTGTGTCCTCCAATGAAGCGATAAAGAAAGAGGGATTTTTGGTACTCACTGTAAAATCTCTTTCTTGGAGCCTTCTTGGGGGACACAGCATCCTTCCTAACTGTTTGTACCACTTTTGGGCCTACGTGCCTTGTTGTTGGGTTGTTACATATGTTGAGTTTTTGGTTGCTTCCCCTACTGCTTTTACACTAGCTGAGGTGCTTTGTGCCAGTCGGTCGGTATGTACTGCTGTGGATGATCTACTTTTTCCATTTTTGCCCAGTGTCAGCCTCCTAGCGACAGCAGCATACACCCATGGTTACCTTTGTCCCCCAATGAAGGCTCCAAGAAAGAAATTTTACGGTTAGTACCAAAAATACCTCTTTTTCAGCATGGGTCCTGGGAAAATGTATGCAGGCTTTTTTGTGCATGGCTTTAGGGGAGGCTTCCTTCTTAGGTGACACCTATCCATGCCTTTCCTCCGCAGTGCACACATAATTGTGCCACCAGAAACACTCCAGTTTTACTTTCGACTTCTCTAGTGAAATTGCATGTCAATTTTGATCAACCCTTCTCCTGAGAAGATGCTCATGTTAGGTGTTTCGTGGTCCGCCAGGATGTCTCTGTCAGATGATTGCAGTTCCATCTTTGTTAGGATATGTGCTCATGTTCAGGAATTGGCAGCGATTTGGACGCAGTGCATTTCTGTAGCACATCTCCGCTGCTTCCAAAACTCTGCCGGCTATTGAACGCAGGTAATTGTGCATGTGTTCACTGAAGTGTGCGGTTTTATCTCGTCAATACATTAGACATTAAATAGACATGTGGTCTGGAGAGACACACACCGCATGTCCATCTCCGTGGGTGAGCAGCGGGCGTTTCTTGAAATCCCATCCACTATGCAGTAACATCTGGACGCTGCACAAGTACTCGTGACATTTCTCTTCCTTGTGGTGCCATTGCTGACTGCATAAATTCGGAAAGGGTTTTCTTTAAGTAACAGCATTTTACAGTCAGTTGTCTGATTGACACATTTAATGAATAATTGTACTTAGATGTGGTTAAATTTTTGTTGATTTGAATTTTATAGTCTGAGCATTAGCTTTGGTCCTAAGACTTTCATTGGGGTGTATTCATTTTTGCAACATGGTCTTTAATGATTTTGTTTGGAAAATTTCCTTTTTTGGGTGTGCAAAATAATAAATTTTATTTACAATCAATGGTCAACATTTGTGGGAGTATTTTGTAGAATGATATCCCAGAGAAAATGTGGAATCTGAAAGGAAAATAAAGGTTTGCTGACAAATCTGGTGGGGTGTACTCATTTACGCTGAGCACTGTTTATGCTGTAGTAGACAGATGCATGATAATTGATATTTTCTTTGCTTGTACCTTTAGGATGACCTAAGAAAGGAAGACTTCAGCTCAATGAGTGCTCAGCTGCTGTACAAAATGTTTAAATCAAAGACTCAATTCCCATTACATAAAGCAATTAAAGTGGAAAGAGAAGATGTTGTTTTTTTGTATCTGATAGAAATGGATTCCCAGGTATGGTAACAATACAGCAAAAATAGAACTTGGACACAAAATCAATGAAAGAGTCTGCAATAGATTGCGAACTGTTGCTCTTTTATTGTTAGTTTCCTAAAAAGGGGTGCAGGTGGAGTTTGTGGCTGCTGTCTGTCTTTTCTGCAGGTTCTATAGCATAAATATATGTACCGTATATACTCGAGTATAAGCCGAGATTTTCAGCCCAAATTTTTGGGCTGAAAGTGCCCCTCTCGGCTTATACTCGAGTCATGATCGGTGGTGGGGTCGGCGGGTGAGCACTGTCATATACTTACCTGCTTCCGGGGCTCCTGACGCTCCCCCTGCCCGTCCCACTGTCTATGGTGCCGCAGCCTCTTCCCCTGTTCAGCGGTCACGTGGGACCGCTCATTAGAGAAATGAATAGGCTGCTCCACCTCCCATAGGGGCGGAGCCGCATAATTCATTTCTCTAATCAGCGGTGCCGGTGACCGCTGACAGAGGAAGAGGCTGCGGCACCGAAGACCAGCTGTCCGGGGGAAGGAGCGGGACGCCGGGAGCAGGTAAGTATCGCATATTCACCTGTCCTCGTTCCACACGCCGGGCGTCGCGCCATCTTCCCGGCGTCTCTCCGCACTGACTGTGCAGGTCAGAGGGCGCGATGACGCATATAGTGTGCGCGGCGCCCTCTGCCTGATCAGTGAGTGCAGGGAGACGCCGGGAAGATGGCGCCGAGGAGCTGCAAGCAAGAGAGGTGAGTATGTGTTTTTTTTTTTTATTGCAGCAGCAGCAATGGCACAGATTTATGTGGAGTATCTATGGGTCAATGGTGCAGAGCACTATATGGCACAGCTATGGGGCAACGGTGCAGAGCACTATATGGCACAGCTATGGGGCAACGGTGCAGAGCACTATATGGCACAGCTATGGGGCAACAGTGCAGAGCATTATATATATGGCATAGCTATGGGGCAACGGTGCAGAGCACTATATGGCACAGCTATGGGGCAACGGTGCAGAGCACTATATGGCACAGCTATGGGGCAACGGTGCAGAGCACTATATGGCACAGCTATGGGGCAACGGTGCAGAGCACTATATGGCACAGCTATGGGGCAACGGTGCAGAGCACTATATGGCACAGCTATGGGGCAACGGTGCAGAGCACTATATGGCACAGCTATGGGGCAACGGTGCAGAGCACTATATGGCACAGCTATGGGGCAACGGTGCAGAGCACTATATGGCACAGCTATGGGGCAACGGTGCAGAGCACTATATGGCACAGCTATGGGGCAACGGTGCAGAGCATTATATATATGGCACAGCTATGGGGCAACGGTGCAGAGCATTATATATATGGCACAGCTATCTATGGGGCAACGGTGCAGAGCATTATATATATGGCACAGCTATCTATGGGGCAACGGTGCAGAGCATTGTATATGGCACAGCTTTATGTGGAGCATCTATGGGGCCATAATGAATGGTATGGAGTATCTATTTTTAATTTTGAAATTCACCGGTAGCTGCTGCATTTTCCACCCTAGGCTTATACTCGAGTCAATAAGTTTTCCCAGATTTTTGTGGCAAAATTAGGGGGGTCGGCTTATACTCGGGTCAGCTTATACTCGAGTATATACGGTATATTATTAATTTAGATGGCAATGTTATAATAGTTATAGTGATCAGACATGGATTCCCAATTACTCACACAATCGAACATTAAGTATAGTTAGATTACTTATAACCCACAATGCCATTTGTTGTGAGAAAAGCTTCTAGCCCTTTTTTTCAACATCTTCATGCTCTAGCCCATTTTCTTTTTTTTTTCGTTTCCAGTTTCTCCTCTCCTTCCTCCCAGAGTCATAACTCTTTTTTTTTTTCCGTCCACATAGACATATGAAGGCTTGTTTTTTGTGGGAAGAGTTGTACTTTTAAATGACACCATTCTTTTTATTACATAGTGTACTAGAAAACGGGAAGAAAAAAAATTATTTCCTAGCCTCCACCATTTTCATTTTCAGAGTGTTAGGCAGCTGCATAGAAAAACCCATGGCTGCCGTTTTTTGGCACAAGGATAGACGAGGCTTGGTTTTTATGAAGCTGGGAAATTTGCATCACCTGGTCTTTCCTAACAATGATAGTGAACAAGCCATAACCCTAACAGGCTACTTAACCCCTTCATGACCTTGGGATTTTCCGTTTTTCCGTGTTCGTTTTTCACTCCCCTCCTTCCCAGAGCCATAACTTTTTTATTTTTCCGTCAATTTGGCCATGTGAGGGCTTATTTTTTGCAGGACGAGTTGTACTTTTGAACGACATCATTGGTTTTACCATGTCGTGTACTAGAAAACGGGAAAAAAATTCCAAGTGCGGTGAAATTGCAAAAAAAAAGTGCAGTCCCACACTTGTTTTTTGTTTGGCTTTTTTGCTAGGTTCACTAAATGCTAAAACTGACCTGCCATTATGATTCTCCAGGTCACTACGAGTTCATAGACACCTAACATGACTAGGTTATTTTTTTATCTAAGTGGTGAAAAAAAATTCCAAACTTTGCTTAAATAAAAAAAAAAAAAAAAAAAAATTGCGTCATTTTCCGATACTCGTAGCGTCTTCATTTTTGATGATCTGGGGTTGGTTGAGGGCTTATTTTTTGCGTGCCGAGCTGGCGTTTTTAATGATACCATTTAGGTGCAGATACGTTCTTTTGATCGCCTTTTATTGCATTTTAATGCAATGTCGCGGCGACCAAAAAAATGTAATTCTGGCGTTTCCAATTTTTTTCTCGCTACGCTGTTTAGCGATCAGGTTAATGCTTTTTTTTATTGATAGATCGGGCGATTCTGAATGCGGCGATACCAAATATGTGTAGGTTTTATTTTTTTTTTTATTGATTTATTTCGATTGGGGCGAAAGGGGGGGGTGATTAGTAATTTTGACCGGGGGTGCCTAAACTTTTACATGTGACTGTATATGTAATAGTGTAGGTGTAATAATATACTCACCGCTGCTCTGTACCTCTTTTGGGTGATCTTGTTTGCTTTTGCGGCTGCTGCCTGACATTGAGTATATGTCCCCGCTTAATTGTAAAGTGCTGAGAAATATGTTGGCGCTATATAAATAAAAATTATTCTTATTATTATTGAGTGCTGCTGTTCAGCTTACTTGTAACCAGAGCCCCCAAGTCCTTCTGTTGTGTATCCCTAGTATACTACATGTAATGTGTATGTCACAATATGACTACTCCGGGCCAGATGCATTACTTTGTTTTGCCATGAGAATTCAGATCAGCAAAATAATGGTGTTTAATTTTTCTTTTTAGTTGCCTGATAAGTTAAATGAGCTGGACCAAAATGGAGATCTTGCCCTGGATCTTGCACTGTCTCGGAAGCTAGAGGGTATAGCCACGACCTTAGTTAACAGTAGGGCAGATGTTGATTTGGTAGACAAGAAAGGTTGGAGTCTGTTGCACAAAGCAATCCAGAGAGGTGAGTAGTCATTAGTTTTAGTTACAGGGTACGTTTTGGTATTCTATTTCTATTGTATGCTTTATCATGAATGTCAAATTGTTTATTTTTCAACAGATGATAAGTTTGCTGCCAATTTCCTCATTAAAAATGGTGCACTTGTAAATTCTGCTACACTTGGGGAACAAGAGACTCCACTCCATCTGGTCGCTGCTTGCACAATGAAGGACCACTCTTTGGAAGTCATGTCCGATATAGCACAAATTGCTGAGGCACTTTTGCATGCAGGAGCTAATCCCAACATGCAGGACTGTAAAGGAAGGTAGGCTTATGCTTTACTGTGGGGCTATCTAATTAACAAAGACTTTTTCACATATCCACTTTGCAGAAATTAAAGTGGAAAGCGGTTTATAAAGTGATTTTTTTGTTCACTCTGAATGATCTTTTGGGGCTCTCATTTCACAGACTGATTTAATTGCTTTAAATGGGCACTGTAAGATTTCTCTTACTGAGTGTATTGGGGGACACTCACTTGGCGCGGGATTAATGTAGCCAGGCACAATTTTCTAACAAAACAGTCCATGTGGTTTATTGAATATGCCCTAAACCGGGTTATGCAAAGTTCATTACTTATATCACATAAAACACAACAGGCACCAACAGTCTCTTTGGTACCTGACGGGAGCTCCTGCTCCTCATGCCGACTCCGTTAACCTCTTCTGGGTAAGCTGCCTAACGGGGATCCCCAACTTGCCTGGTCGGCACCCAGTAGTCAGTCCAGACCTCACCGAAGGACTCCAGCTTCCCCACACAGTAACTGTCCCTGGCTCCGCAGATCCCGGTCCTCACCTCGTGCTATTCAGGGATCCGGTCCACCTCGCAGGACCTCCCAACACCCAGGTAGCCGGGACCCCGCCTGGTGGCCTAGTCCGGGTACTCTTCAGGACGTCCTTCCCCAGCCGGGAACGTCCAATACCCAGGCCACCCGAAGCCAAGTCTCACGGTCTCAGGTGCTTGCAGGACCCTAGTCATTCCTAGGACAATCCAGCACCGACCATCTCAGGTGCTTGCAGGACCCTAGTCATTCCTAGGACAATCCAGCACCATCCATACATCAGGTTCCTCGGTTCCAGGTGCTCACAGGACCCTAGTCATTCCTAGGACGATCCAGCACCTTCACCGGTCAGCTCCAGACACAGGGAGCTCACAACGAACACTGACCCACACCCTGGTCACGTTACATACTGGTGCATCCAACACTGCGGAGACACCATCACGTGTTTCTCAACGCAGTGATCCAGAACACTGCCCCCATCCCTTATGGGAAATATGCAAACGCATGTAAAGTAAGCTGCGGAGACACCATCACGTGTTTCTCAACGCAAGCAATGAATAGCCAGGCCTTTCTCCGGGAAGGAACAACCACGGGAAGGGCAGCATCCAATAAAGGAGAATATCCAATAAAGGAAGACCACCTATGCCAAGCATGGTATCCATCCACAAACAGCTGTTTCGGGGTTTTTGCCCCTCATCAGTGTGGAGTAGGAAACTGGCTATTAGGAGCAGTGCCTGGTGAAAGGCTATGAAGGAACAGATGAATGACCTCGGGGAGACCAAAACATCCAACACTGCGGAGACACCATCACGTGTTTCTCAACGCAGTGATCCAGATGGTGTCTCCGCAGTGTTGGATGTTTTGGTCTCCCCGAGGTCATTCATCTGTTCCTTCATAGCCTTTCACCAGGCACTGCTCCTAATAGCCAGTTTCCTACTCCACACTGATGAGGGGCAAAAACCCCGAAACAGCTGTTTGTGGATGGATACCATGCTTGGCATAGGTGGTCATTTATTGGATATACTCCTTTATTGGATGCTGCCCTTCCCGTGGTTGTTCCTTCCCGGAGAAAGGCCTGGCTATTCATTGCTTGCGTTGAGAAACACGTGATGGTGTCTCCGCAGCTTACTTTATATACGTTACATACTGGTAACCACTCCCCTGGGTGGGAGTGTGTGTGTGGCTAGTCTGACCCTCCCATCTCTCATGACTAGCCCTGCCAATCTCCCATGAGAACTATACACATAACACAAACTCTTGAGGGACTACAGGTCCCAGCAGACCAACTTACATTCAGATTGACAGTGCAGAGTAACCTCCTCTGCAACACACATATTGGCCATTTACAATTCTGCCAAACTTTCTCTCTACACCATCACGCCTCCAAGCGCATACTGGGGAGATCATGCAGCGCCCCCTACCTGTCACAGGGGTTACTGCATCACATATATCACAGCACATTAAGGGTTAATTTCACCTATGCTCCTCAATATCTGGTTGTCTCACAGGGATTGTCAAATATCTTATACTTGTTTTATAGATTAAAAAAAATTGAGTTAGGCCTTATTCATGCATTCATTTCCATTTTGTGTCCACCATTGTGCGACTCCTTTTTTCATCAGTGTATGTTTTTTTTCACTGATCCTTTTGCTTGTATGACTGAGTTTTTTTATATTCAAAACGGACCACAGTTGGACATGTCTCAATTTTTTTTTCATGCAGACCCTCAGTCAGTAAAGAAAACCTGACATATCAGCCCCATGGAATATCATATCTATGTGCTGTCAGATGACATGCACATGGCAAACAACTGTGAATAAAGCCCTCCTAAAATATTGGAAGACGACCTAACATTCTGAGCTGGGCTGCTGAGCAAAATATCCATTGTGTTGATGGAAGATTGGACTCTTGCCACACTGCCAAAAAGACCCCAGACTTGTCACTTGTTTTAAATACCATGGAATATGTCTGAACTGTGCTTACTGATGCAGTGAGATGACATCCATGATAATCTGCTGCACGTAGAGAACTTCTAGAGTTTTCGCGTGATTAGAGCGTTAACATTACACAGGTCAAGATGGCAGAACTCATTGATTTCATGCTCCCCCGGGTGATGGCTTTGAAGAAAACAAGTGGTGGAATAGCTACATTTTAATATGCATATTTGCCATTTGTATAGCATGGATACTGTGAGATAGAACTGTTCCTGAGAGTAACTGCTTACTGACTGTTTGACCCTGTGTATGACAGACCAAATATAAGAGTCATTTGAAGACATGTTCCTCAAAAGTAACAATGTCCTCAATGGGTATTCCTCTTTTGTACTAAAATCATCCCCTGCCCCCTGAAGCATAGAATAGTTGTAAAGCCAGTCTTTGATTTATGCTGCCTATACTTTGGGCATCATGAATCAGATGACCCATTTCCTTTGATAATTAATGGGTAGCTGCTTGCTGGAGAGTATTCCCTTTTTGACCCTTCTTGAAAGAAAGAACCAAAAGGCAAAATTCTGTATTTTTCACTGTTACCAAACGTCTAAAAGATGAATATAACTGTGGGCGCCCTTTACGTTTGGATGTTGTGACATTGTAATTAACAGCAGATGTTTAATATTTTCCTTCCCATTGACGAGCAGCTACTATGTGGAGATGTCTCCTAATTCTTGTTCTTATTTTCAGGACTCCTCTACATACAGCGATTCTTTCTAGAAACGAATATGTGTTTAACCAGCTGCTTCAATGCAAACAGTAAGTAAGAAAAGATTGATGTCTTAGTTGTTTTTTTTACAGATTGATTTCAGGTTCTATTCTAATACATGTTCTGCATTGTACTTAACATGTCCTCTTAGATACAGATTGGTGGTGAGGCTTTGACAATGTCTTCTTTTGTTAGACTAGATTTAGAACTTAAGGATCATGAAGGAAGCACAGCATTGTGGCTTGCTGTCCAGTACATCACCGTGTCCTCTGATCAGTCCGTGAACCCTTTTGATGATGTCCCTGTTGTCAATGGCACTTCATTCGATGAGAATAGCTTTGCGGCTAGACTAATAAAACGAGGCAGCAACACAGATGCCCCCGACACAGTAACAGGTAAAAACAAGAGGTTTGTATTCGCTATAGAGCTATGACTTCAATAATGAAACTACCCGGTCCAAGGGTTTTCATCATTTTCATTGTTATTTACTCGATTTACTTAACCTTACTACTCAGACTTTCCTTCATAGAGGATTATCACAGAGAGGCAATTTTTGAAAATGAATATATAAAAGGCTGTTCTTCAGGTATTTTGCAGTGTTTAAAAGTCTGTTCAGTAAGTGTATGTACTCGACGGGCAAATCCGAAATTGAAACCTGGGGGGGGGGGGGGGGGTCGGAGGGTGGAAAAATGGCGGTGCTTACCCAGAAGAACTGTCGTTTTGATCATTCTTGCCCCTGACCCGTTCCATTTAATGTAGCTTATAATGCACCACACAATGGTCACATACCAGTGTATACAGACGCTGTGCAGAATATTCTCATCCTGCAGACTATACAAGAGACTACCACACAGATGCAGCTAGAGGCAGAATACACAACAATTAATGAGTCTCCTGACATACTTGTTCTGGTAAATAGTTTCATGCTTTGTGAAGTTGGAATTTTGAAGCATCTTTTCCTAGAACTTTGTTATTCATCCTGCAAATGTATGTATGGGTTATTATATTCCTTCTCATTATTTTTTTTCTTCCAACACATCAAGTCGTCATTTACACTATGAGCACAACATAGCAGAACAATGGGGACATTTTCTCTGATTATAGACATTTTCTTTCCTTCTTCATCCTGCCCTTATTGCTATGACAAATTCTCCTGCCAATACATTGTTGGCTTCTCGCTACTACAATTCCCAATTTATCAACTCCAAATAGTCACACCCCAGAAACCTAAATAAATAAAAATTTCAGTCCAAATCCCCTAATTTTACTGATATGCCAAACTATACCTCAAAATAACAGAATCCCTTAGACCTCTTCAGTTAATGAAGACCTCATCCCACAACCCCTTTCTTAACTTAACTTCCTCTCCTGAGATCCTTTTAGCTCCAAATGCCACCACACACAAAGTTTCTTGTGCTGCCAGTGTCAAGAGCCATGCAGGGGGTTACAGAGGTGGAGTAGCTTGGTGATGAAAATTAACCCCTTCACGACCATGAGGTTTTCCATATATGCATTTGTTTTTCCTCCCATTCTTCCCAGAGTCATATTTTTTTCTCCTACGCCTTATTGAGGGACACTGGACCATGGGTGTTATGCTGCTTGCCACTAGGAGGACACTAAGTAAACACAAAGAATTACCTCCTCCTCTTCAGTATACACCCTTTGACTGGCCAGTAATGACCCAGTTCTTGCTTAGTGTCTATAGGAGGCACTTGGGTCTGTTTTTCAGACCCCCACCGGTTTTATTTTTTTATTTTTATTTTCTGTAAATTTTTATTTTTTAAACAACGGAGTGAAGGGGGCGACAGATTCCTTTTCAGGGTCTGCTCTCCCCCTCGAACCTTCAACAGGCGAGCACGGCGAGTATACCTCCCCGTATCTCTCCTGCGACGACTGGGGCACGCCTAATCTACGCTACGGAGACGGTTCCTATATGGTCCCGATCTCCCCCCTGTAAGATGGAGAGCACATAGAGTATACCTCTTATGTGCATCTCCCGGGCTCCTCCGCAACTAAGCCCTCACCTGACGGCATCATGTTGTCCCCACAGTAGCCGTAAGTCCCCTGCGGCAGGCACATCCGTAAGTCCCCTGCGGCAGGCACATCCGTAAGTCCCCTGCGGCATGCACATCCGTAAGTCCCCTGCGGCAGGCACATCCGTAAGTCCCCTGCGGCAGGCACATCCGTAAGTCCCCTGCGGCAGGCACATCCGTAAGTCCCCTGCGGCAGGCACATCCGTAAGTCCCCTGCGGCAGGCACATCCGTAAGTCCCCTGCGGCAGGCACATCCGTAAGTCCCCTGCGGCAGGCACATCCGTAAGTCCCCTGCGGCAGGCACATCCGTAAGTCCCCTGCGGCAGGCACATCCGTAAGTCCCCTGCGGCAGGCACATCCGTAAGTCCCCTGCGGCAGGCACATCCGTAAGTCCCCTGCGGCAGGCACATCTGAACACGCACAGACACTCTCCATCCCCCGGCATAGGGAGGATCGATTGAGCTGGAGGCGGCATCCCTCCTTGGTGAGTAATACCCTTCCTCATGCTGCCTGCGTGGGAAGATGCGGTCCGGGTCCCTGGGGAGAGGTACCGCTGGCTAGAAGCCAGCGGCGATCATTAGACGCGGCATCGCGGCCTCCGGCGCTTTCCGCCGGCCGGCTCCATGAATTTAGTCCCTGGCTTCTTCAGCCCGACTAGGCCGCAGTTAAAATTCCCGCCCACCGCCGGAGCCCCGCCCACTACTCAGGCGCTTCTCGCTCTGAACGAGAAGAGCCCTGCAAATCTCTGGCGCCATCTTGGGACTCCACTTCTGCGGGAAAATCAGCCGAAAACGCTACTTTCCCTCTCTTCCTCCCCGGGGACACCAGCACAGGACCGTGGGTAAGCTGCTCCACTCCATAGGGAAAAGTTTAACCCCTTCTCTGCACCCATAGCCCTGCTATCGCAGTTTATTGGAGAATAGACATACACTATGTCTCAATCTAAGGAGGCTAAAAGGGGCAATAAAAAGCACACTGTGTATTTTTACTTCATGTGCCACTTGCAATTCTGCGTTGCCATGTGCCTACAATACCTCTTTGTGCCAGAACTGTGACCTGGCCTGTGCACAGCCGCCTTCTACCTCCACCGACCCCGTTGAACCTAACCCTCCTGAGTGGGCCGCTTCGTTGTCACGTTCAATGGATTCTTTGGTCAAGGCATTGGACTCTTTCCGGGGATCCTCCCTAAGTCAGAACTCCCCTCCGTCGACCGCGACGGAATCTGGCGCCGATACGGGGCTGTCCGACCACAGGGGGCGTACTGTACTATGGGAATCTCGGGGTTCCAGGAAAAGAAACCTTCCCTTGTCCCCCGTTCACGCTTCAGCATCTGCGAGCTCATCTTCTCGCTCCCCCTCCCTCCGAGGGTCGCCGCGTACATGACTCGGAATACGTGTCGGAGGAATCTTTAACCCAAGACTCCTCGATCGGTCAGGAGACACTTGACTCCCTTATTGAGGCAGTCAACGAAACACTAATGGTGGACAAGGAATCTGTATCCACTCAGGAACACGTTGTGTCTTTTAAAAAGACTAAACGCGTCCAAAAGACATTTGCTAATCACCCTGAGTTTCAGGACATTGTCCAAAAAACACAGGGAACACGCGGATAAGCGATTTACGGCTCAAAAGGCCACTGAAGCTAAATATCCTTTCTCCAAGGACCTGATGAAGGAGTTGCTTCTCTCTCCTGTGGATCATGCTGTATCGCGACTCGCATCCAAAACAGTCCTATCTCTGTCCGACGGTTCATCAGTTAAAAACCCTTCTGACCGTCAAATTGACCAACTGGCTCGCTCAGTCTTTCAGGCCTCGGGAGCAGCACTCGTTCCATCTTTTGCTGTTATCTGGGTGGCTAAGGCAATGGTCGCCTTGGCAGAGGTGTTAACCTCTATGTCCACAACAGTAATCTTCCCCCAGAGGTGGCCAGACTCGCTAACTAGATAGTTCAGGCCGGAGACTTCGTAGTTAATGCTTCCATAGATAAGGCTGCAAACGCAATCTCCATCAGGAGGGCCTTGTGACTCCGCGATTGGCGAGCAGATTCTGCTTCTAAAAAGTCGCTGACTTCTTTACCTTACCAAGCTGGCCGTTTATTTGGGGAGAAACTAGACCAAATCATTTCTGACGCTACCGGAGGGAAGAGTAAATTTCTTCCTCAGCAAAAACCTGCCCTGCCCTTTCGGAGTCAACAACAGTTTTGATTCCGATCCTTTCGTAACAACTCCAGTTGGTCATCCACTTCCCCTGGTTCGGGAAGACAGAAATCCCCAGGTCTCATACAGACCGAACCGTTCCTGGAAACCCAGACCGAGACCTTCTGGCCCTACGGCATCCGCATCCCTTAAACCTTCTACACAATGACTCGTCGACGTGTCCGGCAGACACCGACAAAGTAGGCGGACGTCTTCTTTCGTTCCGTCAAAATTGGCTCTCTGTCATTCACGACGAGTGGGTCAGAGAGCTTGTGTCCTCCGGATACAAAATCGAGTTTTCTTCTATCCCCCCTCCGCGCTTCTTCCAGTCCTCTCCCCCCAAATCAAGAGCGTCACATCATCTTCAGGCCATACAGGCGCTTCAAAGGGACGGTGTCATCTTTCCGGTTCCTCGAGACCAAAGGTTCAAGGGGTTTTACTTCAACCTATTCGAGGTCCCAAAGAAGGACGGGACTCTACGGCCCATACTGGACCTCAAGCTGCTAAACAAGTTTGTGCGGGTCCGACACTTCAGGATGGACTCGCTCCGTTCTGTTGTCGTGTCCCTGGAAAAAGGAGAGTTCCTTGCATCCATAGACATCATGGATGCTTATCTACACATCCCAGTTTTTCCCTGTCATCAGCAGTTTCTGCGCTTCGCAGTCCAGGACGAACACTTCCAGTTTGTGGCCTTGCCCTTCGGACTCGCCACTGCACCCAGAGTTTTCACGAAGGTCATGGCAGCTGTCATGGCCATCCTTCACGCTCGGGGAGTGGTAGTTCTTCTGTATCTGGATGACCTATTAATCAAGGGTCCGTCCCATTCTGCCTGTGAGGAGTCTGTAAGTATCACCGTGGATTCTCTTTCTCGCCTGGGTTGGAAAATCAACTTCGAGAAATCATCTCCAGTGACGGCTCAGCAAATCTGCTTCCTGGGCATGATTTTGGACTCTTCCCACGGGTTAGTCATTCTCCCTCCAGAGAAGGTCTTGTCCTTACAACAGGGAGCGCGCAAGCTCTCCTGCCCAGTCCCTCACTCCATTCACTTCACGATGCACATCCTCGGGAAAATGGTTGCGGCGATGGAAGCCGTTCCGTTTGCGCAGTTCCATCTCCGTCCCCTTCTGCTGTTAGCCTGGGACAGGAGTCCGTTCTACCTCGACCGTCGTTTTCGCCTGTCCCCACAGGTCAGGCAGACCCTCAGGTGGTGGACGCTACAGTCCTCCCTGAACCAAGGGAAGTCCTGGTTAGTGGTGACCACCGATGCCTGCCTTTTGGGCTGGGGCACAGTTTTCAATCACCACACGGCACAGGGTCGTTGGTCCACACGAGAGTCGCGTCTTCCAATCAATATCTTGGAGATTCGAGCCATCACACTTGCCTTACGCAATTTTCACCACCTTCTCGCAGGCCATCCCATCAGAATCCAATCTTGACAACACCACAGCCGTGGCGTATATCAACCGGCAAGGGGGAACCCGCAGCAGGGCAGCCATGCTCGAAGTCTCCCACATCCTACGCTGGGCCGAGACCAATCATTCACTCATCTCGGCGATCCACATACCGGGTGTGGAGAATTGGGAAGCGGACTTCCTCAGTCGCCAAGGTCTTGCCTCGGGCGAGTGGTCCCTCCATCCGGAAGTCTTCCAGCAGATTTGTCTTCGCTCGGGGACGCCGGATGTGGATCTCATGGCCTCAAGACTAAACAACCAGGTTCCCCAGTTCATTGCTCGATCCCGTGATCCTTGCGCCATCGGAGCAGACATCTGGTTCTATCGTGGCATCGCTTCCAGCTGCCTTACATATTTCCTCCTCTTCCTCTGCTCCCGAGGGTCATCAAGAAGATCAGGGCAGAGGGGAGACCGGTGATCCTTGTCGCGCCGGTCTGGCCGCGCCGAGCATGGTATGCGGAACTCGTCCAAATGGTCGCCGACATTCCCTGGCGACTTCCAGATCGCATGGATCTTCTCTCACAGGGCCCGATTTGTCACCAGAACTCCGGGGCTCTGTCTTTGACGGCTTGGCCGTTGAATCCTGGATTTTAGCCCAAGCCGGATTCTTTTCAGGGGTTTCTTCCACCATGATTCGTGTTAGGAAACCCGTATCCATGCGCATTTATCATCGCACCTGGCGCATCTTCTTTTCATGGTGCAATGCCCATGGACGTTCTCCTCTGTTGTTTTCCATTCCGTCCATTCTGGATTTCCTCCAATCAGGTTTAGAGTCAGGCCTTGCCCTAGGCTCGCTCAAGGGACAAGTGTCCGCATTGTCAGTTCTATTCCAACGAAAGATCGCTTCCAGACTGCCGGTTAATACGTTCATTCAAGGAGTCTCCCGGGTTGTCCCTCCCTATAGAATGCCTTTAGCTTCATGGGATCTTATCTTGGTTCTCGGAGTTCTTCAGGAGGCCCCTTTCAAACCATTGCAGGACATCTCTCTCACCCTCCTTTCATGGAAGGTGGTCTTTCTAGTGGCGATTACGTCAATCAGGAAAGTCTCTGAGTTGGCGGCTCTCTTGCCAACCCCCTTTTCTGATTTTTCACCCAGACGAGGCAGTTTTGAGGACTTCTCCCTCTTTCCTACCTGAAGTCGTCTCCTCTTTTCATCTAAATGAGGACATTGTCTTGCCGTCATTCTGTCCTGCACCAACCCATCGTATCGAGAAAGCTCTCCATACTCTGGATGTAGTTAGAGCTCTTGGCGGTACATATCTCGCACGGCTCCCTTCCGTAAGTCGGATGTCCTGTTCGTGCTTCCAGAGGGACATAGGAAAGGTCTACCTGCCTCAAAGGCCAGTCTAGCCAAGTGGATTCGCTCCACTATTCAGGAATCCTACTGAGTCAGGATCACCCCTGTCCCAGCAGGGATTAAGGCGCATACAACTCGGTCGGTCGGTGCTTCTTGGGCCATTCGGCACCAGGCATCAGCACAACATCTTTGCAAAGCTGCGACTTGGTCCAGTCTGCATACCTTTACGAAGCACTATCACGTTCATGCCCAGGCTTCGGCAGACGCTGCCCTTGGCAGGTGCATTCTGCAGACAGCGGTACCTCAGTAAGCCAGTGGTACATGGGGTTTTTAGCAGTGCAATTGCTCCCCACCCAGGGACTGCTTTAGGACGTTCCATGGTCCTGTGTCCCCCAATGAGGCGTAGGAGAAAAGGAGATTTCTGTGGACTCACCGTAAAATCTTTTCCTCCGAGCCAATCATTGGGGGACACAGCACCCACCCTGTTAGCCTATTGGCTGGTTGTTGTTGTGGTTTGTTCCTCAGTTTTTGACATAGTTTACTTGTCTTGCTTTTTATTATACTCCTACTGCTTTACTACCGAACTGGGTCATTACTGGCCACTCAAGGGGTGTATACTGCAGAGGAGGAGTTAATTATTTGTGTTTACTTAGTGTCCTCCTAGTGGCAAGCAGCATAACACCCATGGTCCTGTGTCCCCCAATGATTGGCTCGGAGAAAAAGATTTTACTTTGAGTACACAAAAATCTCCTTTTGCACTTTTCTGTTAATAAGGCCATGGGAGGTTTTGTTTTTTGTGGGACAAATGGTACTTTTGAGTGACAACATTGGTTTTACCATATTGTGTACTGGAAAACGGGAAAAAAAATTCTAAGTGCAGAGGAGTTGTAGAAATGATTACAATTCTGCAATTGTATGTTTTTGGTTTTTTTTGTTACTATGTTTGCTAAATGCTCAAACTGGCCTGCCCCTACAATTCTCCAGGTCATTATGAATTCATAGATACCGAACATGAATAGGTTCTCTCTTATTTTAGTGGTGAAAAAAGTATAAAGTTTGCAAGAAAAAAAAAGGCACCATTTTCTGGGACCTTAGGCTATGTGCACACGTAGGAAATGTGGTGCAGAATTTTCTGCACTAAATCTGCATCTCCTGGCAGAAAACGCAGGTGCAGTTTTGATGCAGTTTCTGTGCAGATTTTACCAGTGCAGATTTTTATCATGGAGTGGTGCAGAAACGCTGCAGAACTGCACAAAAGAAGCGACATGCACTTCTTTGAAATCTGCAGCGTTTATGCGCAGATTTTTCTGCACCATGTGCACAGCTTTTTTTTTTCACATTGATTTACATTGTACTGTAAATCACAGTGCAGTTCTGCAGCGTTTCTGCAGCAGAAAAATCTGCTGCAGTTCTGCACCAATTCTGCACTAAATCTGCATCGTGTGCACATACCCTTAGCGTCTCCATTTTTTGGGACCTGGGGCTGGAGAAGGACCTATTTTTTGCGTGCAAAGCTGACGGTTTTATTGTTACCATTTTGATGTAGATACGATCTTTTGATCGTCCATTATTACTAGAGATGGGCGGACACATGGATGTTTGGGTCCTACGGATTTGGCCAAACAGTTACAAAAAGTTCAGGTTCGGGTACCAGAACAGTACCTGGACCCGAAGCCAGACCACATTCACTTGAATGAGGGGCCGAACATCCAATGCTTGCCAGGCTGTCATGTCCATGACAGCGCAGCAAACACCGCTTCTGATCAGCAGTGAAATCATCCCCGCTGGTCAGAGAGCCGCAATTTCCACGCTGTCAAAAGACAGTGTGAGCACTCAGCTGTGATCAGAGGTACATGTACGTATATAGTTAACCTCCAATCACTGGTGTCAGCTGATAGGACTACTGCTCCCATCATGCGACACCTGCTGCCTCTAATAACAGCGAGAGCAGGAGCAGATGATGGGTGTATTCATTAGCTGCTGCGTTGTAATAATTTTTTTTTTTAAATGGCGTAGGTTCCCCTGTATTTTTGATAACCAGGTAGGCAAAACTCTCAGCTAAATGGGGCATATTTTAATACGGAGCATCTTATGGGGCCATTATAAACTTTATGGAGCATTACAGTATATGGGGCTCCTGATTCAATATGGATATTCAAAAACACTTAACCTACTGATGTCTCAATTAATTTTACTTTTATTGGTATCTATTTCTACTTTTGACATTTACCGGTAGCTGCTGCATTTTCCACCCTAGGCTTATACTTGAGTCATTAAGTTTTTCCAGTTTTTTGTGGCAAAATTAGATTAGGGGGGTCGGCTTATACTCGGGCTGGCTTATACTCGAGTATATACGGTATTTAAATAAATATATTAAAAAAAAAGAAAAACACGTCGTCGGGTCTCCCCCCCCCCCCCCATTTTTAACAACCAGCCTTGCTAAAGCAGACAGCTGAGGGCTGGTATTCTCAGGCTGGTAAGGGGCTATGGATATTGCCCCCCCCAGCCTAAAATGAGTAGCCCGCAGCTGCCCGGAAAAGGCACATCTATTGGATGCGCCATTTCTGGCGCTTTGCCCAGCTCTTCCCAATTGCCCTGTAGCACGGTGGCAAGTGAGGTTAATATTAGTGGGGTTGATGTCACTTTTGTTTTGTCAGGTGACATCAAGCCCACGGATTACTAATGGAGAGGCTTCTATGATACACCTATCCATTACTTATCCTATAGTTACATGGTAACATGGTTTCTGGTGAATTTTTGATGCTGTGTGTTTTTGCTGCATCAAAAACACAGCGTCTTACAGTTCTAGCAAAGTTGATGGAATATGGAAATCTCATGCCCTCTGTGCTTCTTTTTAAGGCCGGCGTCACACTCAGTGTATGAAAATACGGTACGTTTTTACGGCCGTAATACGCAGAAATGTTCCCAAAATAGTGGTCCGTATGTCATCCGTAGGCAGGGTGTGGCAGCGTATTTTGCGCATGTCATCCTCCGTATGTAATCCTTATGGCATCAGTACAGCGATATTTTCTCGCAGGCTTGAAAAAACCCGACATCTAATGGATTTATGTGCTCAAATGTTCGTTAAAACATATATACAGTATATATATATATATATATATATATATATATATATATATATATATATATATATATATAAATATTTAATTCAGCGCTAGATATCAGAGAAGCCGGTAATTCAATTGCCGGCTTTTCATTTCTCCTTCACAAACCCGACATGATATGAGACATGGTTTACATACAGTAAACCATCTCATATCCCTTTTTTTTTTGCATATTCCACACTACTAATGTTAGTAGTGTGTATGCGCAAAATTTGGGCGCTGTAGCTGCTAAAATAAAGGGTTAAATCGCGGAAAAAATTGGTGTGGGCTCCCGCGCAATTTTCTCCGCCATAGTGGTAAAGCCAGTGACTGATAGCAGATATTAATAGCCTAGAGAGGGTCTATGGTTATTGGCCCCCCCTGGCTAAAAACATATGTTCCCCAGCCACCCCAGAAAAGGAACATCTGGAAGATGCGCCTATTCTGGCACTTGGCCACTCTCTTCCCACTCCCGTGTAGCGGTGGGATATGGGGTAATGAAGGGTTAATGTCACCTTGCTATTGTAAGGTGACATTAAGCCAGATTAATAATGGAGAGGCGTCAATTATGACACCTATCCATTATTAATCCAATCGTACGAAATGGTTATTAAAACACACACAGATTATTTGAAAGTATTTTAATGAAACAAAGACACGACACAGGGTGTTTTAATATTTTATTATACTGGTAATCCATCTGAAGACCCTTGTCACCTGAAATAAAGTAGAAAAAAAACAAACAACAATATCCCATACCTTCTGTCGTTCCGTGTGTAATCCGTGTGTAATCCGTATTTTTCTCGCCCCCATAGACTTTCATTGGCGATTTTTTTTGCACAATACGGTGACAAACGCAGCATGCTGCGATTTTCTACGGCTGTACAAGAACGTATAATATGGATCAGTAAAATACGGCAGATAGGAGCTGCGCCATAGAGAATCATTGTACCGTATGCAATCCTTATTTTCTGCACCTCTCATACGTCCGTAAAACTCGCTAGTGTGACGCCGGCCTAACACTGCGTAAACTGACCTGCAGGGTCAACTTCAATGTCAACTTCTATTGCGGTATGCTGTGCTTTCTGTGCAGGTTCCCCAAGTAGACTTATATTTATTTGCAGAAAATTCACCCCAAATATATGCACATACATTTTTAGTGCATTTCTGTGGTGGAGACACGCAAAAAAAAACGCATGTAATCTGCACCTAAGTGTATCAATAACGTTTTGTCAAAGCAAAAAAGCATCAAAAACGAACACGGATAAAAAACACAGCATCAAAAACATGATAAAAACGCATTTTAAAAAAGCATACAAAAATACAATAGAAAAACGCAAGTAACCTAATTTAAATAATGGGTGTAGACATTCAGCAAAATCAAAAGCTCATTGTGGGATCATACCCTTATTTTTCAAAGATCTATTGATTACAATTAACTTTGTGGGAAAACCCCTTTAAGTATTTTTGCCTCTTGTATGTTTAATAAATCCAATGGCTGCCTCTATCCTCTTCAGAGAGGAGGAAGAAAAGGGACTCTCCTGCCATCTACTGGAAGTAACAGTCCAAGTCAATTTCACCTATTTAAAGAACCTTGCCCCATGACTTGGGATAGGAAGCTAAACCAAAAGCTCCATTTTGCAGACGTGTCTCTGGTGTTTTGCTCTTCATTAGTGCAAAGCAAGCGAGCTGGTTGGCTGACATGTAATGAATGTACAATATCTGTAGTGCAGCTCGGCACTAATGTACACCAAAATGTGTTATGTGGTGAAGAAACACCAGTGCCATATCATCAGCTAATAGTGGAGTGCTATAGTGCCTCTGAGGATAGTATGTTAGTCTGCCAGAATAGGAGCCGCTACTAAGGAATATGGAATAACCCCTTTAACATGCCTATGCCAGTGTCCGTGAAAATGTTTAATTACAGGAAAATATTTGTTGAGTAGAACTAGTACAAACCTATGTTGACTCGTATAGCAGGCTAGAAAGTCTTACCATAATCTAAACATACTGCTATCTTACATAAACTTGATCCTACATATAATATCCTCCTATCCTGTATGTTCCACCTAGGTAACTGCTTGTTACAAAGAGCTGCTGGGGCAGGGAACGAGGCTGCTGCGCTCTTCTTGGCAACCCATGGGGCAAAAGTCAATCATAAAAATAAATGGGTAAGTCTTGTGTTCTAAATGGCAAATCAAGGCAACTGTTTGAGGTGTTTTAGTACAGACTATTCTTATGAACTTGAATTAATTCCTGAAATATGATTAAAAGTTTGGACACACTTGTTCATGCTATGGTTTTCCATGTTGTTAAAGGGGTTGTCTGGTCCAAATTGAGAAGTCTACAGTCACTCTGTGTGCCTGCAGACTTATGAATCCCCCAGTGCACAGACTGTTTGGAGATTTACTGGTTTCTGAGCCGGAGACTAAGAGGGTATGTATGCGTTATACATACTCCCGGCCAGTGGGCGACATCTCGCTTCCATTCTAGTGATGCGGCTGTCCAGTGGGCCTGGCCAACTAGAGGGCGCGGCCCCGCTCCATGCATGTGTATGGAAGCGAGATGTCGCCCACTGGCCAGGAGTATGTATAACACATACATACCCTCTAGTCTCCGGCTCAGAAACCAGCGAATCCTGCAGCGCACAGTGCAGTGCTGGGGGGTTTAATTCTCTTCAGTCACAGAGTAATTGCAGACTTATCAGTTTGGACCGGACAACCCCTTTACGTGTCTTCAAGGTTACCATCTCTCTTTAATGCTTTATGAAATTCCTCTGTGAGGACCGTGGTCACATCTGTATAATGGTTCCTATTTATAATGGAAGCCACATTGCTGTGACAGATCCATCAGATGACAGACCTCATTGATCTTTATGGTCTTCTGGGTTTCTATTGTGGTTTCCATTATTCTCATAAGAACAGCGCAGTTATTCTTGTCTTCAAATCTGACAGAAATGCTGACAAAGCAAATGTGAACAGGACCTTAATTCCTGATTATGTTGTTCTCATCCTAGGGGGAGACACCATTGCACACTGCTTGCCGACATGGACTTCCCAACCTTACTACAGAGCTTTTACAGCAAGGAGCCAATCCAAACTTACAGACTCAAGAAGCCATCCCTGCTCCTAAAGGATCTCCACCAACCAGCCCATCGTCCAGCACATATTTACAGACCCCACTGCACATGGCAATAGCTTATAATCATCCAGATGTAGTGACCGTCATATTAGAACAGAAAGGTGAGAGCGCGCCACCTTGTGGTGATCATTACAAGTGCATTGCACAGTTTGCCACACTACTAAATCATTGATTTCCGTCTTTTTCCATGAAAGTGTTTATTATATAGCGATATATTTATTCTATTTTCCTTAAAGCAAATGCTCTGCATGCAACAAATAATCTTCAAATCATTCCTGACTTCAGCCTGAAGGACTCAAGAGAACAAACTGTATTGGCGTTGGCATTATGGACAGGTGAGATGTTTTTTTATACTAAGAACATTAACCAAGCGTGCAGTAGGAAACGGTCCCACCACCTGATTAGATGCAGTTACTCTACTACCACAAGGCTATCCCTTTCTTTTGCTTGATACCAGCAGTTTGTGGGGTCTTCGTATTAGATGCTATTACATGTACTAGGAATATGACCTGATAGCTTTGTGTGTGAATGACTACCACTGTCCTGCACTGACAACCCTGGCGCTTCCTTTAGGTATGCACGTCATTGCTGCACAATTGCTTGGATCCGGCGCCTCAATCAATGACACCATGTCAGATGGACAGACCCTGCTGCACATGGCAATACGAAGACAAGACAGTAAAAGTGCTCTTTTCCTCCTGGAACACCAAGCCGATATTAATATCAGGTATGGTTAGATACTATGGTAATGGAATTCTTATAGTGTACAATTAGTGGTAGTGACAACGCTGCATTAGATAGGTGTGATGCGCCTGTGATCTCTTACCAGACTACACGTTGCGCCGATGTCCCTACATTTATGACATCATTGGTATTGTTACATCCGCATTACACTTTCGTTGATAACCTTTGTGATCTTTGGTTAATCTGTTGCCTGTTTGGAGCCATTAAAAAGAGTGCTCAGAGATACAGAAATGTCAATGTATCTTTTTATACATACAAAGAAGAAAACCATGACTGCTCCATAGATGACGGCTATGATCTCTTTTAGGACCCAAGATGGGGAGACTGCACTTCAGTTAGCCATTAAAAATCAGCTCCCGTTAGTGGTTGATGCTATTTGCACACGAGGGGCCGACATGTCTGTTACCGATGAACAAGGGAACCCTCCCCTGTGGATTGCTCTGGAAAACGAACTAGAGGACATTGCATCCACATTGGTGAGATAAATTTGTTCCACAAAATTGTTTGGTTTGATTAACCTGTGAAATCTTCTTTCTATCGTGGGTCATTTAAATCTTTTCCTGCCCTAGGTAAGACATGGATGTGACGCAACATTTTGGGGACCAGGCCCAAGTGGCTGTCTACAGACTCTTCTGCACAGAGCCATTGATGAGAACAAAGAGCAGGTGGCTTGCTTCCTTGTACGCAGGTTGGCTCCACGGATTCTTTACTACTTGTATTATTCTTACACTAATTGTTCTAAGAATATAATTTCCACTTTTCACAAAGTCTGTCAGTACAAGATGACTCTTCAAAACAAACACTGGTGCCCGCTGACCCCTTTGTTTGGCCAAACAATTTAGTGCTCCTTTCCATCGACTTGTTTTCCAGCTTTCCCCCACTTCTTTGATTTACAACTTTGGCTTTGCAGGAGCTAGAAAAGGGATGGAAAGAAAGTAGGTGCACTGAATTACTGCAGCGTGCCAAGGGTTCACTGAACACCTGTGCTTGGTTTGAACAGTCATTTTGTGCTGACAAATTCTTTTTAAGGAATTACATTTACATAGTCATACTTTTATAAAATTAGTTTCTGAAAGCAGTAAGCATGGGCGTAAACTGGCATTGCATTTTGTGTTCTCTTTCAGTGGCTGTGATGTGAACAGTCCTAGAAAACCAGGGCCAAATGGAGAAGGGGAAGAGGAGGCCAGAGATGGACAGACACCTCTACACTTGGCAGCAAGTTGGGGATTAGAAGAAGTAGTTCAGTGCCTTTTGGAGTTTGGTGCCAATGTGAATGCACAGGTATGGTGATTATTATCAGCTGTTATTGTGCAAAAGTCAGTCGGTGCAGATTGCCCTGAAGAGATATACAGTGCTCTGGCCATTAAGTGAAATGTTTGCTATAGCAATAAGTCCTGTATTTGTATTACAGGATGCAGAAGGAAGAACTCCAATACATGTCGCCATCAGCAACCAGCACCGTGTAATTATCCAGTTAATGATCTCACACCCCGAAATCCGGCTGAATGTGAGGGACAGACAGGGTATGACGCCCTTCGCATGTGCCATGACATTCAAAAATAACAAAGCTGCAGAGGCCATTCTAAAACGGGAAGCCGGAGCAGCTGAGCAGGTAATAAAGGAAACCTTTCTACGCTGCACAGTTTTGTTAACATCAGTTTATTTCTATGGACTTACAATTGTGTTACTTGCCCTATCTCATGTGGCTGACCCCAGGACACTGTGACACCCATCTCAACCATGGATGCCTGAGGTTTTAACATCCCTTTAAAGTACCGTTAATAATCAGGTGGTTAAAAGGGTTGGCCTCTACGTTTGTGACTTATTCTTAGTGTAATTCATCTCATCTCATACAACTCCCCCACCGATCGGCTATTATCACCTGCCACAATGGCTGGATGTAAACAGTGAACAGAGCCGAAACACGGAACCACCGCTCACGGTGTGGTGGCTGCTGCCCGGTACTGTGTCTCTGTTCATATTGCAGAGAATAGAAGCTGATCTGCGGTTCTTTGCCGCAGCCAACCAACAATGTATGAGTTACGGCTGTGTACACGGTTTCCATCCGACAGTCAGCAAAACTAATAACCGCTGACTAGTGAGGGATTCTGAGTGCTAGACCCCCACCAATCTTACATGGTATACCTGTGCTACACATTGCACTCATACAAACGTGTGCTCCAGCTCGTTTCTTTGGTTTTGCTGTACTAGCGATAGCTAATTAATTTAAAAGCAGTGGACAACCCCGTTTTGTCACTCGCCCCATACACCTCACTTGATTTTAAAGTAGGTGTAGGGATTGATTGATTGATTGATTGATTGATTGATGGACATCCTTTCTCTGATCTTCCAATAAATAAGAAGCTGCAGCATCCACAGATGATTAAACCGAAATAAAGTACTTGGGTCAACAATAAAAATAATTTTGATCGAACTTAAAACGATTTTGACATAGTGGCTTCTTTTATTGAAACAGGAGCTCTACATATACACTGTTCCTTTCTAATTATTATTACTAATTACTAAAAGATCAATAGGAAAAAGTCCAGCACTCCACCTCAGCAGCATAAATTCTTCTTCACTTTACAAATACATCAGGAGAGGACAAAAACTCCCAGCTTTTATCAACGCGTTCCAACCGATCGGTCGTAACCAATGCTACCAGTAACTAAGACTCACGGATTGAAACACATTAAATGAATGCTGGGACTTGTTATCCAGTTATGATGTTTTTTTTAAATAAAGCAAAACCTATTTTATACAGTGGAAATGGAGAGCTGGACTTTTTGCTTTTGATCTTTATATATCACATACTTGAGTGACCATGCATCAGTCATGGGGAGGCAACGATGAATCTCATACTTACATGTTATTGATTCCAATTATTTTCACACATCACGCAGAGAGCGGATTTCAATGGCCATTGCAAAATGCTTCATTTTCTCTAGTGTTGGTTTTGTAGGTGAAATGAACACTTACTATAATTTCTTTCACCAATTGGAACTGACCGTTGGGGTCCCAGCATGGACAGACCATGAGATTCGCTTATTGCCATAGGGACCACAATGAGGAGGATTTTGGACTTTATTTGTGTTACTTAAATTTATTAACGTCTGTTATTGGTTTTCTTCTCACTTTTCTAGGTAGATAACAAAGGAAGGAATTTTCTGCATGTTGCCGTGCAGAATTCCGACATTGAGAGTGTGCTATTCCTAATCAGTGTGCAAGCCAATGTCAATTCAAGAGTGCAGGATGCTTCAAAGCTGACTCCTCTTCACCTGGCGGTGCAGGCTGGATCTGAGATTATTGTCCGTAACCTGGTATGTAATATGTACATCTCTAGATCATGGGATTTACACAATCTACACAATAGATTTCTTTATATTTTTTGGGAATCATAATGTTTGCTCTACAAGACATCAATAACATCCTAGTTTGCAGACACGAGACTTTGTATGCTCTTATTTTCTTGATTTTGGCGTCTAGATCAATAATTTCTCTGCTGTTTTAGCTTCTTGCAGGTGCCAAAGTGAATGAACTAACAAAGCATCGCCAGACTGCCCTTCACCTCGCAGCACAGCAAGATCTCCCCACTATCTGTTCTGTGCTCCTCGAGAATGGTGTGGACTTTGGGGCTGCAGATGAAAATGGAAACAATGGTAATTGCATTAATTAATAGATGATCTTTGACAAGAGCCTTTTTTGTTAAAGACCGTGCCCTATCAATCTCCAAATATGTAATACATGAGAGAACAAGTCCAGCTGGAGAGCAAATTTAAGATTCTCCATATTCTCTCATAGATGTGGGTATATTTTTATAGTTTCTCTTTGCCTTGATTAGACCAAACTGCATATGCATAGGGGTGTTCAGATGGTGCAACAACTCTTAAAGGGACTAACTCATTCAAGTACAGTGAGTGAAATAAGTATTGAACACTTCACCAATTCTCTAATTAAATATATTTCTAAAGGTGCTATTGACATGAAATTCTGACCAGATGTCCGTAACAACCCATCCAATCCACACAAGCAAAGAAATCAAACCATAGATGTCCATAAATTAAGTTATGTGTAATAATAAGAGATGACACAGGGAAACAGTATTGAACACAAGAAGAAAGAGGTGCAAAAATCAATGGAAAGTCATGACACCAGCTGAATTCAACCAGTAATAGGAAAGCAATCCTGGCACTTACTGAAAGCTGTAAGCTGATTCAACTGATGTCCTATAAAAAGGTTTCTCAATACCAAGGTGCCACGCAAGAAATATCTCATGATGGGTAAAGTCAGTGCGCTGTCTTAGTGTTGCAAAACATACTGATGGCATTGGTTGCAGAAGAATTTCTAAACTACTGAAGGTTCCAGTGACCATTGTTGGTGCTATAATCTGGAGGTGGAAAGAACTTAATTTCCCCACAAACAGACCACACCTAGGTGCTCCACTCAAGATTTCAGACAGAGGAGTGAAAAGAATTATCAGAAGAGTTGTCAAGAGCCAAGGATCACCTGTGGAGAGCTCCAGAAAGACCTGGAATCAGCTGGTACAATTGTTACAAAGAAAACTTTGAGTAATGCACTCATCCTCCATGACCTGTAAGCACGCTCACCACGCAAGACTCCATTGCTGAACAAGAAGCATGTTCATGAGTGTTTAAAGTTTACTCAACATTTAGACAAGTCTGTTAAATACTGGGAGAATATAGTCTGGTCAGATGATACCAAAATCAAATTATTTGGATTCTATAATGCACAACATGTTTGGAGGCCAAAAGGCACTGTATATCCCCCAAAACACCATACCAACAGTGAAAGTTGGAGGTGGGAACATTATGGTGTAGGGCTGTTTTTCAGCATATAACACTGGGAAACTTCATAGAATGAAGGAAGGATGAATGGACAAATGTAGTAAGACATTCTTGATAAAAATCTTCTGCCATATACCAGGATGATGATGAAACACGGGTGGACATTTCAGCTAGACAATGATCACAGTAAAATAAACTCCCAATTGGTTTTAGTGAAATAAAATAAAGCTGTTAGAATGGCCCAGCCAATTACCTTACCTAAATTTAATTGAAAACTTATGGAAGGAACTAAAGTTGTGTTCATAGAAGAAGCCACAGAACCTTCAGGATTTGAAGAGTGTGTGGAAGAATGGGCCAAAATCACACATGAGCGATGCATGCAACTAGTTTCTCCAGACAAAAGGTGTCTTGAAGCTGTCATCACCAACAAAGGCTTTTGTACAAATTAGTGAATACATTTCACTAAATGTGTTAAATACTTTTCCCTGTGTCATTTCCCATTATTAAATAAAACAAACAAGGCAGCACTCTGTAGCGCCACAGCTTGCAAATATGAAAATTGAATTGCATTACTGCACTAGAAATATAAAAAATTGAGAAAGCTTAGCGCATAAATTGGCCAGTTCATGTGTACCTGGAAGCCACGTTAAGGCATTTCTCGTTTCCAGGACCTAACAATGCCAATTCTCTCTTAGAATAAAGTCTTCATCTGTATGGGAACCTGTGAATCCTCTCTTAGACTGAAATCTATATCTCTGTGGAGGGGTAGGGTCCTGCTATGATTAAAAACACCTGAGGCTAAAAGGCAGAGTGCTCAGTCAGAAGGCTAATGAATACAAATTTAAAAAACCTGACCGTCACATCCAAACATAGACTAGGTGTGAAAAGGTGCTTACCTAGAGTCACCAGCTCATATACAATCAAACATACAAGGCAGCACTCTGTAGCACCACAGCTTGCAAACATGAAATATGAAAATTGAATTGCATTACTGCACGAGAAATATGAAAAATTGAGAAAGCTTAGCGCATAAATTGGCCATTTCATGTGTACCTGGAAGCCATGTTAAGGTGTTTCTCGTTTCCATGACCTAACAATGCCATTCCTCTTTTAGAATAAAGCCTTTATCTGTATGGGAACCTGTGAATCCTCTCTTAGACTGAAATCTGACAAAGACCACACTGTTGCGATGTTTCATTCTCACATGGAAAGAGGTTGATACTAGACTAGTGCATGGATGTGATTGTCAGATTTTTGAAATTTGTATTAATTAGCCTTCTGACTGAGCACTCTGCCTCTTAGCCTCGGCGTTTTTAATCACAGCAGGACCCTATCCCTCCACAGAGATATAGATTTCAGTCTAAGACAGGACCCACAGGTTCCCATACAGATGAAGACTTTATTCTGAAAGAGGAATGACATTGTTAGGTCCTGGAAACGAGAAACACCTTAACGTGGCTTCCAGGTACACATGAATTGGCCAATTTATGCGTTAAGCTTTCTCAATTTTTCATATTTCTAGTGCAGTAATGCAATTCAATTTTCATATTTCATATTTGCAAGCTGTGGCGCTATAGAGTGCTGCCTTGTTTGTTTGATTGTATATGAGTTGGTGACTCTAGGTAAGCACCTGTTCACAACTAGTCTATGTTTGGATGTGACGGTCAGTTTTCTTAAAATTTCTCATTATTACATATAATTTATGGACATATATGGTTTGATTGAATGGATTGTTACCGATATTTGGTGAGAATTTCATGTCATTACTACCTTTAGAAATATATTTACTGAGAAAATTGGTGACGTGTTCAAAACTTATTTCACCCGCATTATGTAAAGCAAAACTAAAAAGTGTCTTAACTAGAACATTTTCTTTAGGGTATGTGCACACGTTCAGGTTTTTTCGCTATAAAAATGCGATAAAAACGCATACATATGCATCCTATCATTTAGAATGCATTCCGCAATTTTTGGGCACATGATGCATTTTTTTCTGCGAAAAAAAACGCATCGCGGTAAAAAAAAGCAGCATGTTCATTAATTTAGCAGATTTTTTGCGTTTTTCCCGCTATTTAATGCATTGGGAAAAACAGCGAAAAAAAAAAAAAAACACGTAAAAACCGCAAAAAAAACGCATGCGGATTTCTGGCAGAAATGTCTGGTTTTTGTCAGGAAATTTCTGCAAGAAATCCTGACGTGTGCACATAGCCTTAAGGCTGTGTGCACACGTTGCGGATTTTTTGCGGTTTTTTTTTTGCGTTTTTTAGCAATAAAAACGCATAAAACTCGCATACATTATGCATCCCATCATTTAGAATGCATTCCGCAATTTTTGTGCACATGATGCGTTTTTTTCCGCTCCGGAAAAAAATGTGTCAAAAACTCACAAAAAACACGCAAAAACGGCGTCAAAAACGCACAAAAAACGCATGCGGATTTCTTGCAGAAAATGTCTGGTTTTGCTCAGGAAATTTCTGCAAGAAATCCTGAACGTGTGCACATAGCCTTAAGGAATTGGTCAACCACTTAGGCTATGTGCACACGTTCAGGATTTCTTGCAGAAATTTCCTGAGCAAAACCGGACATTTTCTGCAAGAAATCCGCATGTGTTTTTGTTGCGTTTTTGACGCATTTTTTTCCGGAGCTTCCCAATGCATTAAATAGCGGGAAAAACGTGAAAAATCCGCAAAATTAATGAACATGCTGGGTTTTTTACCGCAATGCGTTTTTTTTGCGGAAAAAAATACATCATGTGCACAAAAATTGCGGAATGCATTCTAAATGATGGGATGCATAATGTATGCGTTTTTATAGTGTTTTTATAGCGAAAAAAACGCAACGTGTGCACACAGCCTTAAAATCCAACCACAGGATAGGTGATATTTGTCTGTTCTTTGGGGGTTTGACCACTGTGAACATAACTATTCCTTAGAATGGTGCTATGGGGGCCCTGTTTGAATTGAATGATGGTCTTGCGTGGTTTCCATTGCTCTATTACCGGTAATTGGCTATGCGACTAAGAGCCATGTAGAGAACTTTGCTACTTCAGTTTGTCCCATAAACAGTGAACAGGGTGCTGATGCACGTGTGTGACCATTTATAAGATGGACTATAGAGCAGGGATGTCATACTCCAATACACAGATGGCCAGAATTAAAACTTTAACAAAGTCGAAGGCCAACCTTGAGATATATTTAAAAAAATGTGTTCAGTTGAGGAAGTTTTTCCGTATCAAATATGGAAACAAACGTAAAAGATTTTTTCCACAAAGTAAGTACATTTTAATTAATAAATCTTAAGAGACAGACCTCTTGACTGGAGCATTGGGTATTTCCTCATAGGCAGGGACATACATGGAAATCATGGGGTTCCTTAGCATAAGTTGTAATTGGGCCCCACCCTCCCTAAAAAAAACAAACAAACCTGTAGTATCCGGTGGGGGCAGAGACGAGCCTATCTCACAACTTTGCAGCCCTTACAAAGTAATTTTCCTCTTATTGACACCCCTAGATCGCCCTTTCATTGCCCCCATAAAGTATGACGCCAACAAAAATGCCCCCCAAACACAGTAGGATACCCCCAACAGTACATGCCACACGCACGATATGATGACCCTACTGTACGCTGCCCCCCCCCCCCCTCAATTCTCCTGGCATAGTATGGTGACTCCAGCACAGTATGAGGCCCCAACTGTGATCCGCACAGTATAATGGGCCCACATAGTCCTCCATACAGTATAATGGGCCCCACATAGTCTTGAATACAGTTTAATGGGTCCCACGTAGTCCTCCATACAGAATACTGACCCCACTTTGTCTTCAATACAGTATAATGGGTCCCACGTAGTCCTCCATACAGAATAGTGACCCCACATAGTCCTTCATATGGCGTTGCGGGCCAAATTTAATCACCCAGAGTTTGACATGTATGCTCTAGTCTAGAGCAATATTCATAGGACTGACTAGGGTCTCAGCAATCAGACACTTATCTGCTATTCTGTAGATAGGTGATAACTTATGTATGCCGACCCCTTTAAGGTAGCAAAACCCCAAGCTGCAACCAATTTTTATTCACTGAGACCAAGTGGTCTTATGCACTAAAAGTGGAGCAAAGTCATGCAAATAGATGAGGAGCTTAGGTGCAGCTCACTTGGCAGCACTAATGTAGGTTTGCTGAATTATTTAAAACACATTGATGGGTTACAGTAGTCTCCTCATACATCATAGGTCTGACTTGTTTTATTCCCCCTTTCAGCACTTCATCTGGCAGTAATGCATGGCCGCCTGAACAATATTCGCTGTCTTTTAACAGAATGTAATGTTGATGCAGAGGCACTTAACTTGAGGTAAGCAGTAAATAAATACGTATTGAGCATCACTACTGCCGTCTTTCACCGGGTTAATAGTGAATTTACTGTGAACGTATCCCTGCCTAAATGTAAACAATATGTGGCCCAAATGCCATTCTACAAGGTCTACCGTGGGCAGAATACACACATCAGGCATCATATATGCAAAATGGTCTTGTATATAAAAGAAAATCTGCCAGCAGCATTTCCCTCCGCTATTTATATGTGCATGTAGCTCTTTCAAAGGCAAGTCATACAATACTTTTATATGACCAGTTCATTCCTCCGTTACTGAGAAATCCTCACTTGAATTAATAAGCAAATGAGGCTAAAGAGCTATATGTAGATCTGAAGCCTCTGTCACACCAGCTCTACTCCCTGTCCTCCTCCTGCTTGACTGACAGTATCTATGCTATGTGACTTCAAGCAAAGGAGCTGTGGGACAAGAAGGAGGAGGAGGTGACACTGGGCAGGGAATAGAGCTGGAGTGACAGAAGCTTCAGATCTACCATAGCTCTTCAGCCTCAGTTGCATATCAATTCAAACACTGATTTCTCAGTGACAGAGGAACGGACTGGCCATGTAAAGGTATTGCTGGACTTGTCTTTGAAAAAGCTACACGTACATATGAATAGTGTGGCGGGTGAAATACTACTTTCAGATTCCCTTAAAAAATTAAGTGTAATTTATTAAGAAAAGCCAGAAAATTACCATAGGCCAGGGAAGAAACATACGGTATATTACTGGTTGTTATTTTCACACTATGTGCTTGCCTTAAAGGACATTGGGTCAGGACCCAGCAGATGTCCAGAGAGAGAGGTGCTGGTGATAGTAGTCCTTCCACTGTGGCTCTACTTAACATCCTGTTCCTTTTGACAGGGGCCAATCGCCAATGCACATTTTAGGGCAGTACGGGAAGGAGAATGCTGCTGCTATCTTTGAACTCTTCCTGGAATGTATGCCAGAATACCCACTTGATAAACCAGATTCAGAGGGAAACACAGGTGATTACTTTTTTACCAACCATTAGTGCCGTCAGTCTCCTATTATTTGTGTTTTAGTATAGTGTTTGTTGCATTCATTATGCTTTCATTATTCACACATCGTTTTATCCCTATATTATGCTAACCAGTTGTTTGTTTAGATTGTGGTAGAAGTTGTAACAACAAATTAAAGGGATAATCTGAGATGTTAACAGAATCTGGCTAACAGGTTGAAATGTGTTAAAATAACAAAAATAAAAATCATTATTTAATGCAGGGCTCCCTTGGCATATCAATCAGCAGCCATTATTAGGCTGCCGCGCTCTCACTCCTTCTGCTTGTCCGATTTCCATCTGAAGGTAGTGAGAGGGCAGCAGCCCGATAGGAGCTGCTGATTTGCTGCAGGGCTCACGTGGCATATCATTGTGGGCGAGACTCTGCGCAGACATCGCTGGAATGGTGCCGGTGTGGGAGGTAAGCATGTCATTTTTATTCTACAAGGGGGTATACTTTATTTTTAAAGGCTTTGTGGACAACCCCTTTAAGTTCTAATCAGCTCCAGAGATACTAACCTATTATTACTCAATGGAAATATATTTTTATCCGCTATAATTTCCGAGTAATCATACTACAAAATTTACTTTTAGGAAAAGGTGTTTTCAGATTTGCTTATTATTATTATTACATGACGGCCTTGCCATTTTTATTCTAGTTCTTCTGTTGGCCTATATGAAAGGAAATGCCAACCTCTGCCGGGCCATTGTGAAGGCTGGAGCCAGACTGGGAGTGAACAACAACCAAGGGATCAACATATTTAACTATCAAGTAGCTACTAAACAGCTTCTGTTTCGCCTTTTAGGCAAGTTATAATAGTATCAGTTTAAACTTGTGCTCCATTTTCCATACATTTACTTAAGTATCTTTTTTTCTTTTCCCAGATATGCTAACTCAGGAACCTCCATGGTGCGATGGTTCCAATTGCTATGAGTGTGCGGCCAAGTTTGGCGTTACAACACGCAAGCACCACTGGTAAGATGGATCACTTTTCGAACATCACGATAGCACAAATTCTCTTTAACCCTTTAAGCATGCTGCTCATTTACACCTTTGCACTTTTTTTTTTTTTTTATTTTCTTCTCCTAAGAGCCATAATCTTTTTAATTTTATGACACCATGGCCATAGAAGGGCTTAATTTTTGCAGGACAAGTTGGAATTTTGATTGTCACCATTATTTTACCTTTATATTGTACTGAAAAAACCAGGAAAAAAAAATCTTATTTCAATGAAAGGGTGAAAAAAATAAAATGTAGTTCTTACATTGTGTTCATTTTGCAGTAAAAATGAGCTGACAAATTGATTCTTCACTTCAGTACACACAGTAATACAAAACTTTTATGTAGTTTTGTTACTTTAGTGGCTTCAAAAACATTGATGTTTTGAAAAAAAAAATTGGGTTTAGTCACTTTTATCTAAGACCTATAACTTTCACCAATGGACCAAGGTCTTGTGTTTTGCGAGCTGAGCTGTAGTTTCTATTGGCTCCATTTTTTGATACATATAATGTATTAATCACTTTGTATTGCAAATAAGGCAATTCTAGCGATTTCCATTTTTTTCCCTTTTTTGGCATTTGCCTTATTTGCTAAATACTAAATAACTTGATAGAGCAGACCTTTATGGATGTGGCAATATTAAATGTTTGTTTTATTCTTATTTTTGAATTGGATGGTAATGGGAAGAAATGATTCAAACTTTTGTTTTCTAAAACACAATGTGTGTGATCTATTTACACTTCTCAAAACATAAAGGGAACACTTAAACAACAGAATATAACTCCAAGTAAATCAAACTTCTGTGAAATCAATCTGTCCACTTAGGAAGCAACACTTTGACAATCAATTTCACATGCTGTTGTGCAAAATGGAATAGACAACAGATGGAAATTATTGGCAATAATCAAGACACACTCAATAAAGGAGTGGTTCTGCAGGTGGGGACCACAGACCACATCTCAGTACCAATGCTTTCTGACTGATGTTTTGGTCACTTTTGAATGTTGGTTGTGCTTTCACACTCATGGTAGCATGAGACGGACTCTACAACCCACACAAGTGGCTCAGGTAGTGCAGCTCATCCAGGATGGCACATCAGTCCGAGCAGTGGCAAGAAGGTTTGCTGTGTCTGTCAGCGTAGTGTCCAGAGGTTGGAGGCACTACCAGGAGTCAGGCCAGTACACCAGGAGACGTGGATGGGGCCGTAGGAGGGCAACAACCCAGCAGAAGGACCGCTACCTCAGCCTTTGTGCAAGGAGGAGCACTGCCAGAGCCCTGCAGAATGACCTCCAGCAGGCCACAAATAATAATCTAATAATAATAATCTTTATTTTTATATATAGCGCTAACATATTACGCAGCGCTTTACAGTTTGCACACATTATCTTCGCTGTCCCCGATGGGGCTCACAATCTGAATTCCCTATCAGTATATCTTTGGAATGTGGGAGGAAACCGGAGTACCCGGAGGAAACCCACGCAAACACGGAGAGAACATGCAAACTCTTTGCAGATGTTGTCCAAGGTGGGATTAGAACCCAGGACTCCAGTGCTGCAAGGCTGCTGTGCTAACCACTGCCCCACCGTGCTGCCCAAATGCCACAAATGTGCATGTGTCTGCACAAATGGATAGAAACCGACTCCATGAGGCCGGTCTGAGTGCCCGACGTCCAAAGATGGGGGTTGTGTTCACAGCCCAACACCGTGCAAAACGCTTGGCATTTGCCACAGAACACCAGGATTGGCAAATTCGCCACTGGCGCCCTGTGCTCTTCACAGATGAAAGCAGATTCACACTGAGCACATGTGACAGATGGGACAGAGTCTGGAGACGCCGTGGAGAGCGATCTGCTACCTGCAACATCCTTCAGCATGACCGGCAGTGGGTCAGTAATGGTGTGGGGTGGCATTCCTTTGGAGGGCTGCACAGCCCTCCATGTGCTCGCCAGAGATCCTCAGACCCCTTGTGAGATCATGTGCTGGTGCGGTTGGCCCTTGGTTCCTCCTAATGCAGGACAATGCCAAACCTCATGTGGCTGGAGTGTGTCAGCAGTTCATGCAAGATGAAGCTATGGACTGGCCTGCCTGTTCCCCAGACCTGAATCCGATTGAACACATCTGGGACATCATGTCTCGCACCATCCACCTTCACGTTGCACCACAGACTGTCCAGGAGTTGGCGGATGCTTTAGTCCAGGTCTGGGAGGAGATCCCTCAGGAGACCATCTACCGCCTCATCAGGAGCATGCCCAGGCATTGTAGGGAGGTCATACAGGCACGTGGAGGCCACACACACTACTGAGCATCATTTCCTTGTCTTGCGGCATTTCCACTGAAGTTGGATCAGCCTGTAACTTCATTTTCCACTTTGATTTTGAGCATCGTCCAACTCCAGACCTCCGTGGGATATTAGTTGTGATTTACGTTGATCATTTTTAGGTTTTATTGTTCTCAATGCATTCCACTATGTAATGAATAAAGATTTACAACTGGAATATTTCATTCAGTGATATCTAGGATGTGGGATTTTAGTGTTCCCTTTATTTTTTTGAGCAGTGTATTTAAAAACATATTTTTAGATCTCTTGGCCTCTATAAGAAATGAAATTATTACTTGTATAGGAAGCATGTATCAGACAATGGCATGATTTAAGCCAGGTATATTGGACTCTGAAATACTGCAGCGTTTCTGAGAAAAACATACTTTTAAAAGCTGCCAAGGACTGCGCCACACTGGAGACTAGTCGGACAGGCGGGTATAGCACGAGACCTATCACTCTAGGGCAAGTTGGCAAGGCGGGAGGCCGCCAGCCTGTGTCTGATACATGCTGCCCACGGATTGGGCAGTATGTATCAGCTGTCAGTTTCACTTTAAGGCTGAGCTTACACATCAATGTTTATCATTTTGACTGAGAAACCGCAGTGTCACATTGCGACATGGAATCTAATGAGCTCATATGTTGTTCTTATTGCTTCCTCCTGCAACTGTAACACAGTGTTGCAAATGTTTCCAAATGTGTTGGATTTTCTGTTGCCAGACACAACCAACTACCTTGCCATGAACTTCACTGCAATTCTCACGTGACTGCATCTTGTGTGCGATATCTCGATGATTTGGCTATTTTATTTTTTTACAGCAAAATCAGAGCTCTAAAATAGTCACGTGACCAAAAGTTGCAGACAAGTTGCTCAGATCTTTTTTGTCACAAGACTTGTCTGAGAGTTGCTGTCATGTCACACGTCGCCTTGTAGCCCTAGCAATATTCTTTACAGCAGAGGTCTCAAACTGCATTCCTCGAGGGCCGCAAACAGGTCATGTTTTCAGGATTTCCTTGTATTGCACAGGTGATAATTTAATCACCTTGTGCAATGCTAAGGAAATCTTGAAAACACGCATGGTTTGAGGCCCTCGAGGAATGCAGTTTGAGACCCCTGCTTTACAGGAACCTCAACATGGTGCTGCTGGCTGCCATGACAACCCACAGCACTCTTTGATCACAGTTGGTGTACGCCCTGCTTTGGGGCGGGATCAGTTCCTGAGCCAGCAGAATATACAACCACACCATGACAGACATATAGTCATGGAGCAAATAAATATAAAATATAAAATAAATATAAAAAATAAAAAAATATAGGCTGGGCCATCATTGTCAGATCCTACTTCTAACACCGCCAACAATCAGCTGTTTGAATGACCTGGGATGCGCTATCTTATTGTTAGGCCTCTAACCGCTGCCCATTCGCTGCCCATAATGAAGTCCGGGAAGGAGGGGGCGGAGTTTCGGCCGAGCATGCGCGGCCGGAAATGGCGGATCCGACAGACGAAAAAACGTTCCCTTGAATGTTTTTTCGTCACGACTGTCCTCAAAAACACGACGCATCCGTTGCACGACAGATGCGACGTGTGGCCATCCGTCCCAATCCCTCGCCAATAAAAGTTTATGGCAAAAAAACGCATTCTGCAGGCACATTTGCAGGATCCGGTTTTTTTGCCAAAACGACGGATTGCGACGGATGGCATAAAACTGAAGTGTGAAAGAGGCCTTATTCATGGACAGCGCCATACTCGTTGTCATGGCTGTGCCCAGTACTGCAGCTCTCTGAACCTCAGTCAATAGAGTAAACAGGACTACAATGCCAGATATAAGCAATTAAGAAATTTTAAGTAGAACCTTAACCAGAATACAGATTATTATGCTACTAAAACTTATTTGCTTTCTCATCATTAGCATAATAATTTTTCTAAGTAATGTCTGACTATAATTGTCATGTTAATTTTATTTTTTTTCCCCTCTTTCTACAGTCGACATTGTGGACGACTCCTATGTCATAAGTGCTCAACAAAGGAGATTCCTATTATCAAGTTTGACTTGAATAAACCAGTGCGAGTTTGCAACATATGCTTTGATGTCTTGACTCTGGGTGGAGTGTCTTAGTACACTTATTGGCATTTTCTTGCCACGTGAAGGACGGCAGCGTAAAAGGCTGTTGGGTAAAGCTGCAGATGTTTGCACTTCATTACGGACAGAGGACCATAATATGATATATTCCAGTATAAATAATTGATTGTACGTGTATAGGCTTTGCTTGATACTAACTGGACTCCTTTTGAAGTCAAGTGAGAAATATGTACTAGTTTGGGAAGATACAACGTTGATCTGGCTTCATGGTTTGGTCTGAAGATCAATGCGTCACATCTACAGTAACTTGCTCTTGGGAACTTTTCCAACTACCACTCATTTACATGATCTTAAAATAATGTCTTCTGCCTGTAAATTGTGTGCGGTGGGTCCCCATAAGCTGTGGGTCAATATACAAGAGGAGCTTTTTTTTGTAAAACAGGGTTTAGTTTTGAGGAAAGCCAATAAAATTGTGGCCTTAAAATAGAAGCTGTATAACCAACTTATAATGAAACCTTTCTAGCACCTTCCTCATTTAGTATGCCCATATCATAAACAACTGGTTTCACCATTATTACCAAGGCCTCTATAATTTTGTCATTACCTTTCCTGATAATTTAATCGTACAATGTTTCTCATTTGTTCCTAATACCAAGTGCTCCATGTAATAGATTTAACACTAACATGTCATAAGGTAAAGATGTCGAGCCTAATCATTTGTTATACAAATTAAATATCCAAGCTACACTGACATGATGTGACTATTGTATCTGTTAACCAAAAAATTAGCATATTAGTGTTGGGTCTCACCAAAAACTGGTCAATTGATAACTGTCAGAAATGATAGCTCTGTTATGTACGCACTAGTCTGAAAACGTAGAATTCATATTATGTAATGTGATGCAGTAAAACTGCGGGTGCTGGATTGTGAACGTTGCGAGATGGCGGTTTGCCTAGACTTGTCTATCTATCTGATCATTACTTCCCATAGTACCCGACACTAGGCCTACAAGACATAATGTGGACCCTCAGATTACAACAGGTTTGATGCAAGGCTAAACCAGTCAACAGAGTCTAAGTGATTGTACCGTCAGAAAATGACCTATTGTTTTAAGAGAACCTTTCACCACTTTTTACATTTTAAACTGACTGCCTTATGATAAAGGGGCTGAAGAGCTGAATAAAACACAGTTATTATTTTTCTATTTCTCTTGTCCATTAGGGACATATTGGATTTTAGAGTTTTAGGGTGCTCGATATGCTAACTTCCCCTAAAACCAAGGGGGCATTAGCAGAGATTCTTCCCTGGGGGCGTTTACAATTTCTTCTATTTGACATTACCCAATGTTTAGAAGGCAGCGTCATACAGGGAAAGGAAGACGCCCCCAGAGAAGATTGCAACCTCTTTTCGGCAGTGTGTATGATAACACTGATGTGTAATAGAACCAAGGAAATTTGTGAGAATGAAAAAGGCCTAAAATTTAATGTTTTTGTTTCAACAAAAGTTATAACATCAATGATTAATAGTGGAAACTCACCAAAAACTTGTCTCAGCTCGGTCACAGTATCTCTACTGACCAATGATGGACACACAAAAAGAACTTGACATCTACACAGCATAACCACTGACTGAATTGTATAGGAGGTTAACAGTAGTTCCTTTTAACCCAGCAATGATTGCAGTATCTAGGGCTAGCTGATTTGGTTACGACACTGAATACATGTAGAGCTGACCTCATCGGTTGTCAGTGCAACCTTGTAAATACAATACGTGATCCTGCTCTGTATGACAGGTAAAATAGATTAATGGCAGAGGTGGACAGAGATCCTATATCTGATCCTAACATGATGCTGTAAACCTGGAAATGTAGTAATTATTGGTCTACAACATAGGTAATTGTAAAAAAGGGGTTTAGGAGATAGGAGTCACATTTAGATGTATAAGAAAAGAAGGTCTATACCCGTGATGGTTAACCTTTTATAGATCAAGTGCAGCCCAAGACCCACTTACTTATCGCAAAGTGCCAACACGGCAATTTAACTTGAATACTGAGGTTTTAGTTTAGAAAAACAACTCGTGCAGAGAGCAGGCGGGGACAGCAGAGAGCAGCCACAGATAGGGGCAGGTATATGCACCCACATCCTGATATATGCGCCTCATCCTAGTATATGCTTCCCGATACCCATCATTGTATATGTTCCCCCAGTATTGTATATGCGCCCCAATCCTGGTATATGCCTCCCATCATTGTATATCCATCCCCATCCTTTTATATGTCACCCCATATTTGTAAATGTCCCCTATCATTGTATTATCATTGTATATTCACTACCATGCTGCCGGCCAGCTGCAGTTCAATGCATAGAAGGAATAAAAAACACCAATAAGCACTGCTATTCACCTTCTTTCCTCTCACCCGCTGCGTCATCTTCTGAAGCTAGCAGATGATTTCAGCATCCAAGCAACGAGGGGCACGTGACGTCACTGCCATGCGCCCAGTCGATTGTTTGCTGATGCCAGCTGCTGGCCTCTGACGCCAGCAGCGTGTATTGCTGCGCACAGACCCGTCAAGTTCGTGCGCTGCAATACACTTCAGCTGGATGTGAGGCCGAGGATGCAGATCCAGCTGAAGTAGGGGCCGGTCCACTAATGCGGAGGAATGGCGATGGCACGTGTGCCCATAGGCAAGGCAGTGCATGCCAGCCATAGGTATGTCACCACTGGTCTACACCAACCCTGGTGGCATATAATGCCAAAAATACCTAAATAAAATATCCATAACTTTAAAGGGAATCTGATAGCAGGTTTTTGCTATGTAATCTGAGAGCACCATGATATAAAAGAGACCCTGATTCCAGAAATTTGGAAATTTCAATACAACCATGTTTTTATGAGCAGGAGATTATCACTACAGGACAAGATGACTCTTAGTCCAACCACTCCCTCACCACTGATCAGCATCTTTCTGTCAATATATTCTGTATTGTACACTTACAGCTGCTAATCCGTGGTGTGGGCAGAATTACACAGTGCTCAACGTTCTGTGCTCAAATAGATCTGCAGCAGAGAAAACTGATTCTATCACAACTACTGCACCTAGAAAACTAAGTGATACATTGCTGGAACTAGTGTCTCTGTCCCTATATCACGTTACTGTCAGATTTCATAGCAAAAACCTGCTGACAGATTCCCTTTAATTGCTCATTAAGATGTGGTTCTCAAGCAAAATATCCATTTTCCTATCGCCATGACAGCACCCCTACGAGAGAGGGGATCCGCCCACCTTCCGGACAGGAACCTACAGGATTTAAAGGGGCGGTCCCCCTCATCACTCCAGTTTGGGTTCCTGTCCGGACGGCGGGAGCCTGCAGGCAGTCTTACCCGGGCCTCCATGCCTCTGCGCGGTGTCTTTAGGAACGGCAGAATCGGGGGCTCGGAAGCAGCGTCAGGGGTGTTCTGCTGGCAGACCCCCCCTCGTCTGGCCAAGTGGATCGCGTCCCAGGAGTCGGGCAGTGCCGTCCTGGTCCGCAGTTGAGCGTGGTGCACACCGGCGCTGGTGAACCCGGAAGTAGTTCTTACACTTCCGGGGTAAGCCGGGGGAGGAGCGCTGCAGCGTTGTAAAAGAGCGCCGCCTTTGGGATGATGCGTGCAGCTATGTCCTCAGTCGGGGACGCCGAGCACCCTCATGGAGAGGGAACGGAGCAGCGCAGTAAAGACGGTAGCGGCCGCTCAAGAAGAAGCAGCAGCAGCGTGGTACGGGGGCAACGTGCGAGCGCCCCAGCGTCACATTTGAATCCCACTCATTCAGAATCGGTATTCACAAAGTCAGCCTTATGGTGAGTGTTAAACAAAACTCCTGGTGCTGATATGGTCTGTTATTGTGTGCTTTGTTTTAGGGGAAAAAAAACAACTAAATATAAGCACAAGCAATGTGCTCTATGCACGACTCCAATGCCTGACAGTTATACCAAGAGGCTGTGTCAGGCTTGCATATGTCAGACCTTAGAAGAGGAAGCTCCCCTCCGGTCATCAGACCTTAGAGCGGTCATCAGGGAGAAAATAAGCTATTCCCTTAAAAGCAGCTGCCAGGGAAGGTCGGGCAGGGACATATCTCCAGGATCTAGTCTGTCCCTGCAAGAAGGTGAATGTTCCCGCTCCTCATCTCCATCCTCCTCAGATGAAGAGGGAAGGCCTTGTTTCTCGGTGGATAACATGGACACGTTAGTTAAAGGAGTCCGAGCTACCATGGGTGTTACAGAGAGCAAGGAACCAAGGTCCGCACAGGACATAATGTTTGCGGGCTTGTGCCAGAGGAGTCGTAAAGCATTCCCGGTTGTGCATACAGTTAAGACCCTTATAAAACGGGAATGGGATAAGCAGGATAAGGGTTTCCTGCCGTCATCAGCCAAGAGGAGGTATCCCTTTGAAGACAATGATCTGGCAGAATGGATGAAAGTCCCGAAAGTGGACGCAGCGGTGGCTTCTACATCTAAAGCCGGTACTTTGCCGCTGGAGGATGTGGGCCTTCTAAAAGATCCGTCGGATAGGAAGGCGGACATGTTTTTGAAAAAAGTATGGGAGTCATCTGCGGGGGCGTTCAAACCTGCCATCTCTAGCACATGTACGGCTAGATCCGTTATGGTGTGGATATCCCAGCTGGAGGAACAGCTGAAATCCAAGGTGCCCAGAGACAAGATGCTGAACTCCCTTTCGCAAATACGGGATGGTGTGGCGTATTTAGCGGATGCATCAGTGGATTCCTTAAAATTAACGAGATCGGCGGGTCTCTCAAATGCTGCTCGCCGAGCCCTATGGCTTAAGACCTGGAAAGGGGATGCCCAGGCGAGAGCTAAACTGTGTACAATACCGTGTAGGGGTGAGTACCTGTTTGGCCCGGTATTGGATGACATCCTAGCTAAGGCTGAGGATAGGAAGAAAGGTTTTCCTAAAACTTTCAATCCTACCTTTAGGAATACCTTCAGAAGACGCTTCCAATACCGAAGACCTTACCACAACCGAGACTGGGAACCAACAGACCCAAAAAAGAAAGGTTCGGACTTTAATACCTCATCATCTTCCTCAAGAAGAAGAAGAAATTATCGCTAATAAAAATCTTCCAGTAGGGGGCAGGTTAAAATATTTCTATGCTCAGTGGGCTAAAATAACTGCAAGCAATTGGGTTTTAGGTATAATTAATTCAGGGTTAAAATTAGAGTTCCGGGAAAAACCTTCTGATTTTTATATCTTGACTGCCCCCGATTCCTTACACCAACAAGAGGCCCTTGAGAAAGAGGTCCAGACGTTAATACGGAAGAAAGTTATAGTGGAGGTTCCTAAACATCAGCAGGGGAAAGGGTTCTATTCCCCTTTATTTTTAATCTCCAAACCAGATGGATCCTTTCGAACCATCATAAATTTACGGAGATTGAACAAACCTCTACAATATCATGCCTTTAAAATGGAATCTATTAAAACGGCAACTAAACTTCTTTTTCCCAGATGTTATATGACAGTCCTGGATTTAAAAGATGCATATTACCATCTGCCCATTCACCAGGATCATCAACAATTCCTCAGAATGGCGGTGCGCTTAAACGACCAGGTCAGACACTTTCAGTTTACTGCAATGCCGTTTGGTCTATTTATGGCACCGAGGGTGTTTACTAAGGTCATGGCGGAAGTAATGGCCTATGTCAGAGAACATGATACGTTAATTGTACCCTACTTGGATGACTTCCTGGTAGTGGGAAATTCGTTTTTCCAGTGTGGTGGTCGCCTAAATCATGTAATATCTTCCTTACAGGACTTGGGTTGGATAGTCAATATGGAAAAATCAAGATTGGAACCATCAATGACTCAGACTTTCCTAGGCATTCTGCTAAATTCGGAAGAGCAACTATGTTTCCTTCCGGAAGAGAAAAAGCAGAGGATTCTGCACAAAGTCAGTACGGTAACAAAAAAACCAGATCTGACTTTGAGAGACGCTATGTCCCTTCTGGGGTCCCTAACGTCTTGCATACCAGCCGTTCAGTGGGCTCAATTCCACACTCGGGTGTTGCAGGCCCAGGTCTTGAATGCAGAGAGCAGTCTTCAAGGGCAATTAAGCGGAAGACTCAGGCTGTCCGCCGCCACTCTACACAGTCTGAGATGGTGGTTAAACAAGCGACATTTAGGAAAAGGAGTACGCTGGAGTATAGTTCCAGACAACGTGGTTACAACCGATGCCAGTCCAATAGGATGGGGAGCTCATATAGGAGATGTTTGGACTCAAGGGCAATGGTCTCTCTTAGAGGCCCAGGAGTCCTCCAATTGGAAGGAGCTCACGGCAGTAAAAAAGGCCCTTCTCAGGTTACTACCATCTCTGCAGGATTCACATGTAAGAGTCCAATCAGACAACACAACAGTAGTAGCGTATCTCAACCATCAAGGAGGTACAAGGTCAAGATCTCTAATGAACACCACCACAGACATATTCAACATAGCCGAAACCCACTTTCGCTCTCTGTCAGCCGTTCACATTCAGGGAGAGCTCAACACAGAGGCAGATTACCTCAGCCGTCATTCTCTGCATCAGGGAGAATGGGTTCTAAGTCGACGGGTGTTCAAACGGATAGTAGACCTATGGGGATTGCCCGTTATAGACCTATTTGCAACGAGAGAGAACAGACAGACCAACAGATTTGCTTCTCTTCGGGTGGCGGACAAGCCCTGTATAATAGACTCCCTTCAAATACACTGGGATTTCCCTCTAGCTTATGCGTTCCCCCCAATGTGTCTGATCCCTATAGTACTCAGGAAGATCAGGGAGGAGAGGGCGAGAGTGATCCTGATTGCCCCCTTTTGGCCCAGGAGGGCATGGTTCTCGTTACTCAGGACAATGTCTGTGACCGATCCCTGGGTATTGCCAGTCAGTCCAGAGCTTCCGTTACCCCAATGTGGAATCCCTGCATCTGACGGCGTGGAATTTGAGAGGGAGTTATTGAGGAGAAGAGGGTTTTCAGAGGCTCTGATAGCTACCCTTTTAAATAGTCGGAAAGAGATTACTACCAAGATCTATGCTAAGACTTGGAAAAAGTTCCTTGCCTTCTACCAAAAACCCTTTTCAGGCAAGGTTCCAATTCCGGCTATTCTGGAGTTTTTACAGAAGGGCCGAGAATTGGGCTTGGCAGTAAATACCCTTAGAGTCCAAATTTCAGCTTTAGGGGCGTTATATAACAACGATGTGGCAGGAAATAGATGGGTTTCCCGATTTATTAGGGCCACTGAACGCAGTAACCCAGTGTATATTCCTAGATTACCCCCATGGGATTTAAATTTGGTTTTAGACGCCTTAACAGAACCCCCCTTTGAGCCATTAGATTCTGTCTCCATAAAAAATTTAACTTTAAAAACAGCCTTCCTGGTAGCCCTGACCTCTGCTAGGAGAGTGAGTGATTTACAAGCATTGTCAATTGATCCTCCTTATTTAATGGTCTTTCAAGATAGGGTAGTATTAAAACCGGACCCCGCATACCTACCAAAAGTAGCTTCTAAATTTCATAGAAGTCAAGAAATAGTTTTACCATCTTTCTGTGACAATCCGAATTCAGCGGATGAGCAGAAATATCACATGTTGGATGTTAGAAGAGCTTTATTAGAATACCTACACAAAACAGAACCATGGAGGCAGAGTAGGGCTCTGTTTGTTTCCTTTCAGAATCCAAGGAAGGGGGCGACTGTAACTAAGACGTCTATCGCCAGATGGATAAGAGATGCCATATATCTTGCTTATACGGCTAGAGGCCAGACACCACCAGATGGCATCAGGGCCCACTCCACTCGAGCCATGGCCTCATCCTGGGCGGAAAGAGCGGACGTCTCCATAGACGTAATATGTAAGGCGGCAACGTGGTCATCTCCTTCCACCTTTTATAGACACTACCGTCTTGACCTATCATCAGAGGCCAATTTAGTTTTTGGCCGTTAAGTACTTAGTGCTGTAGTCCCTCCCAGGTGATTGATCTTTGAAAATCTCTCGTAGGGGTGCTGTCGTGGCGATAGGAAAACCGGTGTTTACGTACCGGTAATAGGATTTTACGGAGCCACGTCAGCACCCGCACATTCCCCCCCGTAGTTGATCACTGGTTTCTGCACCCTTTGGGAAAAGTGTGCCTTTTAAAAAATCACTCTTTAGAAGGTGATGGTATTTAGTAATGTTTAAGTATATATGTTTATGTACTAACTCAATGGCGGTGTCCCTTATGCTCTGAAACACAAACTGGAGTGATGAGGGGGACCGCCCCTTTAAATCCTGTAGGTTCCTGTCCGGAAGGTGGGCGGATCCCCTCTCTCGTAGGGGTGCTGTCGTGGCTCCGTAAAATCCTATTACCGGTACGTAAACACCGGTTTTGCTTCTCTTTGCCAGACTAAATGGCCCCAGTCAGCACTCCTCATCAATTCCGGTAAACTTCAGTGAGGTGCACTCTCCCTCCCCAATGTTTCTGATTGAGATGGAAAGCAAAAAAGGTATCCCTTTTATGTCTGATATTCCCAATGCGATGATCCTGAATGCTCGTTTGGCCATTCCCATTTATGCAAAGCCAGTTGTGTCTGTGGGATTGAATATCACGCTTCGGGTCCTACAGCTAATAAGAACATTGACGTTGCATTGCTCACCCATAACCTTGCCTATGAAGGATTTATTTTTCTATTTAAAAGGACATGTTACACAGTCGCCACATGTATGACATCCTTTAATTTTTAGAGAAGAGGTACATTGTACGTTTTTAGATTACTGAAATGGCTGCGTATCAATCTGTTCTTGAGGAATCTGCCTCTCCTATACGTAGGTTATTTGGCCATGGAAACGGGAAACTCCTCTGATATTATTGTTCCTCTCAAGGATGGGCCAATGTTATCTATAATGGCCCGGAGGACTGTCTGAGCCACATTGACAAAAGTAGTGTTAAGTCTGATCTTATTTACGCCAAAGAAGATTTGGCAATTGGGTAAGTAATTGTTCAATCTGTTTAACCCTATCTTCATTAGATGCCTTCTTCAACCCACTTTTGGGGTGTCCTCTTTTAAGAAATCTAGGCTTGTGCCTTGAACCTCTTAGTATCTGGACAGTTTGGCTATGTGTGCATGTTGAGTATTTGTTCCAGAAATTTCTGCACGGTTTCTGCATTTTTTATGCGTTTTTGCAGCAGTTTTGTACAGCAATGAAGGCTTTTTTTTAGCTAAAGATATTAAAAAAAAAAAAGTTTTGTGATGTAATTTCATGGTTCAACACCACCTTTTTCATTCTGATGCAGAGTATTGGGATTAGATTTTGGTGTCAGCAGCTGTCATTGACACCAAGCCCTAGGCTTAGTAATGAAAAGGTGTCAGCCAGACACCCTCATTACTAATCCTGTAAGTAAACACACACACACATTGTCACCAGCCTATGAGAAAGTTCTCACACTGCCATTCCCTAAGTTAGGGCCCCTTCACACTGTGCAATCAAAGTCTGAACGAGCGTTCGATTTGTGACGTTTATCCGTCCTCGTTCCGAGGTTGCAAAGTGTGACATGGCGTTACGATTTGCGACGCAGCCCAGCATCGTACGATGTGAAAGAAAGAGCAGAACTTTCTTTCGTCGTAAATGTCTCGCTGTGGCGGTCGAAATCGTAGTATGTGACGGCGGTCATACGAGCTCGTAATGCGACTACGTGGGTTGGGCTTCCGCATACCTGTCTCCTGATTGGGCGTGACGTTTTAGCACGCCCATGCTGGTAATACGTCACGCTCGGAGTCGTAGGACTATGGCGGTGTGAAGGGTAGCGTACGATTGCGACGCGTGACGTTCACATCGCAACTACGTCAGAAAAAGCGTTAACATCGTAGAGTGTGACCGCTGGCTACGAGCTCGTACTGCGATGTCGAATATGACGCAAATGCGTCGTAATCGTAGCAGAATCGACCAGTGTGAAGGGGCCCTTAGAGGACCAGAGCTGATCATCTGATGAACTCCGATGAACTCTCACGGCAGCTCAGTGATACACTGCCGGTGCAATTACCTCCTGTCAGTGTATTGCCGGGTAGAGCGGTCACATCTACCGATGTGACTGTTGTATACGTGAGATCGCCGTGGGACACTCGGGATTATGTGGACTATGGGGGACAGGCGAGTATATGGTGATTTTTTTTCTACGAGACGAGGGCATTGGTGGATTTGGTGTTAAGCAAGTATAATTGTTTTTTTTATTTGAATATGTATGTAATAATTTTACATGTTTTGTTCTTTGTTTTTTTTAAGTGTGAGGACATGTGCCAGCTGACGGGAGACTACGTCTCCCATCAGCAGCTCCTGCCAACACTGTACTCAGTGACATCAGACATAGGTTGATGGGAGGAATAGTCTCATCAGCCCATGCCTGCTGACCTGCGGTAAGCGTTTTACAGCAGGTCACCACTGCAGGGTCACGCATGACCGACGGTCTTACCAGCGGTAGCGTTACCACCGATAAGAACCACTGCGCCGGTGTTTCCCACGCTGTCACACAGATGACAGCGTGGGAAACACCATAGGAAGACGGTAAAAACGCAAACAAAAACTCGGCAAATCCGCAAACGTTTTTATACCTGCGTTTTTGCTGCGGATTTGACTGATTTAATTGAAGTCAATGTGTGAAAAACGCTACAGATCCACACAAAGAATTGACATGCTGCAGAAAAAAAATCATACTGCAAATATTTGAAGGAAATTTACTGATCATCCACACAAGACTTCAGGATTGTCATTGAATAAGCTTTATAAGGTTTCCATAGCATTTTTGTCCCATTTCCGAGTGGAAAAAACACAGCAAAAACGCACCGTATGCACATAGCCTTTCTCTGTATCCTTAAATACTGCCCCTCAGTTATTCCCTTCATAAGTGGTGTAGGATGGCTACGGTCACACCTAAGCAGAAGTGGATTTTTTAAATACCTGGGTCTCAATGTTTCCGCCATTTGTTTTTATTAATCAGTACTTCTAGAAACGGTAGACATTTTTCATTACCCTCCTATGTACAGGTCCTTCTCAAAAAATTAGCATATAGTGTTAAATTTCATTATTTACCATAATGTAATGATTACAATTAAACTTTCATATACTATAGATTCATTATCCACCAACTGAAATTTGTCAGGTCTTTTATTGTTTTAATACTGATGATTTTGGCATACAACTCCTGATAACCCAAAAAACCTGTCTCAATAAATTAGCATATCAAGAAAAGGTTCTCTAAATGACCTATTACCCTACTCTTCTGAATCAACTAATTAACTCTAAACACATGCAAAAGATACCTGAGGCTTTTAAAAACTCCCTGCCTGGTTCATTACTCAAAACCCCCATCATGGGTAAGACTAGCGACCTGACAGATGTCAAGAAGGCCATCATTGACACCCTCAAGCAAGAGGGTAAGACCCAGAAAGAAATTTCTCAACAAATAGGCTGTTCCCAGAGTGCTGTATCAAGGCACCTCAATGGTAAGTCTGTTGGAAGGAAACAATGTGGCAGAAAACGCTGTACAACGAGAAGAGGTGACCGGAACCTGAGGAAGCAGTGGACTGAGTCTGGTGTGGAAACATCCAGAGCCACCGTGCACAGGCGTGTGCAGGAAATGGGCTACAGGTGCCGCATTCCCCAGGTAAAGCCACTTTTGAACCATAAACAGCGGCAGAAGCGCCTGACCTGGGCTACAGAGAAGCAGCACTGGACTGTTGCTAAGTGGTCCCAAGTACTTTTTTCTGATGAAAGCAAATTTTGCATGTCATTCGGAAATCAAGGTGCCAGAGTCTGGAGGAAGACTGGGGAGAAGGAAATGCCAAAATGCCTGAAGTCCAGTGTCAAGTACCCACAGTCAGTGATGGTGTGGGGTGCCATGTCAGCTGCTGGTGTTGGTCCACTGTGTTTCATCAAGGGCAGGGTCAATGCAGCTAGCTATCAGGAGATTTTGGAGCACTTCATGCTTCCATCGGCTGAAATGCTTTATGGAGATGAAGATTTCATTTTTCAGCACGACCTGGCACCTGCTCACAGTGCCAAAACCACTGGTAAATGGTTTACTGACCATGGTATTACTGTGCTCAATTGGCCTGCCAACTCTCCTGACCTGAACCCCATAGAGAATCTGTGGGATATTGTGAAGAGAAAGTTGAGAGACGCAAGACCCAACACTCTGGATGAGCTTAAGGCCGCTATTGAAGCATCCTGGGCCTCCATAACATCTCAGCAGTGTCACAGGCTGATTGCCTCCATGCCACGCCGCATTGAAGCAGTCATTTCTGCCAAAGGATTCCCGACCAAGTATTGAGTGCATAACTGAACATTATTATTTGATGGTTTTTTTGTTTGGTATTAAAAAACACTTTTTTTTGATTGGTCGGGTGAAATATGCTAATTTATTGAGACAGGTTTTTTGGGTCATCAGGAGTTGTATGCCAAAATCATCAGTATTAAAACAATAAAAGACCTGACAAATTTCAGTTGGTGGATAATGAATCTATAGTATATGAAAGTTTAATTGTAATCATTACATTATGGTAAATAATGAAATTTAACACTATATGCTAATTTTTTGAGAAGGACCTGTATAATGAAGACTCGGTATGTTAGAGTTCAACTTTTCCATGGACTTAGAGAATTGTGTGACTGACCACTTCCAGATCAAAAAAATGTCTCTGTAGCGTGTCCATAGTGTAATTCTCTCAGCACCCACATCTTTGTCGGTGCCAAAAATAACAGTCTTCTCCTACCATCCCAGGCTCAGATTGGCATACGTGGGGGCACATGGGCTCCTATTAGCAGTGACCTAGAGCTGGTGGTGGAACCTGTGCTTAAACATGAAGTGATTTCTGGTAAGGCAAAATGTCAAATTCATCAGAACAAATTAATTTTGAGTGCGGAATTGACAACATCTTGAATCTAAAAAAAAAAATATCTTATGGCCTCCACCCACTTAACTTTGGGGATGGATTAATATAGGACCTCCGCATCAATACTACCTAGTAAAATATCAAAATTAAAGGTTAGACCTTCTAATCTCAAGAGATCGGTTGTGTCCCTTGTAAATGATTGCAGTGCAGTCCCAAAGGGCCTGAGAACATTATCCAGGTATATGCTCCAATCATTCCCTCTCTGTGTCTGACATCTCAGGGCAGTGAGTGCGATGCTGTCATTACAACTGTACCAAGATGTGCAGAGGATTTGAACACACCAGGCACAGGTTGTTAGTTTTTTTTTTTTTGTAAATGGGGCCTATTATAAAGTATGGAGCATTATTTGGGATGCATTATACTGTATGGAGCCCTATGCGGCCCTATTATATTGTGTGGAGCACTATGTGGGGCCATAATAATGTAAGGAGCATCATGTTGGACTATTATATTGTATGGATCACTAAGTGAAGCCATTATACTGCATGGACAGCAATGCAGTGCCCCGTTATACTGTATGGAAGACTATGTGGGGCCCACTATACTGTATGGAGCCCTCTTTGTGGCCATTATGCTGTAAGGAGGGATGTGGGGATTATAGTTGGAATATCATACTGTAATGAGGTAATCATTCTTTGCGGGGGGAGGGGATTGAGGGAGAGGGATACATTAGGGTCATCATACCGTGCGTGTGGAGGGTACTATGGAGGAGTTCATTTGTAAGGATGTCACTGTGCTTGGGAGGCATTTTTGATGACATCATACTTTGTCTCCATTATTCAAGGTGTTTTTTCTTTTGTTATAACTAGTGATGAGCGAGTATACTCGTTGCTCCGGTTTTCCTGAGCACGCTCGGGTGTCCTCCGAGTATTTGTTAGTGTTCGGAGATTGGCAGCTGAAAGATTTACAGCTACTAGCCAGCCTGACTACATGTGGGGGTTTCCTGGTTGCTAGGGAATCCCCACATGTAATTAAGCAGGCTAATAGCTTTAAATCATTCAGCTGCCATGATGAAAACTAAATCTCCGAGCACTTACAAATACTCGGAGGTCACCCGAGCGTACACTCGCTCACCACTAGTTATAACATACAGTATTTAAATTAGGATATTGGGCCATATGCTTTTATTGCTCTTACATAATATATTATATTCGAATATTCTAAGATCTATTTAACTAAAATGTAATTTGTACTTTGGAACAACCCCTTTAAGTTTGTCTCCATATGAAAAAGATCATTGTGTCATATTTGATAATAAGGAAAAATACTTTTTTTTAATAAATATCAAGGTTGGCCCACAACTTTGTCCTAGCTTTTAATTTTTGCCCTCTGTGTACTTGAGTTTGACATCCCTGCTCTAGGAGGATAGTGAAAAGTTTCTCGTTAACAATAATCCATGAGAGTTTCAATTTTGCTTGATCGAGTCTTCCAGGCATCGGCAAACCTTATCCTAGCTGCAAGAAACACAAATATTATGGGTTTCTGAATATTCTTTGGGTATCAGATACTGGTCTATTTAAAGAGAATGGGAGGTGGAAGTGGTGAATATTCCTTTCGCATTTACATACACTTTACTAGCGTGGCTATAAATTTTCCTGGGATAACATGACAAGGAGGCAGCGTACAGCAATATGTTACATATCCTGAAAGGGCTGCCCAAGCCCTGTTTCAGGATACTATTCGAATTGTGTGGGAAAATGACCTGACAGATTCCCTTTAACAAAGCCTCCCAATGAGACCCAATTAAAGACATCTGAGTGATTTTATAAAGTGATAGTAGCATATCCAAAATCTTTGTACCTTGGGACAGGATAGCATATATGAAATGTTTCTTCACTTCCACAACCTATAAATCAACATGAGGACCCTGGTATAATCCCCTCCATTCTCTGAGGTGTCATGTACCATCTCATAAGAAGCTCATAGACAGATTTAGCCAATGCTGTAATAAAGAAGCACTCTCATTAACTTTTTCATTGATTAAATAAGTGTATATGTACATGTAATGTAGTGGTAAAGTGCAGCAGAGTGGTAGTCCTGACCGATGTGTGGTCCGGTTTCTCTCTGACACTTTACAAAAAGGGGTGTCTAAGTCCCAGTATGTTGTAGGGTGTGGGGTGGATCACACTCACTTGTAGGCCACAGGTCTCCGCTGCCTTCAGTCTTCCGTCCTCAGGAGCAGCCACACACAATGCATGGGACATCAAGTTCTTTGTAACAGTCAATCTTTTACTAAACAGTCTAAGTTCATCAGGTGGTGACAGATGGGATGGGGCACAACAATTCACATTTTCCTCCTCCTTAGGCTACTATCACACTTCAGTTTTTTTGAATCCATCACAATGTGTCGGCGCGATGTATTGACGGATGCGTCAAAAATAGTGAAAAACGAATGCAACGCATCCAGTATTTCGACGGATCCGCTAGACTGTTCCGTCGAAAAACTGGATCTGTTGCATCCGTTTTGTCCGTTTTTACCATCCGTTTCATCTGGTTTTTTGATGGATCCGCTTTCCATGCCTAAAAATGGGAGTCTCCCAAATGTGATTGGCTACTGGAAAATAGGGAAACCAATATATTGACTGGCTGGCTGTCTTCAGGCTGGCAGGAGTCTTGCTGGCACATTTGGTGGTGATGCCCCAGGCCAGGATTATATAGATTTGGGACCTGTCTGGCCAATTGGCTACAAATTCCTGATTCTGAGCATGCTCAGTGTAAAAAAACTGATTCCAGCGCTGGATTCCGTCATATGACGTGTCACGACGGATCCTGCGTCCATAGGCTTCCATTCTAGTCAACGACGTATGTGGGTCCCTGTCCATTATCCACTGTGTTTCAGAGGACACAATGTGTCTGGCAGCCCCTATGCTAGACCTCCAGACATGACAGGATCGGCTGCTCGGGATCCTAGTAATGCCTCCCACTGCCTGGAACAAGTGACACATGCTGCCCCTAGCAGCCCACCACACCTGAACTTGACCTTCACTAACTGACACTGAACTCATTTTAACCAGGAAGTGTCCCCTTCTTATTAACACAAGTGCCCACCCACTGGGCTAGTTCTATCATTAACTATATCCTTATATACTGTTATAAACTCACTTACTATATAAACCTGACTTATGCTATCCTAAGCCTATCCTATGCTATACTGTATGCATTAACACTTTCCTTACTGTACATCACACATACATTACTTTTACATATAAAACCGCACTACTGTAGTCACATGACACATTTGTTGTCTTCATGGGCAGGACAGTCCACATCCTTATATAGTGTCAGTGTATTACTATACTCACCTACTGCTGCTGTCAGTGTCGGACTGGGGTGCCTGGGCCCACCAGTAGAATTGACTCGAGGGACCCACTCTAAAGTTCAATGCTTAGGATAGGTTCACACTCATGTACTTTTAAGTTCCATCATATTTACTGGAAGAACAGATGCAACATGCTTTGTTAAAAAGATAGACACTCTTAAAGGAACCTAAAAAGATCTGATTATATTCAATTGGTTCTGTCCATCACCATTTATTTGTCATGTGACAGATGAATTTTCGGGGGGAGTTTAATTTTTCTGTTCCTATAACAATGCAAAAAAAAAAAAAACCTGAACTCCTACATGGTCCTAGCTATACCTGTTAATTTTTAGGCATGCAGGATGCAGTATTTTGTGTTACGTTTCCCAGAGCCATATTTTTTTTATTTTTGAATTTCCATAAAACCTTGATTTTTTTAATGCTATGACACAATGCCATGTGCATATTATTTACCCCTTCATGACCAGGCTATTTTCCGTTTTCACGTTTTCCTCTCCTTCAAAGAGCCATAACTTTTTAATTTTTCCATCCACATAGCCATATGAGGGCTTGTTGTACTTTTGAATTACATCATTAATTTTATCACATGATGCACTAGAAAGCGGGAAGAAAATTCAGATTCCAAGTGTGTAGAAATTGCAGAAAAGGTGCAATTCCACAATTGTGTTTTTTTTTTTTATTTACCATGTTCACTATACAGTAAAACTGATCTGGCTATATGGTTCTCCAGTTCAGTACGATTACACAGATACCAAACATGTATAGTTTTGTTTAAGTGGTGAAAAACATTTCAGACATTTGTACAAAAATTTTTTTTTTCTTGTATCACCATTTTCTGAGACCTGTAATGTTTTAAATTTTTGGTTGATGGGGCTATGTAATGGCTTTTTTTTGCGCCTTGAGCTTTTTTTTTTTATGATACCCTTTTGATGTAGATACAATGTTTTGATTGCATCTCATATTTTATTGAAATGTTTCAATATTTTTCTCATTGTACTGTTTACCAGTCGCATTAATTCGTCATATTTTGATGGATCACACATTTAGGCTGCCGCCACATTAGCAGTATTTGGTCAGTATTTTACATCAGTATTTGTAAGCCAAAACCAGGAGTGGGTGATAAATGCAGAAGTGGTGATGTGTTTCTATTATACTTTTCCTCTGATTGTTCCACTCCTGGTTTTGGCTTACAAATACTGATGTAATATACTGACCAAATACTTGATAGTGTGACGGCAGCCTTATAGATGCAGCGATACCAAATATTTGTATTTTTTTATTTTTAATGGCAGAAAAGAAAGGGGGTGTGATCTGATTTTTTTTAATTTTTCATATTTTTAAAAACGGTTTTTCTTCACTGTCTACTGTACTTGTTAGTCCTTAAGGAACTTGAACATGCGATTGTCTGATTTCTTCTACTATATGCAGCAATAGTACAACTGTGTGTAGCAAAAATCATGATCAATGAACGCCAACTTAGGCTACTTTCACACATCAGGCTTTTTGTTTCTGGCACAATCCAGCAATTTTTTGAAAAAATTGATCCGTTTTTTTTTTACGCCAGATCCGTTTTTTCCCATAGAGTTGTAGTAGCGCTGGATTGTGCCTGATGGCCAGACGTTTCATCCGTTTTTTTCCGGATCTGTCCAAATAGTCGTTTCTGGTGGACGGAGAAAACGTCCACAGCAACGTTTTTTTGTCCGGCGAAAAAAAATGCACAGTGACAGAATCGGCCAAAAACACATGAAACAGAGGTGTGAAACAATGAATCCGGCACCCGGATCCTGTTTTCAAAGCATTTTCCATACAAATCATGCAGATTTTCTGTTCTGGTCGGTCTCTCTCTCTCCCTCGTCCCCGCAACAGGAAGTCAAAAATCCATGCGCATTAAAGAAGACCGGATCCAGCTAAAAAACGGATCTGGCGCATCGGTTTTTCACAATTTGCGCCGGATCCGGTTTTTTTTACAAATTTGCCGGATTTAGCCTGAAAACATAAAACTGATGTGTGAAACTAGCCTAAATGCTGAATTTCACAGGAGTATAGTAATGACAGGCACGGGGGTTATCAGCAGACCTCCGGATGCCATGGCAACACATCAGCGCCCCACGATCACGCTACAGGTGTGCCATTCCGCGTATGGAATGACGCGCCTGCGTGCCGGCGCATATTAAATGCTATTGTCAGAGACTGACAGCGGCATTTAATTGGCTAACAGCAATGGGCGGAGCTCCCCTCCTCCGGCGACTGTTAGAGGCAGATGATGGCTGGATAACACATGCCGTAGGAAAAATAATTTTGCTCTACTGCAAAACTTTTAAGAGGAGCTCAGAAGTAAGACGTAGACTTCATATATTCAAAAAGATACTTTGGCACTCAAATTTCAAATTCAAGAGAGAATTTTATTCAAGGACCCATGTGAACAACAGATAAATGCAGAAATCCAACATTTCGGCTGTATCAGGCCTTTTTCAAGGTATGTCTGTCGATATAAAAATATGCATAATAAAAAAAAGCTCGGGGCACAAGAAATAAGCCACACAGCCCCATCAATCCAAAATTTAAACTGCTATGGGTCTTGAAAAATGGTGACTAGGGTTGAGCGACCTTGACCTTTTTAGGGTCGAGTCATGTTTTCTGAAACCCGACTTTTTGAAAAGTCGAGTCGGGCGAAATCGGCCGATTACTGCGAAAAGTCGAGGATCGGCCGGAACACGAAACCCTATGCATGTCTCTCTCTCTCTCTCTCTCTCTCTCCTCCGTCCCAGCCCCGAAAATTTCGTTTTACACATTGCTGCGCACAAGCGCTAGAATGATCATAGGCGTACACGCCCCTAACCCCTATGTCATCACTCTGCCCACACTCCTACATTGGCTGAAAAAATGGCGCTAAACGCGTCATACGAAACGCGACTTTGGCGCCAAGATCGCGTACCGCATGGCCGACCCCACACAGGGATCGGGTCGGGTTTCATGACACGCCGACTTTGCCAAAAGTCGGCGACTTATGAAAATGAACGATCCGTTTCGCTCAACCCTAATGGTGACACAAGCAAAAAATGTTTTTTTACAATATGTCTACTTTGGAGGACCAAAGGAACCCTGAACCCTATATTGACAGATATACCTTGAAAAAGGCCTGATATAGCAGAAAAGTTGGATTTCTGCATTTATCTGTTTTTCACATGGGTCCTAAAATAAAATTGTCTCTTAATTTTAATACAAACATACAACACCTTCCTAACTCCAGACCAGAAGGGGGAGCTCTGAGCCCGGTTTCAGGGCTGCTTCCCTATAAGTTCTGGTCTTGAGGCGGGGTTAGGGAGTTTAGTGTAAGACACTGAAGAGGAAGGAAGCATGAGAGAGGAGCCAGGGGTCTGGAGCTGCAAATGGGCTCACCCCAAGATAAAGCGCAAAGAGACCGGACAACGGAGTCCGTGGTGGTGAGAGGATTACATACTCAGCCACCAAATCCGGAGGGCGGGAGATTCCAAGTCTCCTGTCCCCAACTGACATCCAGAGGCAACACAGCAGGTCAGGAGCCTGGGACTGCCAGTGAGAAGGCAGTGCCCAAGACAGGCTCAGGCTGTCAGCTATACGGGTTGGACGTACAGACACTGAGAGGACTTGTGCAGAGCTTCAGGCAGCAAGGGTCAGAGTACAAAGCGCAGAAGGAAGGCCTCCAAACCCACCTGGTTAGGGGGACCCCATCACCAACTGCTACCTGTACCTTGGACTGTACCTGCATTTCATCAGTAAAAGGTAAAGGAAACTGCTATCCCTGTGTCCTTCAATTATTTCCTGCACCCATCAATCATATCTCTTATCAACTGTACCGGTAGCCCTGGGGACTAAGCTCTACCTGTGGGTAGCTATACCAACTCTGCTGCAACTCCAGCAGCCCCAGTGGACCCCTTTAAGCAGCGTCGGCCATCCCTGGCCGAATACCACAGGTGGCTTCACAAATTATCCTTTATAGACTTATTCTCCACTTCCACTCATCCCTTTACTGGACGCCCAGGCCACAGACCGGGTCACTGCCACTGTAACCACCCCTTTAACCCCTTCAAGTCGCAGCCCTTTTTCGTTTTTGTTTTTCGCTCCCCTCCTTCCCAGAGCCATAACTTTTTTATTTTTCCGTCAATATGGTCATGTGAGGGCTTATTTTTTGCAGAATGAGTTGTACTTTTGAACGACACCATTGGTTTTACCATGTCTTTTACTAGAAAACGGGAAAAAAATTCCAAGTGCGGTGAAATTGCAAAAAAAGTGCAATCTCACACTTGTTTTTTGTTTGGCTTTTTTGCTAGGTTCACTAAATGCTAAAACTAACCTGCCATTATGATTCTCCAGGTCATTACGAGTTCATAGACACCTAACATGTCTAAGTGAAAAAAAATTCAAAACTTTGCTTAAAAAAAAAAAAGTGCCATTTTCAGATACCCGAAGCGTCTCCATTTTTCGTGATCTGGGGTCGGGTGAGGGCTTATTTTTTGCGTGCCAAGCTGTCGTTTTTAATAATATCACTTTTGTGCAGATACGTTCTTTTGATCGCCCGTTATTGCATTTTAATGCAATGTCGCGGCGACCAAAAAAACGTAATTCTGGCGTTTCAATTTTTTTTTTCGCTACGCTGTTTAGCGATCAGGTTAATGCTTTTTTTTTTATTGATAGATCGGGCGATTCTGAACGCGGCGATACCAAATACGTGTAGGTTGATTTTTTTTTTAATTGTTTTATTTAGGATGGGGCGAAAGGGGGGTGTTTTAAACTTTTTTATATTTTTTTCATATTTTTAAAAACATTTTATTTTTTACTTGTGCCATGCTTCAATAGCCTCCATGGGAGGCTAGAAGCTGGCACAACTCGATTGGCTCAGCTACATAGCAGCGATCATCAGATCGCTGCTATGTAGCTGAATTGCAGGTGTGCTGTGAGCGCCGACCACAGGGGGGCGCTCACAGCAGGCCGGCATCAGTAACCATAGAGGTCTCAAGGACCTCTATGGTTACTGTTCTGACACATCGCCGACCCCCGATCATGTGACGGGTCGGCGATGCGCTCATTTCCGGCCGCACGGCCGGAAGCGGTAGTTAAATGCCGCTGTCAGCGTTTGACAGCGGCATTTAACAGGTTAATAGCGGCGGGTGAATAGCGATTTCACCCGCCGCTATTGCGCGCACATGTCAAAACAGCTGACATGTCGTGACTTTGATGTGGGCTCACCGCCGGAGCCCACATCAAGGCAGGGGACCCGACATGCGCAGTACAGCGCATGTCGTGAAAGGGTTAAGTTCCCCTGGGCCCGGCCTGAGTACCCCACGGCCCTCCACATCCACCAATAGATTAACAAGAGCTTCTAATCTTGCACATCTCTAAGGATTCTGGAGAGATCGTTCCAATCTATTTTACCTAATACCGTTCATGCAAATGCAGTCATTTGTGTAACATGAAGACGGTCTATATAATGTTAGACAAGACACACGTTACTATCTTAGTGCTGCGGTTATTTTCTTTGCATGCATGTGCAATGTATAAAGGAGTTTATAGCACTTACCAGGATGTTTGATTGACACTGGTATAGCATTTTACTTTTGGCCAGTCAGCATGGGATGCTTTGTCTGCTACGTTAACCCCTTCACCCCAAGGGTGTTTTGCATGTCCAGGCCAATTTTTACAATTCTGACCACTGTCCCTTTATGAGGTTATAACTCTGGAACGCTTCAACGGAACCCGGTGATTCTGACATTTTTTTTCTCGTGACATATTGTGCTTCATGATAGTGGCAAAATTTCTTTGATATGACTTGTGTTTATTTGTGAAAAAAACGGAAATTTGGCGAAAAATTCTCAATTTTCCAGCTTTGAATTTTCATGCCCTTAAATTACACAGAAATGTCATACAAAATAAGTAACATTTCCCACATGTCTACTTTACATCAGCACAGTTTTGGAATCAACTTTTTTTTTGTTAGGGAGTTATAAGGGTTAAAAGTTGACCAGCACTTTCTCATTTTTACAACACCATTTTTCTTTTTTAGTGACCACATCACATTTGAAGTCACTTTGAGGGGTCTATATGATAGAAAATACCCAAATTGACTCCATTCTAAAAACTACACCACTCAAGGTGCGCAAAACCACATTCAAGAAGTTTATTAATTCTCCTGCTGCTTCACAGGAATTTTTGGAATCTTTAAAAAAAAAAAAAAAAATGAACATTTCACTTTTTTCACAAAAAAATTCATTCAGATTCAAATTTTTTTATTTTCCCAAGGGTAACAGGAGAAATTGGACAGCGAAAGTTATTGTGCAATTTGTCCTGAGTACGCTGATACCCCATATGTGATGGGGGAAACCACTGTTTGGGCGCATGGCAGAGCTCGGAAGGGAAGGATCCCCGTTTGACTTTTTCAACGCAAAATTGGCTGGAATTGAGATTGGATGCCATGTCACATTTGGAGAGCCACGGATGTGCCTAAACAGTGGAAACCCCCCACAAGTGACATCATTTTAGAAACTAGACCCCTCAAGGAACTTTTCTAGATGTGTGGTTGTACCCCATATGTGAGGGTAAACAACTGTTTGGGCGCATGGCAGACCTCGGAAGCGAAGGAGCACTGTTTGACTTTTTCAATGCAGAATTGTCTGGAATTGAGATCAGATGCCATGTCGTGTTTGGAGAGCACCTGATGTGCCTAAACAGTGGAAACCCCCCAATTCTAACTCCAACCCTAACCCCAACACACCCCTAACCCTAACCCCAACACACCCCTAACCCCAACACACCCCTAACACTAATCCCAACCCTAACCCTAATCCCAAAAGTATCCGTAATCCTAACTTTAGCCCCATCCTTAATGGGAAAATGGAAATAAATGCATTTTATTTATTTTAGAATTTTTCCCTAACTAAGGGGGTGTTAAAGGCAGGTTTGATTTACTATTTATAGAGGGGTTTTATGTTTGGCAGCTGTCACACACTAAAAGACACTTTTTATTGCAAAAAGTAGGAATTAGTCCTACCGGTAATGGTGTTTCTAGGAGTCCATCATGACAGCACCACCAGGAGGTTGTTTTTCGTATCCTTGATAGGGACAGGAACACAGAAGAGGTTAAATAGCCCCTCCCCACCACCACTCTTTAGTGATTTTCCCAAGTACCACACCAGGATGGATGCAACACTATTTTATTGAACTTCCTCTCTACACATGTTCATATCACATATCAGACAGGAAATCCAAGGGAGGGTATATAAGGGGTGCTGTCATGATGGACTCCTGGAAATACCATTACCGGTAGGACTAATTTCTACTTTCCAGGACGTCCCTCCTGACAGCACCACCAGGAGAAATACCAAATAACTCCTATTTAGGCCGGCGTCACACTCGGCGTAAGACAATACGGTCCATATTTTACGGCCGTAATACGGAGAAATGTTCCCAAAATAGTGATCCGTAGTCAGGGTGTGTCAGCGTATTTTGCGCATGGCATCCTCCGTATGGCATCCGTACTGCGAGATTTTCGTGCAAGCTTGCAAAACCGACATCAAATGGATTTATGTGCTCAAATGTTCGGGAAAACATATATACAGTATATATATATATATATATATATATATATATATATATATATATATATATATATATATATATATGTCATTGAGACACACATATATATATATATATATATATATATATATATATATATATATTCTGTATTTAGATTTCATTCAGCGCGATATCTGTGAGCAGCCGGTAATTCAATTGCCTTCTTTTCATTTCTCCTGCACAAACCCGACATATGAGACATGGTTTACATATAGTAAACCATCTCATATCCCCATTTTTTTTGCATATTCCACACTACTAATGTTAGTAGTGTGTATGTGCAAAATTTCAGCGCTGTAGCTGCTAAAATAAAGGGTTAAATGGCGGAAAAAATTGGCGTGGGCTCCCGCGCAATTTTCTCCGCCAGAATGGTAAAGCCAGTGACTGAGGGCAGATATTAATAGCCAGGAGAGGGTCCATGGTTATTGGCCCCCCCTTGGCTACAAACATCTGCCCCCAGCCACCCCAGAAAAGGCACATCTGGAAGATGCGCCTATTCTGGCACTTGGCCACTCTCTTCCCACTCCCTGTAGCGGTGGGATATGGGGTAATGAAGGGTTAATGCCACCTTGCTATTGTAAGGTGACATTAAGCCAGATTAATAATGGAGAGGCGTCAATTATGACACCTATCCATTATTAATCCAATTGTATGAAAGGGTTAAAAAACACACACATTATTAAAAATTATTTTAATGAAATAAACACACAGGTTGTTTTAATAATTTATTGCTCTCTCAATCCATTTGCAGGCCCTCGCTTGGCAAAATAATAAACACACAAGATACATACCTTCTGATGTCCGATCACGTCCCACGAGGTAATCCATCTGAAGGGGTTAACTAATATTACAGGCACGAGCTGCGATAAACCACTCGCTCGTGCCTGTAATCCCCGGGTGCTGAAAGGAAAGCAGTGATCTATACTTACATTGAGTTGCGGTGATGCGCCCCTGCTGGATGTTCTCATGAACTGCAGCCTGGGAACTTTTTCCCACGCTCCAGGTCATATGAGGACATCCACCAGGGGGCGCATCACCGCGACTGAAGGAAATGTAGGTCAATGACCTACATTTCATTCATTCGCCGGGGAATTACAAGCACGAGCACTCAGCTGCATTAGCAGGGCTCCTGCTTGTAAATTATTTTAACCCCTTCAGATGGATTACATCGTGGGACGTGACAGTTCAGCTGAGGGTATGTATCTTGTGCGTTTATTATTTTTCCAAGCGAGGGCCTGCAAATGGATTGAGAGAGCAATAAATTATTAAAACAACTGCTGTGTTTATTTCATTAAAATACTTTTAAATCATGTGTGTGTGTGTTTTTTAACCCTTTCATACAATTGGATTAATAATGGATAGGTGTAATAATTGACGCCTCTCCATTATTAATCTGGCTTAATGTCACCTTACAATAGCAAGGTGGCATTAACCCTTCATTACCCCATATCCCACCGCTACAGGGATTGGGAAGAGAGTGGCCAAGTGCCAGAATAGGTGCATCTTCCAGATGTGCCTTTTCTGGGGTGGCTGGGGGCAGATGTTTTTAGCCAGGGGGGGCCAGTAACCATGGACCCTCTCTAGGCTATTAATATCTGCCCTCAGCCACTGGCTTTACCGCTCTGGCGGAGAAAATTGCGCGGGAGCCCACGCCAATTTTTTCCGCCATTTAACCCTTTATTTTAGCAGCTACAGCGCTGAAATTTTGCACATACACACTACTAACATTAGTAGTGTGGAATATGCAAAAAAAAAAGGGGATATGAGATAGTTTACTATATGTAAACCATGTCTCATATCCTGTCGGGTTTGTGCAGGAGAAATGAAAAGCCGGCAATTGAATTACCGACTTTTCACTAACACCGCTGCGTATTTCTCGCAAGTCACACTGCTGGTCCGTGTGGAATCCGTATTTTTCTCGCCCCCATAGACTTTCATTGGCGATTTTTTTTGTGCAATGCGCTGACAAACGCAGCATGCTGCGATTTTGTACGGCCGTAGAAAGCCGTATAATACTGAACCGTAATATACGGCTGATAGGAGCAGCCCCATTGAGAATAATTGTGCCGTTTATTTTGCGAGTTTTACGGACGTAATTTCTGCGCTCTTACGTCCGTAAAACTCGCCAGTGTGACGCCGGCCTTAGGGTAGGATTACAGCTTGGAGGACTTTCCTCCCAAAGGCCGTCTGTTGGCTTGACAGAACATCCAACTTATAATGCCTGCAAAAGGTATTTGACTTAGAACAAGTTGCGGCCCTGCAGATCTGGTCCATAGAAGCCCCAACGCTTTCTGCCCACGAAGCCGAGATTGCGCTCAGTGAGTGAGCTTTGAGGCTTTCTGGTGGGGTTTTCCCCGCTGCGACATATGCTGTGGTAATAGCCGATTTTATCCATCTAGCTAGTGTAGCTTTGGACGCCTTCTTCCCTCTGTTTCTTCCAGCCATCTGGATGAAGAGATTAGAGTCCACTCTCCAGTTGTCTGTGATTTTTAAGTAATGAAGAACTGAGTGAAGAGAGCGCTCCTTCTCGTTGTTATAGTTTTGGCAAAAAGTTGGCAGAAGAATTTCCTGACTTCTATGGAAATCTGAAACAACTTTGGGAAGGAAGGCGGGATCCAGTCTTAAGACATTACACTCCTCTTGAATCTTCAAATATGGGTCCCTTATGGAGAGGGCCCGAATTTCGCTAATACGTCTTGCTGATGTTATTGCTACCAAGAAAAGGGCTTTGAGGGTTACTGATCTTAGGTGTGCCCGATCTAGGGGCTCGTATGGCTCTTTAAATAGTTCATTCAAAACCAGGTTGAGATCCCAGGGGGGTACTGGGCTATGTATTGTGGGCCCGAGACATTGAGTGGCCTTAATAAATCTCGCTACCCAGGGATGATTGACTAACGGAAAGTAAAAGAAGGAACTCAGGGCTGAAATTTGCACCTTAAATGAATTAGGCCTTAACCCCTTATCGAAGCCAGACTGAAGGAAGTCCAGGAACCTAGGAATATCTGGGCCCTGAGAAAAGGATACCGGAACTGTTGTTTGTGAGCAGAACTTTTTCCAGACTTCTAGATATATTGCTGAAGTCACCGGCTTCCTGCTCTTTTGGATGGTAGCAATGACTAGTTCTGACAGGCCTTTTGACCTCAGGATCTCTTTCTCAGGATACAAGCCGCCAATTGTAATATTCCCGGGTTTTGATGGACTAGAGGGCCCTGAATTAAGAGGTCCGATGTTGCTGGTAGATGGACTGGTTCTTCCAAGGACATCCACTTCAGTAGAGAGAACTAGCTCCTTTTGGGCCAGTATGGTACTATTAGGATTATTGATGCCTGGCTCTACAGGATCTTCCTTAAGACTCTCGGTATTAGAGCCAGTGGTGGAAATGCATAAGCGAGACTCATGTTCCAACTCTGTGCCAAGGCGTCTATCCCTGTCGGCCTGTCTCCAGGATTTAAAGAGAAGAACTTTTCTGTTTTTGTATTTTTCCTGGAGGTGAAGAGATCCATTTTCGGTGTGCCCCATCGATGGGTTAACTGAACAAAGACCTCCTGGTTTAGGGACCACTCTGTGGGTTGCACCTTTTCCCTGCTTAGAAAGTCTGCCACTTGATTTTCCGAGCCTTTCAAGTGTACTGCCATGATTGCTTTTACTGTGAGTTCTGCCCAGGAGAATATTGCGTCTGACAAGTCCTGTAAGTGATGGTGTCTTGGACCTCCCTGATGTAGTAGGAAGGCAACTGTTTTCGAGTTGTCTGAGAAGATTCAGACCTTTAACTCTTCCCGATATCTCTTTAGAGCTTCCCAGACTGCTCTGAGCTCTCTGTAGTTTGACGACCTGTTGCGTATTGATGCGGGCCATGCTCCTTGGAGGTAACTTTCCTCCATGTGAGCCCCCCAGCCTACGAGGCTTGCGTCCGTAGTGATGTTCACACACGGAGATGTTCTCCAGGGTCTTCCTTTCTTGAGATTTGTTATAGTGGTCCACCATGACAGTGACCTTTTTGCTTCTTTGGATAATTGCATTCTGTTGTCCAGTCTCTCTCCCGTCCCATTCTGTAAGGACCTCTTGCTGTAAAAGTGTCTTAAGTGATACTGGCTCCATTGAACACTGGGAATACATGAGGTCATCAAACCCAGGACCCTCATGGCTTTCCTTATGGAGATGTACTTTCGCCTCTGTACCATCTGAATCTCCTTCCTGATTGCTGTTTGTGTTGCGGAAGATATGAGTGTTCCTGTGTTGAGTCCAGGAGAACTCCGAGAAACAGCTTCCATGTTTCTGGTCTGAAATTTGATTTTTTTACATTTATTAGCCACCCTTGTTTCTCTAGGACTGACATGGTTGTCGTCAAATGTTCTTCCATCTGTTGTGGGCAATCCCCCATGAGCAGGATGTCGTCCAAGTAAGGAACTATCAGGATTTCCTTCTGCCAGGAGCTTGGTGAAGATTCGGGGAGCAGAAGAGGGACCGAATGGTAGGCATCTGAACTGGAAGTGTTGTATGCGATCTCGGTCTTTGATAGCAAATCTGAGGTATTGCTGATGGGAAGCGTGGATAGGGACCTGGTAGTAGGCACTTTTTAAATCTAATGTGCTCATTACTGAGCCCTTCCGGATTAGTGGTATAACAGATTTGAGAGACTCCATTTTGAATTGCTTGTAGGCTACCCACCGGTTTAGTGGTTTGAGATTTATTATTGTTCGATATTCCACACCTGGATCCTTTATAGAAAAGAGGCTTGAATAATGTCCCCTGAACCTTTGAGAGTGAGGAACCGGGACAATGGCCCTTAACTGTAGAAGGTCCTGTACATCTTTTAGGAGTCTTTGATGAACTGCCGGAGACTGGGTCTGAGTCAGGCAAAATCTCTTGGGGGGTAACTGGCTGAATTCTATTCTGTACCCCTGCTCTACTGTGCTTAGAATCCATGGATTCTGGGTGATTTCTCGCCAGTCTTCCAGGAAGTTCTGGAGTCTCCCACCCACTGTTCTGGCATCATTGCCTGTTGGACCTTGGCCTCTGATACTGGAATGGTATTGAACGAAGTTTGTTCTTTGATTGGGTATCTCCTGACCATGACCTAAGCCACAGAGCTAGTCTTGCTGCATTGGATAAGGAATTGTTTATTGCCGCAAAACAGACTGATTCTGCTGAGACGTCTGCCATAAAATCGGTCGCCATCTTCAATAAGGGTAACGACTTCAGAATTTCCTCTCTAGGAATTTTATTCTTAATCTGGTCTTCCATTTTTTCGATCCATAGACTCATTGATCTGGCTGCCGAGGTAGCCGCGATGTTAGCCTTCATGATGGCCGATGATGTCTCCCAGGTCTTCTTGAGGAGATCCTCTGATCTTTTGTCTATAGGGTCCTTGAGACCGGACGACTCCTCAAAAAGGTATGGCGGTTTTCTTTGAAACTTTAGCCACTGGTATATCAACCTTTGGCACAGATTCCCATACTTTAGTTTCCTCTGGATCGAATGGAAGGCAATATTTAATGTCTCTTGGGACTATGAGCTTTTTCCCGACGTCTTCCTATTCTTCCAGGATCATCTCCGTTATATGATGAGTTACTGGAAACACTCTGTTTCTGCGAGCCCTAAGTCCGCCAAACATCTCAACTTGGACTGTTAGAAGTTCTGTGGCGTTTACCACCTTAAGGGCTCATTTCCACTGGTGAGGAAAACGGACGAGTGCAATCCGATAAAAAAATCGGATTGCACTCGGACCCATGTTATTCAATAGGTGTCTTTTCATTTGCGATTTTTTTTCTCAGCCGAAATCGGACTGAGAAAAAAATCGCAGCATGCTGCGATTCTCGGACGAGACTCGCCAATGCAAGTCAATGGGTGCGAGAAAAAAATCGCACAGCACTCGCACCATGCGAGTTCTGTCCGATTTTTACGCACCGGAGTCCTTTGAAAAGCCGGTAATTCAGCGCGGTGTACAGTAAAATCACACTGACAGGTTAGAATAGAGTAGATATATACACATAGAATAGGTATATATACATATATATGTCAGTGAGACACCTATATATGTATATTTATATTTAATGCAGCGCTAGATAGCTTAAAAGCTGCTAATTCAATTGCCGGCTTTTCATTTCTCCTTCCCATACCCGACAGGATATGAGACATGGTTTACATACAGTAAACCATCTCATATCCCCCTTTTTTTTGCATATTCCACACTACTAATGTTAGTAGTGTGTATGTGCAAAATTTCGGCACTGTAGCTATTAAATTTAAGGGTTAATTCGCGGAAAAAATTGGCGTGGGCTCCCGCGCAATTTTCTCCGCCAGAGTGGTAAAGCCAGTGACTGAGGGCAGATATTAATAGCCAGGAGAGGGTCCATGGTTATTGCCCCCCCCCCTGGCTACAAACATCTGCCCCCAGCCACCCCAGAAAAGGCACATCTGGAAGATGCGCCTATTCTGGCACTTGGCCACTCTCTTCCCACTCCCGTGTAGCGGTGGGATATGGGGTAATGAGGGGTTAATGTCACCTTGCTATTGTAAGGTGACATTAAGCCAGATTAATAATGGAGAGGCGTCAATTATTACACCTATCCATTTTTAATCCAATTGTATGAAAGGGTTAAAAAAACACACATGATTAAAAAGTATTTTAATGAAATAAACACAGCGGTTGTTTTAATATTTTATTGCTCTCTCAATCCATGTGAAGACCCTCGCTTGGAAAAATAATAAAACAACAATATACATACCCTCTCTGATGAACTGTCACGTCCCACGAGGTAATCCATCTGAAGGGGTTAAAATATTTTACAAGCAGGAGCCCTGCAAATGCAGCTGTGCTCCGTGCCTGTAAGCCCCGGCGAATGAAGGAAATGTAGGTCAATGACCTATAGTTACCTTCAGTCGCGGTGATGCGCCCCCTGCTGGCTGTTCTCATGAACAGCAGCCTGGGAACTTTTTCCCACGCTCGAGGTCATATGAGGACAACCACCAGGGGGCGCATCACCGTGACTGAAGGTAACTATAGGTCATTGACCTACATTTCCTTCATTCCCCGGGGCTTACAAGCACGAGCACAGCTGCATTATAGCAGGGCTCCTGCTTGTAAAATATTTTAACCCCTTCAGATGGATTACCTCGTGGGACGTGTGACAGTTCATCAGAGGGTATGTATATTGTTGGTTTATTATTTTTCCAAGCGAGGGTCATCACATGGATTGAGAGAGCAATAAAATATTAAAACAACCTGTGTGTTTTTCATTAAAATACTTTTTAATCATGTGTGTGTGGTTTTTTTTAACCCTTTCATACAATTGGATTAATAATGGATAGGTGACATAATTGACGCCTCTCCATTATTAATCTGGCTTAATGTCACCTTACAATAGCAAGGTGGCATTAACCCTTCATTACCCCATATCCCACCGCTACACAGGAGTGGGAAGAGTGGCCAAGTGCCAGAATAGGCGCATCTTCCAGATGTGCCTTTTCTGGGGTGGCTGGGGGCAGATGTTTTTAGCCACGGGGGGGCCAATAACCATGGACCCTCTCTAGGCTATTAATATCTGTCCTCAGTCACTGGCTTTACCACTCTGGCGGAGAAAATTGCGCGGGAGCCCACGCCAATTTTTTCCGCGATTTAACCCTTAAATTTAATAGCTACAGCGCCGAAATTTTGCACATACACACTACTAACATTAGTAGTGTGGAATATGCAAAAAAAAGGGGGATATGAGATGGTTTACTGTATGTAAACCATGTCTCATATCCTGTCGGGTATGGGAAGGAGAAATGAAAAGCCGGCAATTGAATTAGCGGCTTTAATGCTATCTTGCGCTGCAATAAATATAAATATACATATATAGGTGTCTCACTGACATATATATATGTATATATACCTATTCTATGTGTATATATCTACTCTATTCTAACCTGTCAGTGTGATTTTACTGTACACAGCACTGATTTGCCGGCTTTTCAAAGGACACCGGTGCGTACAAATCAGACAGTAATAAGGATGTCATACGGATGATGCGATTAAAAATCGCATTGCACTCGCATGACAATCGCATACGTTACATCCGTTTTTTCGGTCCAGATTACAGACCGATTTGTCTCTCGCCAGTGGAAATGAGCCCTAATGGTGCTTCTGACGGCCTGCAGGCGCGTGTCTGTGTTTTCAGAAGAAACCAGATACCTCTTCCTTTCTTCTAGAACTACGGCTGAGGAACATTCGCCTTCCCCGGAATCCGATATAGAATAGGCTGAGACTTCTCCTTCCGAGCTCAGATCTTGCTCCCATCTGGGTCTTTTAGGACGGGGAGACTGTACCGGTACTAGAGTTGATACCGTAGTATCTACTTCTTCTCTGATCATGGATCTTATGCTGTCCAAAAAAGAGGTTTGTTCCTCTTTAAGTAGCCCCGACATACACCCATCGCATAGTTTCTTAAAGTGTCCTTCTGGGAGTCTGTTCGAGCATATGGGTCATCTATTAGCCTTGCATTTAGTTACTGCCGTTGAACGCTTGGGCGGTTCTTTATCATGGTCCGGGGCAAGCTCTGAGGACTGGACATCTGAATGGTGTGCTCCCAGTCTGTCTCACCTGGCTTCAAAACATCTGATACATCCTCCTTCCGAGCTCACCTGCTGATGATCCTGTTATTTCCGGCCGTCTTGCGCACACTCCCGTTGGAATGCACGCCAAATCCAGCTCCAGGTTCCGAAGCTACACTCCCCAGGCCCACCCGGCACCAATGCATGGCGGAAGTTTGCTAGCCGGGGCCGCGCGCCTCCAGGCCATCGGCGTCACCACATTGGATCCAACGGGCGCGACGACGGCCAGAAACTCCGCCCCTGGAAGTCATCACAAGCGCGCCGCTAGTGATGCGACACGCCAGAAGTTCCAGGATCACCACCCGCATGTGGCCGAAACAGCAGCTATCCACCCAGAGCCCCCTCGAGAGGGATGCGGCAGGGGATGGGAGTACACAGCTCGACCTGCACTGAGGGAACGCCCAGAGCCCTCTAAAGCGGGATGAAGCTGTCCCCGGGAGCCCTGCTCGACCGGCTACTAAGAGATCTTCGTCACGGTAATTCCGCATCCCTGCACTCCTCTGCGTCTGTCCCTGATAGGGACAGGTAAAACACTGAAGGGTGGTGGTGGAGAGGGGCTATTAAACCTCTTCTGTGTTCCTGTCCCTATCAAGGATACGAAAGACAACCTCCTGGTGGTGCTGTCAGGAGGGAGGTCCTGGAAAATAGGTTTTGCATCACCACATTTTGAGAGCTAAAAGTTTTCCATATTTTGGCCCACAGAGTCACGTGAGGTCTTGTTTTTTGCAGGACGAGTTGATGATTTTATTGGTACCATTTTCAGGCACATTACTTTTTTGATCGATTTTTATTCCGGTTTTTGTGAGGCAGAATGAACAAAAAACAGCAATTCATGAATTTCTTTTGGGGGTGGGTATTTATACCGTTTCATGTGTGGTAAAATTGATAAGGCAGTTTTATTCTTCGGGTTAGTACGATTACAGCAATACCTCATATCATTTTTTTCATGTTTTGGCACTTTTATAAAATAAAAACTATTTTATATAAAAAATATTTTTGCATAGCTTTATTCCAACAGCTATAACTTTTTTTATTTTTCCGGTGCTGGAGCTGTATGTTTTCAGCAGCACCATGTTTATTTATATCTGTCTTTTTGATCGCGTGTTATTCCACTTTTTGTTCGGCGGTATGATGATAAAGCATTGCTTTTTGCCTTTTTTTTTTTTTATGGTGTTCACTAAATGGGTTAACTAATGGGACAGTTTTATAGGGTGGGTCGTTACGGACGCAAGGATACCAAATATGTGTACTTTTTATTCAGATTTTTTTTTCACTCAATATTTGTTTACTGATAGAATAAATTTTTTTATTATTTTTTTAAAATATTTTTACAATTTTTTTTTTTTTTTTAAATTCATTATTACTTTTACACTGTATCCCACTATGGGACACTCATTTTTTGCAGGCTGATCGCTTCTATAGCATGCAGATCTGCATGCTACAGAAGCTGTCAGCGCTGCAGCTTCTGTGCACTGACACTGAGAAACTTCCTGACATGCACTGCGCATGACAGGAAGTCTCTCAGATCTAGAGACACGGATGTCGTCATGACAACATTGGGTCTCCATGGCAATGATTAGCTGTCAGCCCCTGTGCCGGCTCCGAAACGCTGAAATCATGTTTGATTGAAGTGTTCCGGGGGTTAAAGTGACGGGAGCCGTCCGTGACCTCTCCTGGCACTTAGTGCCGGTTGTCAGCTGTGAGAATCAGGTGACACCCGGCCGCGATCACGGCCAATCGCTTAGACGTACTATCCCGTCCATGGTCATAAGGGCCCAGGTCACAAGGATGGGATAGTACGTCTAATGTCAGAAAGGGGTTAACAGAATCCATGTTCTCAAGACACCCATACTGTTAAGAGTTGTGACAGAGCACAAAGTTGCTGACTCCGTCACTTATTCCAGCAGGCCACAGGTATCATTAGAAATATTAATCTTGTAGTAAATCTTCCTTTCCTCCATCCAGGGTAATATTAGTAATATATCCCATTTGGTGCTTGGGGACGGGGACGGCATTGGCTTTTAATTTCAAATGCCAGGGCTGAATTTCAACTCTAGTCCGTACCTGGTTATTATGAAATCCTTTTGGTATGCCACAGTTTTTATACTGGTAAACTAGGATATATATGCACTTTGTCCAAATTATGTCTGTCAATGGTATACAAAATACCTACAAAGGACAATAAGACCTAGGCACACCCTCAAATATATAGGGGTATCTGGGGTTATATCCTGTAGGAAACATTATATGTTGATTTACCCCTACCTGCCTCCAATAATTTGAATTCAATAAAGGAGCAAAATAGGGTCTGACTAATTTGAAGACAAACAACATACCAATCTGTACAGGTTTTGTATGCTTATTTTTGTTGCACCTTGCATTTTAAGTTTGTTTCACAAATTGTACGTTGTTTTTAGAAATTCTACATTAAAAGTTACTTTTTAACCCCATTTGCTATATATCTACTTCTGTGAAGCTGCTCATGGACAAGCTGGACAAACTTACAATTATGTTCCCGTCTTCACTGTGATTGCTTTTCTTCCTCCTAATTAATCAAAAGTAGTATAGATAATTGGCTGTTTCAGCAAAGACCTCATAGAGATCTTATTTGGACATGATTTAACCTGCTGGCGATCCTGTTATACCTCAAAAAATTTATGAATAAATTGACAACAGGGTGGCACCATTTCCATTCACAAGAGGGTTTGTCCAACGGCGGCCACTGTCAACACTGACTGGATAGTGATTGTGGGGAGGGACACTCCCCCAACTTGTAATGTACTGATGTCAACTTATGAATTTCTAGAAATAATAACAAAGGAAAAACACACAACACAGAGTGGTAAAAAAAGATGTCCCAGAATCAGCAATGTCAGGATAGCTACCGTGTTACGGTGTAGCTATGTATAGTGATCAAGCTTTCTAATCACTTTCTGTGGGGTTCACAATTGATAACTAATGATGTTTGGTGAGGTTATTCTTAATGTAGTGCTTATAGGAAAAGCATCAATGAATGACATACCCCAAGGAACAATCCATGTGAATACAAAAACTAAGAAATCAGATTAGGGGCTATAGGAAAAAACTTTGGAAAACTACAGGAAGGCTGCCATTGTTTTTGTCCTAAGTCAAAATTTTCAAGTGGTTGTGCATCCTGTAGATAAATCTATAACACAAACTGCACCACTTGTATTACGCACCAATAAGACATGTGGCACAGTGTTTTTCCAATGTGACATCATAATTTGTAGGTATCACAATTTTACTAAAACCATATATTAGTAATAGAAGTCTTCCAGCGTCCATCTTTATCAATAACAGCCCTTAGAATTGCAGTTTGTTACGTATTCTCGGCATGAGGTCATGCTTGTGTTACATTGAAACGATAATGTCATGCCCGACCTACTAAACAGTCACCAAGGATGTTGCCAGATAGGCAGAGGTTCGCAGTGCTCTGATCCATTGGACTAGCGTCCTGCAAACCTTTTTGCTCATCTCTACTTAGCATGTTATAAGTATCTGTCCATTATGTATAAGTTACAGATATCCATAATTTATTCTTTAAGCAGGCACCAGTCAAAAAGAGGATTGCAGTCTTTATATTCCTTCAGGGAAGGATTATCTAGATCTCCATGGTCATCATGTTCTATTGTCTCAGGATTTTCTGATGGGGGACCAGTAGTCCTGACACATACACAGCGATATCCATCATATCCAGCTAGGTACAATTTTCTGGGGACTCCGACCCAATCTCTTTGTATTCCACCACTACAAAGACAAACAATAATCAGTTGTAGCTGGCTTTATAAAAGTTATTGTATATATACACAGTCTGCCTCTTTAGTTTCTGGCAATTTAGCTACCAGGGTATCTGTCAATACTGTAAATCTACAGTGGGACTAGATAAATCTTAGTAAGCTCAAAAAGTTAGTTGTAACAGCTGCAATGCAACCAAAAGCTCTTTTTACTTATATTTTGGCCTCCAAAATTATAATCCGCTCATTATGTATTAACTATTATATGTGCAACGCCTGGATCTGTATAGACATACAGTAGATCAATAACTGCCAACAGCAGCACAAGTTCATAACTTCTTACAGTATATTTAAAGGACTGTCCACCCTCTGAATTGTATTTTTCATAACCCTTTCTGCTCAGTGTAAAATTAAAAAAAAAAAGAAAAGTCTACTCACTTCTTCAAAACTAGCCAATGACTAGTCACAAATGTGACCATCAGTGTTGAGTTCAGTGATTGATTGCAATGATCACATGTCATGACTAACAGGATCTTGCTGGTGTTTTTGTGACATATGAACACTGCAGCCAATCAGTGGCCACAGTTGATCAACACGGCAATCAAATGCATTGACTGATGAGGATACATGGAAAATGACAAGGGACAAGGGCAGCACTAGAACAAGTGCAGCGGGGGCTCGGTACGGCAATTAATTATTTTTTAACTGTTACTGAAAAAGAAATCAAGTGGAAACATGTTTTATAGAGAAAGCAAATAAATTATGTCCCTTTCACGGCAGACTAAAATATGAGTGCCATTTTTTACTGTCAGCTACATACACTATAGATATATAGGCTATGTGCACACGTAGGAAAAGAGGTGCAGAATTTTCTGCTCAAAATCCGCATCTCCTGGCAGAATCCGCAGCCGTGGATTTTGTGCGGTTTTTATGCGGAATTGATGCGGATTTTGTGCGGTTTTTGCCACTGCGGATTTTTATCATGGAGGGGCGCAGAAACGCTGCAGATCCGCACAACAGAAGTGACATGCACTTCTTTGAAATACGCAGCAATTCCGCACTGATTTTTACGCACCATCTGCACAGCATTTTTTTTGGCCCATTGATTTACATTGTGCTTATTTTTCGATGCCGTCCGTCATTTAATGTTGCAAATTGGGGCTCAGACTTAGCCAGAACCCAACTTTAGGCTACCTTCACATGTAAAATACTGACCAAATACTGAACATCAGAAAACCAGGAGTGGGTAAAAAATGCAAAAGTTGTGACATGCTTCTATCATACTTTTGCCCTGATTGCTCCACTCCTGGTTTTGGCTTACAGATACTAATTAATGATGAGTGAGTATACTCGTTACTCGAGATTTCTCGAGCACGCTCAGGTGACCTCCGAGTATTATTTATTGCTCGGAGATTTAGTTTTCATTGACGCAGCTGAATGATTTACAACTGTTAGCCAGGCTGAGTACATGTGGGGGTTGCCTGGTTGCTAGGGAATCCCCACATGTAATCAAGCTGGCTAACAGATGTAAATCATTCAGTTGAGGTGAGGAAAACTAAATCTCCGAGCAGTAAAAAATACTCGGAGGACCCCCGAGCGTGCTTGGGAAATCTCGAGTAACGAGTATATTCGCTCATCACTAATACTGATGTAAAATACTGACAAAATACTGAATGTGTGCATGTGGCCTGTGGCTGTTACTCACCTATTTTTGGAACACCACACTCTGCTGGAACCAGAGTTAAATTCGGAGTTACATGGTGGAAACTGCTTATTCTCTTCAAATCTCTGCTCTTTTAACTTTACCCCAATATCAATAACTGCTAATGCTTTTTCTAAAGCTTTTGTAGGATTTCCTTCATCATCATAAAAGTGTCCTATGAGTTTACCTTATAGAAAGAAAAATAAAACTGTAAGTACTGACTTTTTAATATATGTTTCTACCCATGAGCTGGTTACCAGCAGTACATTATTATCAGCACAACAGTCTCTAATATTGGGGACAAAAAAAAAACATACCAACCACTGCATAGTTCTTGTGATAAAAACTAAGCCAGTTGTGGAGGTGTAACATCTGCGTAGGCGACAGTTCCGTCACATCCTCTACTAATCCACCTTCTGTAAAGTCACCAGTCACATAGGCTCTAGAGGCATCTCTCGCTGTGAAAAAGAAATACAAAATTTAGTTGCTTTTAGTAAACTCTTTAAGCTGGTGCACGACAAAAATGCATACTTCTGGAACTTTTCTGAAATAAATACAATGCCAATCACTCCAACTGCCCTATGGGCCATTCAATAGCAGTTGTGTAAATCTCTATGCACCATCTACATTTAGAATACATTTTATGCACGGAGGAACAAATATGCTGTGGATTTTTACTAAGAATTTCTTCACATCAATGTACAGGGGTGAAATCTGTAGGGAGTCTGTAGCAAGAAATAAGGAGAAGCAAAGAGTGCGCGCTGTTTTTAAAGGGAATCTGTCACCTCCGGGGACATATATGACCTATTAATATGGGCATACAGGTAATAGAAATTATACACTAGTCCTAGCTGTGTGCCTCATATTAATGGTCTTGATGCTGAGAAATCTTATATTCTTTCTGTATGCTAATGATTTCTTCCAGGCTCCGAGGCATGCGGTGCCTGTAAGAAATCCCTGCCCCCAGTCCTTATAACAAAACTACCCCCCGCCCATGCACATCAGTTATGGCCCCCGGAATCCCGTGCCTGTGCCCTGCACTCCCTCACAAATACGTGCCTCATCCTCCCTTCTATGGGCGCTGCATTAAGGGATCCTCTGTGCAGGGAGTCACTGTGACCTCCTGTGTGCGTGCCGATATGCTCTCCCCACTTCCTCCCTGCACAGTAATCGCTAGGAACCATGTGTACATAGCGATGACAATGCAGGTAGAAAGTGGGGAGAGAATCTTATCGGCGCGCAGGCCTGAGGTCACTAGATCAGAAGTCACCGGCGCCTGCACAGAAGATCCCTGAATGCAGTGCCCACAGAAGGAAGGGTGAGACATGTATTTCTGAGGGAGTGCAGGGAACAGACGTGGGATTTCGGGGATATAACTGATGTGCATGGGAAGGGGTTGTATTGTAATGAGGACTGGGGGCAGGAATTTCTTGCAAGCACCGCACGCCTAGGGGCCTGGAAAAAATCATTAACATACAGAAAGAATAAAAGATTTCTGAAAAACAAGACCGTTAATATGAGGCATACAGGTAGGACTAGTGTAACATTTCTATTACCTGTATGCCCATATTATTAGGTCATATATGTCCCTGGGGGTGACAGATTCCCTTTAACAGTCTGAGCTGCTAATAGCTGCCTCTATGATCAGTTCAGCCATAGACTAAAGGTATGTGCACAGGGGGGTCCGCTCCAAAACATGCCTGAAAAAGTGCTGAGAAAACGCTTGAAAGAAAGTTTTTACATAGAAACGCATATGTTCTATTTGATGTTCATACGTTCATTCTTTTGAGTAACTTTTAACAGATTCAGGTTTAAAAAAAAAAAATTCCAAGCGGCTGACCTGACCAATCTTCAGACATTTTCCACTCTGAAGATGCTCTTTAAAATAGAAGTCATCGGGAAGGATTTTTCCCTTCAGAAACTACTAGCAGATTCTTCATTATCAATAGAGAGAAAAAAAAAACGGCCAGTACAAAAGACGCCATAAAAATAATGGAAAAATGCTTAAAAAAACACTGATGAACAAACGCTGGGGAAACAAAAAGACAGCAAAAGAAAAAAAAAGAAAAGACATTCAGGACAAAAAACACTGCCGTGTATTGTAACGTGTTCCTCTTGGAAAACACAGTGAGTTCGCCCACGTGTATGGCAGAAGACTTATCTACAGTTTATGCTTTCTCGTGGATTCCAGTATACGGCGTCCAGGACAGAAATGACAACGGATCCTGACAGAATTCATTGGCTGATAATGGATCAGTCCCATTGTTGTATTCCATTAGAATACATGTAAGGAATAGGGACATTCTTAAAAAAAAAAACAACAAACCTGCCAAATGGGATCTATTGTAACATGGACCTGGCACTGGATCATGGATCTGGTTAGAAAAGCCCATTATTACAAAAGGATTTTAATGAAATAGAACCACAACTGCAATGTGAACATGGCCTTATAGAAATATACAATTATATAAAGAGTTAAATAGGACCAGGACACCTACTAACTTGTTTGTTTTGGTAAAATGTATTCCCATACAATAATTCCAAGCTTAGAACTGTTAGATGTACTGTTCCTCCTTCATGCCCATTGGAAATGTATGAGTAACCTAAAATTGAGTATAACACTGTTCTCACCATATACCATGCACTTTTTGTGTTATGCTCACATCATCCACATATACTGTACAAAAAAAGGTGCAAAACCAAAATGGTGCAGGATAAAGCTAGACCACCTACACCACTAGGTTCTGACCATCAGGCCTGGGAAGGAGCTGCAGAACATAAAAAGATGCTGCAGTCAGGAAAGACAGGGGGCTGAGGAGTTCTGCCAAGGGGGGAGTCAGAGGGGAAAAATAAGGCCATGTTCACACGTTCAGTACATGTACACCAAAATCAGAAGTGGAACAGGCAGAGGAAAATTATAATAGAAACACGTCACCACTTCTGTATTTATCGCCCACTCCTGGTTTTGGCTTACAAATACTTATGTAAAATACTGATAGTGTGGACGTGGCCTTACTCTGTGTTAGGGGTGTGCCAGCAGCAGGACTCTAGTGTAGGGTCATTATAGAATAACAAATCCCGGCGTGTTTCCCTGGAAGAAGCTAGTGGCGAAACGCGCGTCGGGGTGAGGGGACGCCTGAGCTGCTCTCCTGTGACAAGCTCCCATTATACAGATAATAACTATTTAGTTACCTTTGAATAGCTCTGTACTTGGCTGATCATATAGCATTACTGATGTGAGCATTTATTCTCTGATCCAGCCTCATCCTGTTTATGCTATTAGAAGGCATATAACGGTTTTCGTCTTTTTGCCTCATGATTAGAATTGGCTGTATACTTGCCACTTTAATATAGGTCTTTTCAGTGGATTAATACATTGTGGTCTGCCATTTTAAGGGGGTCACTGTATTATTTATTAATTTTTTTGTCCTTATCCCTTATTTTTACAGCTCTTCCCTCGCTTTGCTCGGCGTCCACTATACCGCATTTCTGCTTTAGTCTTTATAGTGTGGTTTTATATGGATTAAATACAAATTATTATTTAATTACTTTGCTGGATCTCTTCTTGTACCCTCATATTTATCTTATATGTTGTCTGAAGTGCCATCATTTACATAGGACGCTTTTTATTTCATTGTAGGGTCATGACTCTGCATCCAAACCGGGGAAACATCTGCAGATCGCAGCGGTGCTTAGGACACCCAGCAAACTAGCGCTCTCCTCCTGGAGTCAGGGATGTCCCTACTTTTTCTGGGAGTCTTCCAGGCCATGCGCCACCGTTGGAAGCATCGGTAACAGTTTCCCATTGCTGCATACACTTCCAGGAGGAATAACAGAGTAACACAGTGCAGCAGATAGTACTTACTCCAGAATTATTTTATAAAGAAAACTTTAAAAAAATGTCAAGAAGGGAATCCAATGAGTGTTAATTCATTGACTGCCCTCTATAGTGAGTGGCATTTACATGGCACATTGCCCCCTATAGGCAGAAATTAGGATTTGTACCTGCAAAGAAGCTGTAGGAGCCCCCAGGCCCATAATGCTTTATCCCCTTGTGCACGTCAAACACCTGCCCTAGCACTGCCAGGTACAAGCCAGGGCTGCCATGCCCCCCGTGATAGCTGGACAGCTCCCCCTTACTCAGCAGCCGTCCCGGGGTCACACTGCACTGCTTGGGAAAGATAAAGCTCAGCCCGGGGATCTGTACCAAGGCCCATGGATCCGTCCGCATGCCCAGCAGTGCCGCCAGGCCCAGAGCTGCGGCTGCCAGGTACCCGAGCATGCCTGGCACTGCACAGACGCTTCACCTGCCCAGCACACTGCTTGTTTGTTCCGGGTACTCAAGGGGGCGGAGCTAATGCTTTGTGGTGAACCAAAACAGTCATCACACTGCCATCTAGTGGCAACAATACGGATTACAGCCTGCATGAACCACACAGTCCGCAATGATTTTGGCGAACGAGTCCACAACTCAGTCACTGCGTATTGCTGTGGACTCTGCATATTCTCCCTCCCACTGGCACACGGCTTTATGGCATCTGTGCTGCATAATACTATGGGGGTGCATTATACTATATATGACAATGGGTTGCATTATATTATAGGGGTGCATTACACTATGGGGGTGCATGATATTATGGGGTGCATAGTAACAGTTACATATTATACCGCCATGGGCCTGCATTATACTGCTATGGGATGCATTATACTTGTATGAGGCTGCATTATACTATATATAACTGGGGGTGCACAGGGCTGCCACTAGAAATTTCGGGGCCCCATACTGGCAAAATTTCTGGGGCCCCCTTTGAGACTCCGCCCAGGCTCCACCCCAGCCCCGCCTCCACGCTCCACCCCTCAAACTGTCCACAGTCCCACCGCTCTCTCTTGGAAAAACTCCACTTCTCACCTATCACACATTGACAGTTCCCATCACCAGATCACACATGTAGCCGGCAGCTTTTGTTTTGGCCAAAAGATTTTTTAAGCCACCAAAATGACAAGGTAGACACTTTTGGCCAGGACCTACTCTACTGTAACCTACTAAATATTTGTTAAAATATGCAATACAATTTAGGTTTATTTTTATTTATTTTTCAATTTTTAAAATGACCTATAATACCACATACAAGGAACAAATACCACAGCACCATGACCAGACACCATATTATCACCACAGTGACCTATAATACGATCTACAAGGCACAAATACCGCCACACCATGACCAGATGACATATTACCACCACAGTGATCGAATAATATCAAATACAAGGAACAAATACCACAACACCATGACCAGACCACATATTACCACCACATACTGACTGAATACTACAATACTGATCAGTAATAAAAAAAAAACCCACAATACTATCACCATAAGTGCCAGTATTCACAGGAGATCTGTACTTAGTATGCAGTGTCTGTGTACAGGTAACACAGTGATCGCCGGTGACATTATACACAGGATCTCTGTATATAGTATATAGGTAATCCAGTGATCACTGGTGACATTGTACACAGGACCTCTGTATATAGTATACAGTGTATAGTGTCAGTGTATAGGTAACACTGACTCACCAGTGATGTCTCTAGGTGAAGTCCTTCATCTTTCATCCAGCACAGACTGCCATCATTTCTTCCAGCCAGGACTCGTTTCTGCAGGAAATAACAGTTATCTCGAGTTCCACTTGCATAACACATTACTTAATTTTCCCAACTTCTACATTACACCACATGAAGAAAAAGAGGCAACATAGTGTCACTCTACACAGTAACAGGACCGCCCCTCCATTTAAAACAGTGTACTCAAAAAATAAACTAAATACATCACTGCAGTAATAATATCCCTTAATTAGCCCCTATGGTAATAATATTCCCCATCCTGGCCCCCGTGTGTCTCATTCCTGGCGTCAGCTATATGTTCTCCCATCCTGCCCTAATGAGTATCCATTCTGTCCCATATGATCTCCCCATCCTGCCCCATCTGTCTCCATCGTATCCATCCTGCCCCATGATCCTGCCCCATCTGTCTCCAATCCTGCCTCCAGTGTCTCCAATCATGCCCATATCACCATTCTGCCCCGTCTCCAATCATGCCCCCATTTCTGCAATCATGCCCCCTGTGTCTCAATTCTGCCCCATCTGTTTCCAATCCTGCCCCATCTGTCTCCAGTAATGCCCCAGTGTCTCCAGTCATGCCGCCATGTCTGTCATCCTGCCCCCTGTGTCTCCAATCATGCCCCATTTCTCCATTCTGCCCCGTGTCCAGCATACTGCCCCAGTGTCCAGCATTCTGCTCCAGTGTCCAGCATTCTGCCCCAGTGTCCAGCAATCTGCCCGTGTCCAGCAATCTGCCCCAGTGTCCAGCATTCTGCCCCAGTGTCCAGCAATCTGCCCGTGTCCAGCTTTCTGCCCCTGTGTCCAGCTTTCTGCCCCTGTGTCCAGCATTCTGCCCCTGTGTCCAGCATTCTGCCCCCGTGTCCAGCATTCTGCCCCCGTGTCCAGCGTTCTGCCCCCGTGTCCAGCGTTCTGCCCCCGTGTCCAGCGTTCTGCCCCGTGTCCCGCGTTCTGTCCCCGTGTCCAGCGTTCTGCCCGTGTCCAGCGTTCTGCCCTTGTCCAGCGTTCTGCCCGTGTCCAGCGTTCTGCCCCTGTGTCCAGCAATCTGCCCCTGTGTCCAGCGTTCTGCCCCTGTGTCCAGCGTTCTGCCCCTGTGTCCAGCGTTCTGCCCCTGTGTCCAGCGTTCTGCCCCTGTGTCCAGCGTTCTGCCCGTGTCCAGCGTTCTGCCCGTGTCCAGCGTTCTGCCCGTGTCCAGCGTTCTGCCCCAGTGTCCAGCAATCTGCCCCTGTGTCCAGCTTTCTGCCCGTGTCCAGCGTTCTGCCCCTGTGTCCAGCAATCTGCCCGTGTCCAGCGTTGTGCCCGTGTCCAGCGTTGTGCCCGTGTCCAGCGTTGTGCCCGTGTCCAGCGTTGTGCCCGTGTCCAGCGTTGTGCCCGTGTCCAGCGTTGTGCCCGTGTCCAGCGTTCTGCCCCTGTGTCCAGCGTTCTGCCCCTGTGTCCAGCAATCTGCCTCTGTGTCCAGCGTTCTGCCCCTGTGTCCAGCTTTCTGCCCTGGGCCGCCCGGATCGCCGCTCTCAATAAAAAAAAAAAAAAAAAAAAAGAAGTTCTGCTTACCTGCCGCGCTCCTGCTCTCTCCACGCAGCTGAAGCGTGCACTCGCCGGCGACTGACAATGACGTCAGACGCCGGCGACATGCATGCTGCGGCTGACGTCAGCTGCCAGCCTCGGATTGGCTGGCGGCTGTTAACTTTTGACGTGCGGGCGCGGGCCTGCACGTCAATAGCGTTAAACAGCTGCAGCGCCGGCCGCCGCTAAGGGCCCGGTTCAGCCTGCGGCTGCCGGTAGGAGCCCGGTGAGCAGATGAGACGGGGCCCGATACGGGCCCCCTCTGCTCACCGGGCCCCATACGCCAGTCACGGCTGTAATGCCCTGATGGCGGCCCTGGGGGTGCATTATACTATATATTACTATGGGTACATTATACTACTATGGGGCTGCATACTACTACTATGGGGGTGCATTATACCACTATGGGGGTGCATTATACTATATATGACAAGGATGTGCATTATAATATGGGGGAGCATTCTACTATATATGACAAGGGGGTGCATTATACTATGAGGTGCATTATTCACATGTACAGCACGATGGAATTAATGGTGCTATATAAATAATAATAATACTATGGGGGTGCATTATACCACCATGGTAGTGCATTATACCACCATGGGAGTGCATTATACCACCATGGGAGTGCATTATACCACCATGGGGCTGCATTATACCACCATGGGGCTGTATTATACTGGTATGGGGTTACATAGTAACATAGTTAACACTATACACTGTGTACTATATATATAGCTCCTGTGTATAATGGTGCTTATGGTAAACTTAGTATTGTTTTTTTTATTATTATTAATGATCAGTATTGTAGTATTCAGTCACTATGTGGTGGTAATATGTGGTCTGGTCATGGTGTGGGAGTATTTGTCCCTTGTATGTGGGATTATAGGTCGCTATGTGGTGGCCATATGTGGTCCGGCCATGGTGTGACAGTATTTGTGCCTTGTATGTGGTATTATTTGGTCACTATGTGGTGATAATATGTGATCTGGTCATGGTGTGACAGTATTTGTCCCTTATATGTGGTGTTAAAATTGTATGTGACACATTCCCTCAAAGAAACATAAATAAATAAATAAAAATATACCTAAACAGAGTACTGGATATTTTAACAAATATTTCATAGGTTAGAGCAGAGTAGGGCCCAGCCAAAAGGTTTACCCATAGATACAGTTCTGATACTAAAACACACTGTAAACCTTTGAATGACAATACTATCCTACATGCAAATTGTAGTCAACCAAAACACACTATTAATTCTGTCCCTGTGGGTGAATTTATAAGAATAAGAAGGAATTGTAGTGATAGTAGTGATCTTGAAGCAGAATTTGGTCTATTGGCCAATAAATTAAAACGCCGCAATTACCCTCAGTGGATACTGAATAGAGCGCATAAAATTCTGAATCAAGAAAAAACGGAGGATTTTGTTACACAGCTCAATAAAGAAATGGAATTTACTACTAATAAAACACAGAAACCATTCGTCTGTTTGCAGTATAGTCCCCAATTTGGATAATTCAAAAAACTCATTAACAAATTTCCTCCTATTTCATATGAGGATCAGAGCCTAGAAAATATTTGTGTCTCCTCACGCGTGAGGCCTTTTGGATCTATCAGTTGAACACTAGATTTCCCAATGGTCTTAATAAACGTAACAAAATAATGTTTCATTATTAATGTCATATGCATATTTACATGATTGTTATTTTACAATTCTTGTTTGTGTTGTGTTGATTTTATTATTGGCCTATTAATAAAAAACAACAACATAATCACGTTCCTCCATCATGTTCTCATACACTTTATGCAGTTAATAGCCTCTGTGTCTGTACTGTTACATACTTAGGCAGTTAACTGGTTCATGCAGCTTTACATGAACACCCGAGCCTTACACTATGGCTGGTCCAAATAACTAAAGCAATTGTTACCATCCACCTCTTGTGTCTCCCCTTTTCCTCATAGTTTGTAAGCTTGCGAGCAGGGCCCTCATTCCTCCTGGTATCTGTTTTGAACTGTGATTTCTGTTATGCTGTAATGTCTGTTGTCTGTATAAGTCCCCTCTATAAGTTGTAAAGCGCTGCGGAATATGTTGGCGCTATATAAATAAAATTATTATTATTATTATTATTATTCGCACTTATGATTTGTGATTTGAACTTTCGGGACCTTTTGAAATGTCATGTGACATTTAGGAACTCTTGCATTGGTTGATGCAAACTATATAACGTTTGACTTGCCATAAGCGATTCAGCTTTGACAAAGATCGCTACTGATCGAAATATGTTGTTCTTTCCCTGTGACAATAGTTCTGAGGAGCATTTACCACTTGTATTGTTTTTAATATGGATTAATAAAAACAAGAACATTTTAAGGAGCTAAAGCATTACCCTTTCTTGCATGTATATGACGTCTGATCAATATGGAGTTCCTTGCACCTGCGGTGATTGTCGGTAAGCTGGCTTTGCCCGTTTTGTATACCGGTTCAAAAGAGTCTACCTTGTCATGGTGGTGGTTAAAAAAAATCTTTTAGCCGAAACAAAAGCTGCTGGCTATGTATGTGACCTGGTGTTAGATGGGAACTGATAATGTGTGATTGGTGAGGACGTGGTGCAGATGTGGAGTTTTTCTATGAGTGGGTGAATGGACTGTGGGAGGTTGGAGGTGGAGTCTCAAGGGGCCCCAAAACTTGTGCCAGTGTGGGGCCCTGAAATTCCAAGTGGCAGCCCTGTGTACATATGATGGATTCTCAGGTCAGTGCGCTTAGGGAGAAAGATACTTATATTAACCCCTTAAGCCCGAGGGTGGTTTGCACATTAATGACCGGGCCAATTTTTACAATTCTGACCACTGTCCCTTTATGAGGTTATAACTCTGGAACGCTTCAACGGATCTTGGCGATTCTGACATTGTTTTCTCGTGAGATATTGTACTTCATGTTAGTGGTAAAATTTATTCGATATAACTTGCGTTTGTGAAAAAAAAAAGGAAATTTGGTGAAAATTTTGAAAATTTTGCAATTTTCCAACTTTGAATTTTTATGCTCTTAAATCACAGAGATATGTCACACAAAATACTTAATAAGTAACATTTCCCACATGTCTACTTTACATCAGCTCAATTTTGGAACCAAAATTGTTGTTAGGGAGTTATAAGGGTTAAAAGTTGACCAGAAATTTCTCATTTTTGCACCATTTTTTTTTAGGGACCACATCGCATTTGAAGTCATTTTGAGGGGTCTATATGATAGAAAATACCCAAGTGTGGCACCATTCTAAAAACTGCACTCCTCAAGGTGCTCAAAACCACATTCAAGAAGTTTATTAACCCTTCAGGTGTTTCACGGGAATTTTTGGAATGTTTAAATAAAAATGAACATTTACCTTTTTTTCACACAAAATTTATTTCAGCTCCAATTTGTTTTATTTTACCAAGGGTAACAGGAGAAAATGGACCCCAACAGTTGTTGTACAATTTGTCCTGAGTACGCTGATACCCCATATGTGGGTGTAAACCATTGTTTGGGCGCATTGCAGAGCTCGGAAGGGAAGGAGCGCAATTTGACTTTTCAATGCAAAATTGACTGGAATTGAGATGGGACGCCATGTTGCGTTTGGAGAGCCCCTGATGTGCCTAAACATTGAAACCCCCACAAGTGACACCATTTTGGAAAGTAGACCCCTTAAGGAACTTATCTAGATGTGTGGTGAGCACTTTGACCCAACAAGTGCTTCACAGAAGTTTATAATGCAGAGCCATAAAAATAAAAAATCATATTTTTTCACAATGATCTTTTCGCCCCCAATTTTTTATTTTCCCAAGGGTAAGAGAAAAAATTGGACCCCAAAAGTTGTTGTGCAATTAGTTCTGAATACGCTGATACCCCATATGTGGGGGTAAACAACTGTTTGGGCGCATGGCAGAGCTTGGAAGGGAAGGAGCGCCGTTTGACTTTTCAATGCAAAATTGACTGGAATTGAGATGGGACACCATGTCGGGTTTGGAGAGCCCCTGATGTGCCTAAACATTAAAAAACCCCACAAGTGACACCATTTTGGAAAGTAGACCCCCTATGGAACTTATCTAGATGTGTTTTGAGAGCTTTGAACCTCCAATTGTTTCACTACAGTTTATAACGCAGAGCCGTGAAAATACAAATTCTTTTTTTTTCACAAAAATGATTTTTTAGCCCCCAGTTTTGTATTTTCACAAGGGTAACAGGATAAATTGAACCCTAAAAGTTGTTGTCCAATTTGTCCTGAGTACGCTGATACCCCATATGTGGGGGGGAACCACTGTTTGGGCACATGGCAGAGCTCGGAAGGGAAGGAGCGCCATTTGGAATGCAGACTTAGATGGATTGGTCTGCAGGCGTCACGTTGCATTTGCAGAGCCCCTGATGTACGGAAACAGTACAACCCCCCCCCACAAGTGACCCCATATTGGAAACTAGACCTCCCAAGGAACGTATCTAGATGTGTTGTGAGAACTTTGAACCCCCAAGTGTTTCAGTACAGTTTATAACGCAGAGCCGTGAAAATAAAAAATCCTTTTTTTTTTTTTCAGAAAAATGATTTTTTAGCCCCCAGTTTTGTATTTTTCACAAGGGTAACAGGAGAAATTGGACCTCAAAAGTTGTTGTCCAATTTGTCCTGAGTACGCTGATACCCCATATGTTGGGGTAAACCCGTTTGGGCGCACGGGAGATCTCGGAAGGGAAGGAGCACTGTTTTACTTTTTCAACGCAGAATTGGCTGGAATTGAGATCGGACGCCATGTCGCGTTTGGAGAGCCCCTGATGTGCCTGAACAGTGGAAACTCCCTAATTCTACCTGAAACCCTAATCCAAACACACCCCTAACCCTAATTCCAACGGTAACCCTAACCACACCCCTAACCCTGACACACCCCTAACTCTAATCCCAACCCTAATCCCAACCGTAAATGTAATCCAAACCCTAACCCTAACTTTAGCCCCAACCCTAACCCTAACTTTAGCTCTAACCCTAGCCCTAACCCTAACCCTAGTCCTAACCCAAGCCCTAACCCTAGCCCTAACCCTAGTCCTAATGGGAAAATGGAAATAAATACATTTTTTTTAATTTTATTACTAACTATAACTAAGGGGGTGATGAAGGGGGGTTTGACTTACTTTTATAGTGTTTTTTATATCAGATTTTTATGATTGGCAGACACTAAAAGACGCTTTTTATAAAGTTTTTGTGTCTCCACATATTGAGACCTATAAGTTTTCCATATTTTGATCCACAGAGTCATGTGAGGTCTTGTTTTTTGCGGGACGAGATGACGTTTTTATTGGTAACATTTTCGGACACGTGACAGTTTTTGATTGCTTTTTACTCTGATTTTTGTGAGGCAGAATTACCAAAAACCAGCTATTCATGAATTTCTTTTGGGGGAGGCGTTTATACCGTTCCACGTTTGGTAAAATTGATAAAGCAGTTTTATTCTTCCGGTCAGTACGATTACAGCGATATCTCATATCATTTTTTTATGTTTTGGCGCTTTTATACGATTAAAGCTATTTTATAGAAAAAATAATTATTTTGGCATCGCTTTATTCTGAGGACTATAACTTTTTTATTTTTTTGCTTATAATGTTGTATGGCGGCTCATTTTTTGCGGGACAAGATGACGTTTTAAGTGGTACCATGGTTATTTATATCTGTCTTTTTGATCGCGTGTTATTCCAATTTTTGTTCGGCGGTATGATAATAAAGCGTTGTTTTTAGGCTCGTTTTTTTTTTTTTCTTACGGTGTTCACTGAAGGGGTTAACTAGTGGGACAGTTTTATAGGTTGGGTCGTTACGGATGCGGCGATACTAAATGTGTGTACTTTTATTCTTTTTTTAGATAAAGAAATGTATTTATGGGAATAATATATATATATTTTTTCTTTATTTAGGAATTTTTTTTTTATTTTTTACTTTTTTACTTTGTCCCAGGGGGGGACATCACAGATCGCTGATCTGACAGTTTGCACAGCACTCTGTCAGATCAGCGATCTGACATACAGCCGTGCAGGCTTACCTGAGCCTGCTGTGGACCCGGAAGTACTCCCTGCAGGACCTGGATGCAGCCCCGCGGCCATTTTGGATCCGGGGACTGCAGGGAGGAGACGCTCGGTACAAGGTGAGTACATCGCCTTGTACCGATCGTCTCAGGGAAGCACGCAGGGAGCCCCCTCCCTGCGCGATGCTTCCCTGTACCGCCGGTACACTGCGATCATGTTTGATCGCAGTGTGCCGGGGGTTAATGTGCCGGGGGCGGTCCGTGACCACTCCTAGCACATAGTGCCGGATGTCAGCTGCGATAGTCAGCTGACACCCGGCCGCGATCGACCGCGCTCCCCCCGTGAGCGCGGCCGATCGCATATGACGTACTATCCCGTCACTGGGAATTAAGTCCCAGGTCACCTCGACGGGATAGTACGTCATATGGGATTAAGGGGTTAAAAAGTCTTCAGAAATATAAGGACTAATTAAGGGATATAAAAGAATTATCCAAAGGAAAAAAGCGTAAGGTCGGGGTCACACGAGTGATAATTCTCTCACGCGAGAGAATCAGGTCAATATGCTACTGATACTTGGCTCAAACTCTCATCCAAGTGTCATCTTAGTGTGAGCCTATTCTTTTGGGAGAATAGGAGCACATTGAGAAGGCAGAGAACTTAATTTCAGATGACAGTTGAGTGCAGGCCAATGTTTCACACACCTCCATAGACTTCAGTGGGTGCGTGTGATCCGAATTCCAGAGCCACTCGCAGCATATTGCAGATTATTTTTCCACAGACCAATTCAGTGTGTAGAAAAAAATCACAGATCTGCACTGCAACATAGTGTAACATTGATAGTAAGAACACACCTACAGAAATCACATGGATCCCACACACACCGTGTGTAGTTGTAGAAAGTTGTTTGACTCTACCCATGTATATATAAGGACAGTACCGTATACTCCGGATAACTATTGCTCACAAGAAAAAATGGGGTTCTATACGAAATATCAAATATAAAATCAATATTTTATTGTAACAACATGATAAAAAGACAATATAACAAAAAGTATAGAGAAAAGGGGAGACCCTAGTACAAAAACATCCACGTCACAGACACATGAGTATGTGTACAACCATGGTATAAGTATCTAAAGAAACATACGTATTAGCACACAAAGGTGGAGCATAGTTCTGGTTATTCATATAGACCAGTGTCCTCCATACAAGCTGCGCAAGAACACCAATTGTGATGCACATCAAATGAACAGTTTCTTACCCATGGTGAGATAAAGTGACTAGTGCCTGGGACTCTGGAGACCCCCTAGCACCAAAATTAGAGGGCAATTAAATCTAGGGATGCAAGAGTTAAAAAAGAAAATATAAATAAACAGAAAAAACAATACATATATAGAATTAAAAAGTAATACAGATTAATTTTATTCTTCAGCACATGAGGACGTGGGGGAACAGGCGTCTCATAGGAAAGGGACGAAGCTAATTGTCTCGTTAAGTCCCACCGGAGACATAGAATCCAGGGTCACTATCCATTTGCACTCAACTTGTGCAAGTAACCGTTTTACGTTGCCCCCTCTATTGCCACCATGGACTTGATCAATCCCAATGATCTGCAAACCCGTGGGATCACATCCATGAAACATATGGAAATGCTTCGGGATGGTTTTTAGGGCATCAACGTCCTCAGCCTTACGTGCGTTTACAATATCCCTAACGTGCTCTCTCACACGCACGCGAAGCTGACGTGACGTGAGTCCAACGTATATTTTGGAACAAGGACATGTGGCCAGATATACGACAAAAGTACTACTGCAGCGTATGTGATGTCGAATCTGAAAACTCTTCCTCGCACACGACGACGAAAAATGAGTGCCCCTCACAAGATTCTTTTCTCTACAAGCCAAGCAATCGCCGCAAGGATAACAGCCCCATATAGGACCTCTGTTGGTAGGATTAAGAGGATTGATGGTTTTTGCCACATAGTGGCTTTTTACCAATAGGTCCTTAATGCTCTTACCTCTTTTTGTCGTGAAACTGGGTCTTAAAGGGACATTAGATGCCAAGACGGAGTCAGTGAGGAGAACTGACCAATGTTTATTGATTATCTCCTGCATACGCTTCCAATAGCAGTTGTATGTGGAGATGAATCTAACATTGTTTTCTGATGTATCCCTCCTCTCTTTTTTGTATAGTAATTGATGTCTCTCCGTTTTCTTGGCTCTAATGTACCCTTGTTTTATGCAGCGATTGCTATAGCCACGAGCTCTGAATCTACCTTTAAGGTCTTCAGACTGAACTTCAAATTTTTGCTCAGTGGAGCAGATCCGCTTCATCCTGAGGAACTGACCAACTGGGATGGCTTTGATGGTATGTGTGGTATGAGATGAGGACGCATGCAACAATGAATTAACCGAAGTCGACCTTTCTAAATACATCCGTGTGCAGCGTCCCCATCTCGTCCACCTCAAGAAAAATATCCAAAAAATCAATTTTTTGTTTGTTTGCCTTGTAAGTTAGTTTAATGTTATGAGGGTTACAGTTGAGTTGACCCACAAATTCCCTGATACCACTTTCGCTACCCTGCCATATAAAAAAGATGTCATCAATATACCTATGCCAACACTGAACCCGGTCCACAGAAGAGGCCCCATCCTGATGGAATATGGATCTCTCCCATAGACCAAGGAACAGGTTGGCATAGGCTGGGGCACAAGCTGCCCCCATGGCAGTCCCGCGTTTTTGAAGATAGTATCTATCTTTGAAAAGGAATACATTGTGGGTCAAAACAAACTGCAGCAAAGTCACAACAAGGTCACAAACCAAGCCATCCCAGTTGCCGTTCTCCAGGAAGAAGCGGACCGCCTCAATTCCGTCGTCGTGTGTGATACAAGTATACAATGACTCGACATCAGCTGTTACCAGCCACATTTCCTGTTCCAAAACCATCCCCTCTATCTTAGTTAACATGTCTGTTGTATCCCGAACATATGAGGGTAATGTCTCCACCATAGATTTTAGATTAAAGTCAATATATCTACAAACTGGGTCACATAGGCCACCAATCCCAGAGACAATAGGTCTCCCTGGAGGATTTGTCATATCTTTGTGTATCTTAGGTAATAGATACAATGTGGGGATCTTTGGAAATTCCACCACCAAACCATCAAATACCTTTTTATTGATGGTTCCCTGATCCAAGGCGTTCCGTAAAATCCCATCCAGTTCCAATTTGTATGTTTCCACAGGGCTGTGAGACAGTCGAATGTAGGTGTCCTTACAATTCAGCTGTCTCAGTGCCGCCTCTCTTTCATATTTAATCGTGGGCCAAATGACAACATTCCCTCCTTTGTCCGCTGCCTTGATGACTATGTCATCAAGATTGCTAAGTTCTTGCAGTGCTCGTCGTTGAGATTTAGTCACATTGTCATTTGTAACAAACTCAGGGATTTTTTTTAAATCCTCTAATACAAGCCTGGTGAAAATCCCAACCTGAGGGCATAAGGACAAAGGAGGGAACGTGGTCGATTTGGGTAGGATAGATTTAGGGAACGTACCTTTGGATTCAGGTTCTTGTTCTTTTAGCAAATCCTCCAGGGCGGCCAAAGTCTCTTTATCGATTTTAGATGTCAGTCCATGCTCCTCATTATCCCTTTTATTATGTAGTTTTTTCAAAATTAGCTTACGGGAAAAGAGGTGTACATCTTTCATGGCTGAAAAATAGTTAAATGGGTTGTTGGGCACAAATGTGAGACCAAGAGATAACACTTCCTGCTGTGCATCAGATAATCTGTGGTGGGATAGATTAATTACCTCCAATGTTCCGGATTTCTTTTTCTTGTCATCAGACTGATGTAATGGAGATATCCTCCGTTTAGTGGAGGATTTGCCCTTCCCATATTCCGATTGTTTGTGGCTTGACCTTGTTTGTCTCACATGACTCAGACTGGCCGCCTGTGGGGCATCACTATCAAGTTCCTCCCCTGATGTAACGGATAGAGAGATTCATTACGAACTCTGGATATAGATCGACCCCTTCTCCTGTTATTATGTCTCCACCTATAAACCTGATTGTTCTTAAAATCAAGCACATCTCTTTGGAATTTTTTAGCCTTGGTGGTCTTAATATCTTCCTCCCATTTGAGGAAGTCTTTTTCCAAGTCCTCATTTACTTTTTTAATGGCTTCGGTTGTCAAATCTTTTTTCAGGGTTGTTTGAATGCTGTCAATCTCCCTCTCAAGTTCACAGAGTGTAAGCTCACTGAACTTGATAAGTATCTCCAGAGTCCCAGGCACTAGTCACTTTATCTCACCATGGGTAAGAAACTGTTCATTTGATGTGCATCACAATTGGTGTTCTTGCGCAGCTTGTATGGAGGACACTGGTCTATATGAATAACCAGAACTATGCTCCACCTTTGTGTGCTAATACGTATGTTTCTTTAGATACTTATACCATGGTTGTACACATACTCATGTGTCTGTGACGTGGATGTTTTTGTACTAGGGTCTCCCCTTTTCTCTATACTTTTTGTTATATTGTCTTTTTATCATGTTGTTACAATAAAATATTGATTTTATATTTGATATTTCGTATAGAACTCCATTTTTTCTTGTGAGCAATAGTGTAACATTGGGCTGAGTGCTATCTGAAAAAACAACACATAGCACTCAGCAGTGTTATACGCTTGTGTGAGCGAGGCCTAAGAGCCTTTATTCCCCCTGCAGATCTTATCCAATTAGCCTCTCATGCTGCGGTCTGGCCTCAGTTACTTTTTTCTGTAATACTGTGGAATTTTTGCATACTTCTACATATACTGTGCTTGTGATATGTATAATATATATCTGAATATATATATGTGTGTATATATATATATATATGAATCTATTCCTCAGCTATAAGTCCTGATGAGCAGTGTTCTGGTGACCACCTGCCCCTCTCCAGAGAAGGATAAGGCTGCTGTGCCCCATGACAGGACACGGCAGCTCAATTCTGAAGACTGAAGTTTTTCAGAGCAGTTTGGAAAGTAAATAACACCTGTGGAGATCTTGAGAGGGAGGCTGCTGTGTCCTGTCAGGGGGCAGATTGGGCTTAGCAGCCTTATGCTTCTCTGCAGTAGGTGAGGGGTTACTGTGCTCTGCTCTCAGGATCTATAGCTGATACAGACAGGGGTCAGGACACAACAGCATTCTCGGTGAGCTAGCTGGTGTGCTGATAGTATGGCTGACGCTGTCACTGAGCACAGCAGCCGACTCATTGATGATGTGTCTGCTGCAGGGACTGGAGCCTGTCAGGACACTGTCCATACACTTCACCAGCACAGGCTCAGACAGACTCACCTAGCGGGCGCTGCGCTGCTCCTGTAGCTCAGCGACTCACTGACTGTGACTGGGGAGAATACTGCACTGAGCCCACGCTCAGCAGGGATTGGATGGTGGCGTCCCACCCTCCCGTGGCTCAGCACTGGCTGCCTCTCCAAGCTGTCTGTCATAATGACGCTCCTCCTACTCCCTCCACACACCATTCCGGATTATGAAAACTCTGACGCAGGGCCTCCCCCAACTCACACCAGTAAGGAAAGTAATGCCCTGATGGTGGCCCTGTATGTACACGTCAGGCACATACAACCTCCAAAGAGAACACAAAGTGAAGAGGAAGGAACAATTGGAAGGACAATTGTCGCCATGTGAGACTAGAAGCTGCGATCATCCGATCGCTTGTGCTGCAGCCCCGCTCTGTGTAGCAGAAATGCTCAAGTGCTATGAGTGCCGACTGCTGGGTGAAGACCTGACATGTCCCGTAAATGTACGACGCATGTCGTGAGTGTTAATCTTATTTACTAAAAAACTTTAATGGACTAAAAATGGACAACACTCAATATATGAAACATATATACTTGTGGGACAGTACACTGTGCAACAATATCTCAATATAAAGTTTAGTTATGTATGGAGACATTTAAGTGCACTGTGAACCACATTGGGGCAGGTAGACGTCTAGACCTGTCATAAATCATAATTGAGCGCTGGTCAATCAGATACCTGCCTCAAAAGATAAATCAATACAAAACGTATAATTTAAACGTAGGTGGAGCACCTCTAGGATAATGATGAAAAAGATGCTGACAGTATGTATACTGTGTATATATATATATATATATATATATATATATATATATATATATATATATATACACACTCACCGGCCACTTTATTAGGTACACCTGTCCAACTTCTTGTTAACACTTAATTTCTAATCAGCCAATCACATGGCGGCAACTCAGTGCATTTAGGCATGTAGACATGGTCAAGACAATCTCCTGCAGTTCAAACCGAGCATCAGTATGGGGAAGAAAGGTGATTTGAGTGCCTTTGAACGTGGCATGGTTGTTGGTGCCAGAAGGGCTGGTCTGAGTATTTCAGAAACTGCTGATCTACTGGGATTTTCACGCACAACCATCTCTAGGGTTTACAGAGAATGGTCCGAAAAAGAAAAAAAATCCAGTGAGCGGCAGTTCTGTGGGCGGAAATGCCTTGTTGATGCCAGAGGTCAGAGGAGAATGGGCAGACTGGTTCGAGCTGATAGAAAGGCAACAGTGACTCAAATCGCCACCCGTTACAACCAAGGTAGGCCTAAGAGCATCTCTGAACGCACAGTGCGTCGAACTTTGAGGCAGATGGGCTACAGCAGCAGAAGACCACACCGGGTACCACTCCTTTCAGCTAAGAACAGGAAACTGAGGCTACAATTTGTACAAGCTCATCGAAATTGGACAGTAGAAGATTGGAAAAACGTTGCTTGGTCTGATGAGTCTCGATTTCTGCTGCGACATTCGGATGGTAGGGTCAGAATTTGGCGTAAACAACATGAAAGCATGGATCCATCCTGCCTTGTATGGAGCATCTTTGGGATGTGCAGCCGACAAATCTGCGGCAACTGTGTGATGCCATCATGTCAATATGGACCAAAATCTCTGAGGAATGCTTCCAGCACCTTGTTGAATCTATGCCACGAAGAATTGAGGCAGTTCTGAAGGCAAAAGGGGGTCCAACCCGTTACTAGCATGGTGTACCTAATAAAGTGGCCGGTGAGTGTATATATATATATATATATATATAATGTGCACTGGTATTCCAGGAGTGCGATAAAAATCTTCAAATACAAACAAAAACCAGCCCAGTGGTGGATCAGAGATATTTATACAAAGGGGTGGAGCACCTCTAACATAATCCTGAAAATGGTGCTGACGATTATGCCCTGGTAAACATATTGTGCACTGTTGTTCCAAGAGAGCACCAAAAATCAAACAGTACAAGCAAAACGACCCCAATGGTGGATCAGAAACATGGAACATTCTAGCCAACCACCCCAATGGTGGATCAGATACCATATTCTTCGGACTATAACACGCACTTTTCTCCTCCAAAATTTTGGAGGACACTGGGGGTGTGTGTCTTATAGTCTGGATGTACCTTATATATATGTCCCCTGTGACTGTGGATGGAGGGGGGGAGCGGCAGCAGCGAAGGAGCGGGTCACAGAAGGTAGGAGGCGGCTGCTGTGTCTAACATTATGCCTGCTGTTAAAGAAAATGAATAGTCACTGCTCCCCACACCCATAGTCCCACCCACCTCTATGCACTGAAGCCAGCGCCGAGAGGTGGGAGGGACTATGGGAGTGTGGAGCAGTGACAATTCATTATCTTAAATAGCAGGCACACAGCCGCAGCCACCGGGTGATCACGTGTGCCCACTATTAAAGATAGTTAATGTTCACTTCTCTCCAGTCCCATGGGCGTTGGGAGCAGTGAATATTCATTCTGTTTAACTGCAGGCACAGTGTTAGCAGCAGCCGGCGGCTTAATGCAGCAGCTGTGCTGTACCCGTTATTAAAGAGAATGAATGCTCACTGCTCTCCACGTCCATAATCAGCATGCAGCACAGTGAGTATTCTGGCAGCTGACTTCAGCATGTGAGGGCTGAAATCGGCAGCTGACATCAGAACAGGCAGCAGAGGGAAGGTAAGTAGAATTTTTTTTAATGTGTGCAGCATGATGGGGGCCATGTATATCAGGATTGGGATGAAGGGGCCATACCCAGATGGTGGATGGGGTCCATGTATACCAGTACGGAGATGGTGGCCATATATAGCAGGAAGGGGATGAAGGCCAAATATACCAGGATGGGGGGGGGGGGGGCATGTATACCAGGTGGGGATGAAGGCCATGCATACCAGAATGGTGGCCATGTATACCAGGATGAGGATGACGGCAATGTATGCAAGGATGGGGGTGGGGTAAATGTATACCAAGATGGAGGCCATATGTAGCAGGCTGGTGATGGGGGCAATGTATACCAGGATGAGGATTGTGGCCATATATAACAGGATGGGAATGGGGGGCCATGTATAACAGGATGGGGATGGTGGCCATGTATACCTGGATGGGAATGGGGGCCATGTATACCTGGATGGGGACAGATATATCAGGACTGGTGGGCATATATATACCAAGAGGGGGATATTACCCCTACAGCAGTGTTAGCAGCAGCTCCCCCATAAATCTGTAGTCAGTGAAGACAGGCCAAAATAGATAGCAGCTGCTACTGATAAGGATTATATATATATACTAGCTGAAGAGCCCGGCGTTGCCTGGGCATAGTAAATATCTGTGGTTAGTTATAGCACCTCACTTCTCTTATTTTCCCATCACGCCTCTCATTTTCCCCCTCACATCTTTCATTTTCCCCCTCACATCTCTCATTTTCTCCCTCACACCTCTCATTTCCCCCCTCACTCCTCTTATTTCCCCCCTTACTCCCCTCATTTTGCACTCACCTTTTCATTTTCACCTCACACCTCTCATTTTCCCCTCAGTATATACATGTTTGTCATCTCCCTTATATATAGTATACACCTGTGTCATCTCCTGTATATAATATATACCTGTATGTCATCTCCTGTAAATAGTATATACCTGCTGAATGTCATCTCCTCCTTTATATTGTGTATACCTGTGTCATCTCCTCCTGTATATAGAATATACCTGTGTGTCATATCTTCTGTGTATAGTATACAGGTCCTTCTCAAAAAATTAGCATATAGTGTTAAATTTCATTATTTACCATAATGTAATGATTACAATTAAACTTTCATATATTATAGATTCATTATCCACCAACTGAAATTTGTCAGGTCTTTTATTGTTTTAATACTGATGATTTTGGCATACAACTCCTGATAACCCAAAAAACCTGTCTCAATAAATTAGCATATCAAGAAAAGGTTCTCTAAATGACCTATTACCCTAATCTTCTGAATCAACTAATTAACTCTAAACACATGCAAAAGATACCTGAGGCTTTTAAAAACTCCCTGCCTGGTTCATTACTCAAAACCCCCATCATGGGTAAGACTAGCGACCTGACCGATGTCAAGAAGGCCATCATTGACACCCTCAAGCAAGAGGGTAAGACCCAGAAAGAAATTTCTCAACAAATAGGCTGTTCCCAGAGTGCTGTATCAAGGCACCTCAATGGTAAGTCTGTTGGAAGGCAAAAATGTGGCAGAAAACGCTGTACAACGAGAAGAGGTGACCGGACCCTGAGGAAGATTGTGGAGAAGGACCGATTCCAGACCTTGGGGAACCTGAGGAAGCAGTGGACTGAGTCTGGTGTGGAAACATCCAGAGCCACCGTGCACAGGCGTGTGCAGGAAATGGGCTACAGGAGCCGCATTCCCCAGGTAAAGCCACTTTTGAACCATAAACAGCGGCAGAAGCGCCTGACCTGGGCTACAGAGAAGCAGCACTGGACTGTTGCTAAGTGGTCCCAAGTACTTTTTTCTGATGAAAGCAAATTTTGCATGTCATTCGGAAATCAAGGTGCCAGAGTCTGGAGGAAGACTGGGGAGAAGGAAATGCCAAAATGCCTGAAGTCCAGTGTCAAGTACCCACAGTCAGTGATGGTGTGGGGTGCCATGTCAGCTGCTGGTGTTGGTCCACTGTGTTTCATCAAGGGCAGGGTCAATGCAGCTAGCTATCAGGAGATTTTGGAGCACTTCATGCTTCCATCGGCTGAAATGCTTTATGGAGATGAAGATTTCATTTTTCAGCACGACCTGGCACCTGCTCACAGTGCCAAAACCACTGGTAAATGGTTTACTGACCATGGTATTACTGTGCTCAATTGGCCTGCCAACTCTCCTGACCTGAACCCCATAGAGAATCTGTGGGATATTGTGAAGAGAAAGTTGAGAGACGCAAGACCCAACACTCTGGATGAGCTTAAGGCCGCTATTGAAGCATCCTGGGCCTCCATAACATCTCAGCAGTGTCACAGGCTGATTGCCTCCATGCCACGCCGCATTGAAGCAGTCATTTCTGCCAAAGGATTCCCGACCAAGTATTGAGTGCATAACTGAACATTATTATTTGATGTTTTTTTTGTTTTATTAAAAAACACTTTTATTTGATTGGACGGGTGAAATATGCTAATTTATTGAGACAGGTTTTTTGGGTTATCAGGAGTTGTATGCCAAAATCATCAGTATTAAAATAATAAAAGACCTGACAAATTTCAGTTGGTGGATAATGAATCTATAATATATGAAAGTTTAATTGTAATCATTACATTATGGTAAATAATGAAATTTAACACTATATGCTAATTTTTTGAGAAGGACCTGTATGTCATCTCCTCCTATATATAGTATATACCTGTGTCATCTCCTGTATATAGTATATACCTGTATGTCATCTCCCCTATATATAGTATATACCTGCTGTATGTCATCTCTTTTATATAGTATATACCTGTATGTCATCTCCTCCTATATATAGTATACCTGTATGTCATCTCCTCCTGCATATAGTATATACCTGTAAGTCATCTCCTCCTGTATATAGTATATACCTGTGTGTCATCTGCTCCTGTATATAGTATATACCTGTGTGTCATCTGCTCCTGTATATAGTATATACCTGTGTGTCATCTGCTCCTGTATATAGTATATATCTGTATGTCATCTCCTCCTGTATTAGACCTTGTTCACACGTTATGTGGTCAGTATTTTTACCTCAGTATTTGTAAGCTAAATTGGCAGCCTGATAAATCCCCAGCCAACAAGAAGCCCTCCCCCCTGGCAGTATATATTAGCTCACACATACACATAATAGACAGGTCATGTGACTGACAGCTGCCGTATTTCCTATATGGTACATTTGTTGCTCTTGTAGTTTGTCTGCTTATTAACCAGATTTTTATTTTTGAAGGATAATACCAGACTTGTGTGTGTTTTAGGGGGAGTTTCATGTGTCAAATTGTGTGTGTTGAGTTGCGTGTGGCGACATGCATGTAGCGACTTTTGTGAGATGAGTTTTGTGTGGCGACATGCGTTTAGCAAACTTTTTGTGTGTCGAGCTGCATGTGACAGGTTAGTGTAGCAAGTTGTGTGCAGCAAGTTTTGAGCATGGCGAGTTTTATGTGTGGTGCGTTTTGAGTATGTGCAAGTTTTGTGTGAGGCAACTTTTGCATGTGTTGCAACTTTTGTGCACGTGCAATTTTTCCGCGAGTGCAAGTTTTGCTTGTGGCGAGTTTTCCATGAGATGAGTTTTGCACGTGTGGCTAGTTTTGCGTGAGCCTAGTTTTGCATGTGGCGAGTTTTGCAAGTGGCGAATTTTGCGCGTGGCAAGTTTTGAGCCGTGACTTTTGTGTTTCGATTTTTATGTGGCGAGGTTGGTGTATGTGTGGTGAAATGTGTGCTGAGGGTGATATATGTGTTCAAGCACGTGGTAGTGTGTGGCGCATTTTGTGTTTGTGTTCATATCCCCGTGTGTGGTGAGTATCCCATGTCGGGGCCCCACCTTAACAATTGTACGGTATATACTCTTTGGCACCATCGCTCTCATTCTTTAATTCCCCCTTGTTCACATCTGGCAGCTGTCAATTTGCCTCCAACACTTTTCCTTTCACTTTTTCCCCATTATGTAGATAGGGGCAAAATTGTTTGGTGAATTGGAAAGCACGGGGTTAAAATTTTGCCTCACAACATAGCCTATGACGCTCTCGGGGTCCAGACGTGTGACTGTGTAAAATTTTGTGGCTGTAGCTGCGACGGTGCAGATGCCAATCCCGGACATACACACACACACATTCAGCTTTATATATATATATATATATATATATATATATATATATATATATACACACACACACTCACCGGCCACTTTATTAGGTACACCTGTCCAACTTCTTGTTAACACTTAATTTCTAATCAGCCAATCACATGGCGGCAACTCAGTGCATTTAGGCATGTAGACATGGTCAAGACAATCTCCTGCAGTTCAAACCGAGCATCAGTATGGGGAAGAAAGGTGATTTGAGTGCCTTTGAACGTGGCATGGTTGTTGGTGCCAGAAGGGCTGGTCTGAGTATTTCAGAAACTGCTGATCTACTGGGATTTTCACGCACAACCATCTCTAGGGTTTACAGAGAATGGTCCGAAAAAGAAAAAAAATCCAGTGAGCGGCAGTTCTGTGGGCGGAAATGCCTTGTTGATGCCAGAGGTCAGAGGAGAATGGGCAGACTGGTTCGAGCTGATAGAAAGGCAACAGTGACTCAAATCGCCACCCGTTACAACCAAGGTAGGCCTAAGAGCATCTCTGAACGCACAGTGCGTCGAACTTTGAGGCAGATGGGCTACAGCAGCAGAAGACCACACCGGGTACCACTCCTTTCAGCTAAGAACAGGAAACTGAGGCTACAATTTGTACAAGCTCATCGAAATTGGACAGTAGAAGATTGGAAAAACGTTGCTTGGTCTGATGAGTCGATTTCTGCTGCGACATTCGGATGGTAGGGTCAGAATTTGGCGTAAACAACATGAAAGCATGGATCCATCCTGCCTTGTATGGAGCATCTTTGGGATGTGCAGCCGACAAATCTGCGGCAACTGTGTGATGCCATCATGTCAATATGGACCAAAATCTCTGAGGAATGCTTCCAGCACCTTGTTGAATCTATGCCACGAAGAATTGAGGCAGTTCTGAAGGCAAAAGGGGGTCCAACCCGTTACTAGCATGGTGTACCTAATAAAGTGGCCGGTGAGTGTATATATATATATATAGTACAGACCAAAAGTTTGGACACACCTAATTTAAAGATTTTTCTGTATTTTAATGACTATGACAATTGTACATTCACACTGAAGGCATCAAAACTATGAATTAACACATGTGGAATCATATACTTAACAAAAAAGTGTGAAACAACTGAAATTATGTCTTATATTCTAGGTTCTTCAAAGTAGCCACTATTTGCTTTGATGACTGCTTTGCACACTCTTGGCATTCTCTTGATGAGCTTCAAGAGGTAGTCACTGGGAATGGTTTTCACTTCACAGGTGTGCCCTATCAGGTTTAATAAGTGGAATTTCTTGCCTTACAAATGGGGTTGCGACCATCAGTTGTGTTGTGCAGAAGTCTGGTGGATACACAGCTGATAGTCCTACTGAATAGACTGTTAGAATTTGTATTATGGCAAGAAAAAAGCAGCTAAGTAAAGAAAAATGAGAGGCCATCATTACTTTAAGAAATGAAGGTCAGTCAGTCCGAAAAATTGGGAAAACCTTTGAAAGTGTCCCCAAGAGCAGTGGCAAAAACCATCAAGCGCTACAAAGAAACTGTCTCACACGAGGACCGCCCCAGGAAAGGAAGATCAAGAGTCACCTCTGCTTCTGAGGATAAGTTTATCCGAGTCACCAGCCTCAGAAATCGCAGGTTAACAGCAGCTCAGATTATAGACCAGGTCAATGCCACACAGAGTTCTAGCAGCAGACACATCTCTACAACAACTGTTAAGAAGAGACTTTGTGCAGCAGGCCTTCATGGTAAAATAGCTGCTAGGAAACCACTGCTAAGGACAGGCAACAAGCAGAAGAGACTTGTTTGGGCTAAAGGACACAAGGAATGGACATTAGACCAGTAGAAATCTGTGCTTTGGTCTGATGAGTCCAAATTTGAGATCTTTGGTTCCAACCACTGTGTCTTTGTGCGACACAGAAAAGGTGAACAGATGGACTCTACATGCCTGGTTCCCATCATGAAGCATGGAGGAGGAGGTGTGTGATGGTGTGGGGGTGCTTTGCTGGTGACACTGTTGGGGATTTATTCAAAATTGAAGGCATACGGAACCAGCATGGCTACCACAGCATCTTGCAGCGGCATGCTATTCCATCTGGTTTACGTTTAGTTGGACCATCATTTATTTTTCAACAGGACAATGACCCCAAACACACCCCCAGGCTGTGCAAGGGCTATTTGACCAAGAAGGAGAGTGATGGGGTGCTACGCCAGATGACCTGGCCTCCACCGTCACCAGACCTGAACCCAATCAAGATGGTTTGGGGTGAGCTGGACCGCAGAGTGAAGGCAAAAGGGCCAACAAGTCGCCCTGGTCTCCACCCCGAGCTATGCTACAGTTGCACTCTGCAGCAGAGCAGGGAGACTCCCTGCACTGCTACCCGGCCGCTATGGGGCACTTGAGGAGGGGGGGGGGAACAGGACCTCCCGTCATCACAAGTTCAGCTGTATCAGCTGAATGCAGATAGTTGAAAACACTGATAAGACAGGTGACGCTCCCTCTACCATAATTCCCAGTCAGCGTATGATGTCAATTACACGGACACTGACAGCGGATACAATGACATCATTACTTGGTGTCTGCTGTCCTGAAATGAACAGGTGCTTGGAACAGCAGGGGAGTGCATTATACTATATAGCGTCTGCCTATGGGGAGTGGATAATACTGTATGGAGGCCTATTAAGAGTGCATTATACTGTATGGAGGCCTTTGGGGAGTGCATTATACTATATAGAGTCTGCCTATGGGGATGCTTTATACTATATAGAGTCTGCATATGGAGAATGCATAATACTGTATGGAAGCCTATGGGGAGTGCATTATACTGTATGGAGGCCTTTGGGGAGGGCATAATACCATACAGGCCTATGGGGAGTGCATTATACTATATAGAGTCTGCCTATGGGGATGCTTTATACTATATAGAGTCTGCATATGGAGAATGCATAATACTGTATGGAAGCCTATGGGGAGTGCATTATACTGTATGGAGGCCTTTGGGGAGGGCATAATACCATACAGGCCTATGGGGAGTGCATTATACTATACAGAGTCTGCCTATGGGGTGTTTATTATACGGTTTAGAGTCTGCCTATGGGGAGTACATTATACTTGGAGGCCTAAGGGTAGTGCATTATACTATGGAGGCCTAAGGGGATGCTTCATACTATATAGAGGCCTATGAGGAGTTCATTATACTATATTAAGATCTGGTGAATTATACTGTATGGAAGCTATTTATGGGGCCATCATATAGTGTAGGGAATACAGTGAAGGGGCCTTCATACAGTGTGGAAAATAATTTGGGGTCTTTATACAGTGTTGGAGCCATCAAACAGTTTGGGGCCTACTAAGGGGTCAGTATACTGCGTGTGGGGTACTATACAGTGAGGGGGCATTATACTACTGTATGTATAAGAGAGTATCATACTGTGTAGAGGGGAGCCGTGCAGGGGGGAGGGCTCGAGACATTACTAAATGTTAAGTGGGCACTTATTGTTATGGGGGAACTCAAATGATTGTGACTGTCAAAGGGGCACACAGACCCCATTATTACTTTCTAGAGGGCAAAATGCGGGCACTTGCAGATGGCATTTCTGTATTCAAGAGGGTTGTTTTACCATTTAGAGGGCATAGAGTACCACACAGTAGGTGCAATAATAGGGACATATATGGCAGCAGCGGCTCAGTATTGGGGTATCAGCAGGATGAGGAGTTTGCAGGTTGGGAATAGAGTACGGTGCAGGAAATGTGAACAAATGTGTCTTTGTTGTAATCTCTGCAGCTGAGTCCTGGCTGGAAAAGTTGTCCTGTCAGTCTGGGCCAGAGGCAGGGCCAGAGTGGCCATCGGGCACTTCTAGCAAATGGAGTGGGCCGCTGCCGCTATCAGCGGTGCTAGGCCGACTCCTCCAGCCAGCGCCGACTCACCCCCCCCCGATCGCCGCCCCACCCCACATTCAACTATACCGGCGTCTATGAAGCCGGTACAGTTCAATGCAATGATGGAGGAGAGAGCGTCTGCTGTCGCTCCCTCTCCCATCATTCCCCGCTCTACCTCGCGCTGACACTGCGGGTGCGCGATGACGTCATATCATTGTGCACCTGCTGTGTGGCCGGGCAGACTGCAGCTGCTGAGACCGGAGCCGGGAGCAGCGCGGGGTACGAGGAGAGGTAAGGAGAGTGTTTTTGTTTTTAATATATCAGTGAGTGATAACTGGATTGTGGGGCAATTGGGGGGGCTGTATTACATTCTATGGGGGCTGTGCTGTATTACATTCTATGGGGGGGCTTTATTACATTCTATGGGGGCTGGCTGCATTACATTCTATTGGGGGGGCTTTATTACATTCTATGGGGGCTGGCTGGATTACATTCTATGGGGGCTGTGCTGTATTACATTCTACTGGGGGGGCTTTATTACATTCTATGGGGGCTGGCTGCATTACATTCTATGGGGGCTGTGCTGTACTACATTCTATGGGGGGCTGTATTACATTCTATTGGTGGCTGTATTGCATTCTATGGGGGCTGGGCTGTATAACATTCTATGGGGGCTGTGCTGTATTACATTCTATGGGGGAGCTGTATTACATTCTATGGGGGGGCTGTATTACATTCTATGGGGGCTACATTATATTCCATGGGGGGTTGTATTATATTCTTTGGAGAGGTGGGCTGTATTACATTCTATGGGGTGCTGTATTATATTCTATGGGGGGCTGTAGTACTTTCTATGGGGGGCTGTATTACATTCTCTGGGGGCTACATTATATCCTATGGGGGGCTGTATGTTATGATCTGGTGACCTTGGAGCCACATGAAACTTTCTCTGGAGTCGGTGGAACGTGTACTGACCGCAATCCTGAACTAACACCGCAACTAGAAGTAGCCGTGGGGTGTGCCTAACACTCCCTAGACACCTCGACAGCCGGAGGACTAAATACCCCTATAGATGGAAATGGGAATGCTATCTTGCCTCAGAGCAGACCCCCAAAGCATAGGCAGCCCCCCACGAATAATGACTGTGAGTAGGAGAAGAATAGACACACGCAGGTAGAAAACAGGATTTAGCAAAAGAGGCCACTCTAGCTAAATAGGAAAGGATAGGACAGATAACTAGGCGGTCAGTATTAAAACCCTTCCAAAAATATCCACAGCAGATAATACAAAAAGTTCCACAATAACTAAAGACATGGAATGTATATCTGCCACTCCAGAGAATCCAGCAAGACTGAGAAAATACTGACACAATCTAAGCTGGACAAGAAAACACAAAGAATAGCACTGAATTGTGAAGCACACAACATGTGTGCCACAGGGAAAAAGAACCAGACACTTATCTTTGCTGATTTGGCAGAAAGGCAGGAGGAACCAGGCAGAGGTCCTACACCTCCCAACAACAATTGACAACTGGCAAGGACTAATGAATCCTGCACGCCTAAATACCCCAGTCAGATCTGCAATCAGCAGATACACCTGACCAGGACTGCAACTCAGGGGCAACTGCATTACCACCTACAACCACCGGAGGGAGCCCAAAAGCAGAATTCACAACAGTACCCCCCCCCCTTGAGGAGGGGTCACCGAACCCTCACCAGAGCCCCCAGGCCGATCAGAACGAGCCAGATGAAAAGCATGAACCAAATCAGCAGCATGGACATCAGAAGCAAAAACCCAAGAATTATCCTCCTGGCCATAACCCTTCCATTTGACAAGTTACTGAAGCCTCCGCCTCGAAAAACGAGAATCCAAAATCTTCTCAATCACATACTCCAACTCCCCATCAACCAACACAGGGGCCGGAGGATCAGCAGAGGGAACAACGGGCACCACATATTTCCACAATAAAGATCTATGGAGGACATTATGGATAGCAAAAGAGGCCGGAAGCGCCAATCGAAAAGACACCGGATTAATAATCTCAGAAAGCCTATAAGGACCAATAAACCGAGGCTTAAACTTAGGGGAAAAGACCTTCATAGGAACATGACGGGAAGACAACCAAACCAAATCCCCAACCCGAAGCCGGGAACCAACACACCGACGACGGTTAGGAAAACGTTGAGCCTCCTCCTGAGACAACACCAAATTGTCCACCACATGAGCCCAAATCTGCTGCAACCTGTCAACCACAGAATCCACACCAGGACAGTCAGAAGGCTCAACCTGCCCAGAAGAAAAACGAGGATGAAAACCAAAATTACAAAAAAAAGGCGAAACCAAAGTAGCCGAACTAGCCCGATTATTAAGGGCAAACTCGGCCAATGGCAAAAAGGCCACCCAATCATCCTGATCGGCAGACACAAAGCATCTCAAATAAGTCTCCAAAGTCTGATTAGTTCGCTCGGTCTGGCCATTTGTCTGAGGATGGAATGCAGAAGAAAAAGACAAATCAATGCCCAGCCTAGCACAAAAGGCCCGCCAAAACCTAGAAACAAACTGGGAACCTCTGTCGGACACAATATTCTCCGGAATACCATGCAAACAAACCACATGCTGAAAAAACAAGGGAACCAACTCTGAAGAGGAAGGCAATTTAGGCAAAGGCACCAAATGAACCATCTTAGAAAACCGGTCACAAACAACCCAGATAACCGACATGCTCTGGGAAACAGGAAGATCAGAAATAAAATCCATAGAAATATGCGTCCAGGGCCTCTCAGGGACCGGCAATGGCAAAAGTAACCCACTAGCACGGGAACAACAAGGCTTGGCCCGCGCACAAGTCCACAGGACTGCACAAAAGAACGCACATCACGTGACAACGAAGGCCACCAAAAGGACCTACCAACCAAATCTCTGGTACCAAAAATACCAGGATGACCAGCCAACACAGAACAGTGAACCTCAGAAATCACTCTACTAGTCCATCTGTCAGGAACAAACAATTTCCCCACAGGACAGCGGTCAGGTCTATCAGCCTGAAATTCCTGAAGAACTCGCCGTAAATCAGGGGAAATGGCAGAAAGAACCACCCCTTCTTTCAGAATGCCGACCGGTTCAAGGGCCTCAGGAGAATCAGGCAAAAAAGTCCTAGAAAGGGCATCAGCCTTAATATTCTTAGAACCCGGAAGATACGAAACCACGAAATCAAAACGGGAAAAAAACAAGGACCATCGAGCCTGTCTAGGACTCAGCCGTTTGGCAGACTCGAGGTAAATCAAATTCTTATGATCGGTCAGGACCACAATACGGTGCTTAGCTCCCTCAACCCAATGTCGCCACTCCTCAAACGCCCACTTCATAGCCAACAACTCCCGATTGCCGACATCATAATTGCGTTCAGCAGGCGAAAACTTGCGGGAGAAGAAGGCACACGGTTTCATCAAAGAACCAACAGAATCCCTCTGAGACAAAACGGCCCCTGCCCCAATCTCAGAACCATCAATCTCAACCTGAAACAGAAGAGAAACATCTGGTTGGCGCAACCCCGGAGCAGAAGTAAATCGGCGTTTAAGCTCCTGAAAGGCAGAGACAGCCGCAGAGGACCAATTCGCCACATCAGCGTCTTTTTTCGCCAAATCAGTCAAGGGTTTAACCACGCTGGAGAAGTTAGCAATGAAACGGCGATAAAAATTTGCAAAACCCAAAAATTTCTGAAGGCTCTTCACGGATGTGGGTTGAATCCAATCATGAATGGCCTGAACCTTAACCGGATCCATCTCCATAGATGAGGGAGAAAAAATAAAGCCCCAAAAAAATAAAGCCCAAAAAAAGAAACCTTCTGCACCCCAAAGAGACACTTAGACCCCTTCACAAACAAAGCATTGTCACGAAGGATCTGAAATACCATCCTGACCTGTTCCACATGAGACTTCCAATCATCGGAAAAAATCAAAATATCGTCCAAATATACAATCAAGAATTTATCAATATAAGTCCGGAAGATATCATGCATGAAGGATTGAAAAACATATCGAGCGTTAGTGAGCCCGAATGGCATCACAAGGTATTCAAAATGGCCTTCGGGCGTATTAAACGCAGTTTTCCATTCATCACCCTGTTTAATACGAACAAGATTATATGCCCCCCGAAGGTCAATCTTAGTAAACCAACTAGCCCCCTTAATCCTAGCAAACAAATCAGAAAGCAAAGGTAAAGGGTATTGAAACTTGACCGTGATCTTATTCAAGAGGTGATAATCAATACAAGGTCTCAAGGAGCCATCCTTCTTAGCAACAAAAAAAAAAAAACTGCTCCTAACGGTGAAGAAGATGGCCGAATATGCCCTTTCTCCAAAGACTCCTTAACATAACTCCGCATGGCGGTATGTTCAGGCACAGACAGGTTGAAAAGTCGACCCTTAGGAAACTTACTGCCTGGAATCAAGTCAATAGCACAATCACAGTCCCTGTGCGGTAGAAGGGAACTGGACTTGGGCTCATCGAATACATACTGAAAATCAGACAAAAACTCTGGAATTTCAGAAGAGGAAGAAGAGGAGATTGACATCAAAGGAACATCATTATGAACCCCCTGACAACCCCAACTAGTCACAGACATAGATTTCCAATCCAATACAGGATTATGTACCTGCAACCACGGGAAACCCAGCACGATAACATCATGCAAATTATGCAACACCAGAAATCGACAATCTTCCTGATGGGCTGGCGCCATGTGCATGGTCACCTGGGTCCAAAACTGAGGCTTATTTTTAGCCAAAGGTGTAGCATCAATCCCCCTTAAAGGAATAGGGTTCTGCAAAGGCTGCAAGGGAAAACCACAACGCCTGGCAAACTCAAAATCCATTAAGTTCAAGGCGGCGCCTGAATCCACAAACGCCATGACAGAGAATGATGACAATGAGCAAATCAAGGACACCGATAACAGAAATTTAGGTTGTACAGTACTGATGGTAGCGATCCTCTTTGTCCGCTTAGGGCAGACTGAAATGACACGAGAAGCGTCGCCACAATAATAACACAAGCCATTCTGACGTCTGAATCCTTGTCGTTCCGTTCTAGACAAAATCCTATCACACTGCATTGGCTCAGGAATTGGCTCTGAGGACGACGCCACAGCGCGCACAGGTCTACGCTCCCGCAAGCGCCGATCAATCTGAATGGCCAGAGACATAAAATCACTCAGACCGGAAGGCGTGGGAAACCTCACCATAACATCTTTAACCAATTCAGAAAGACCCTTTCTGAAAATTGCCGCCAAAGCATCATCCATTCCATTTAGTCAACACAGACCATTTTCTAAATTTCAGACAAAACAATTCTGCCGCCTCTTGACCCTGAGACAGGGCCAACAAGGTTTTCTCCGCTTGATCCACAGAATTAGGTTCATCTATATATATATAATTGTCTAAGGGTTTTTCCGTCTGTCTGTCTGTCTGTCCCGTTTATTCATTCGCTGATTGGTCGAGGCCGCCAGCGACGGGCACAGCATGGCGACGATGATGTCATAATGGAAATCCCGCGGCCTCGACCAATCAGCGACGGGCACAGTATCGACGTAGATGTCATAATGGTTGCCATGGCGACGATGATGTCATAAAGGTTGCCTCGACCAATCAGCGACGGGCACAGTCTGCTGCAAATTCTGGAATCATCATTGTCCATATACTACAGGGACATGCATATTCTAGAATACCCGATGCGTTAGAATCGGGCCACAGTCTAGTCATATAATAAACCTAAAGCCTGAAAAAAGGAATCTACATTAAGCAAGGCTGGATTCCCAGATTCCAGGGAAAATGCCCAATCCTGTGGATCACCACGCAGCAGGGAGATGACAATTTTAACCTGCTGAATGGAATCACCGGAGGATCGCAGTCTCAGAGCAAAAAACAATTTACAATTATTTTTAAACCCCCAAAGTTTGGACCTATCACCAAAAAGCAAATCAGGAGTAGGAATCTTCGGTTCTAAAGCTGGAGTCTGAACAATATAATCAGAAATACTCTGTACCCTATCAGCAAGCTGGTCAACACGAGAAGCTAATTCCTGAACATCCATGCTGGCACAAGACTCCTCAGCCACCCATAAATAAAGAGGGAAAAAAAGACAAAACAGACTGCAGAAAAAAAAATGGCTCAACACTTTTCTTCCCTTCTTCTGAGATGCATTTAACTCATTATGGGCCAGTTGTACTGTTATGATCTGGTGACCTTGGAGCCGCATGAAACTTTCTCTGGAGTCGGTGAAACCTGTACTGACCGCAATCCTGAACTAACACCGCAACTAGAAGTAGCCGTGGGGTGTGCCTAACACTCCCTAGACACCTCGACACAGTCGGAGGACTAAATACCCCTATAGATGGAAATGGGAATGCTATCTTGCCTCAGAGCAGACCCCCAAAGGATAGGCAGCCCCCCACGAATAATGACTGTGAGTAGAAGAATAGACACACACAGGTAGAAAACAGGATTTAGCAAAAGAGGCCACTCTAGCTAAATAGGAAAGGATAGGACAGATAACTAGGCGGTCAGTATTAAAACCCTTCCAAAAATATCCACAGCAGATAATACAAAAAGTTCCACAATAACTAAAGACATGGAATGTATATCTGCCACTCCAGAGAATCCAGCAAGACTGAGAAAATACTGACACAATCTAAGCTGGACAAGAAAACACAAAGAATAGCACTGAATTGTGAAGCACACAACATGTGTGCCACAGGGAAAAAGAACCAGACACTTATCTTTGCTGATTTGGCAGAAAGGCAGGAGGAACCAGGCAGAGGTCCTACACCTCCCAACAACAATTGACAACTGGCAAGGACTAATGAATCCTGCACGCCTAAATACCCCAGTCAGATCTGCAATCAGCAGATACACCTGACCAGGACTGCAACTCAGGGGCAACTGCATTACCACCTACAACCACCGGAGGGAGCCCAAAAGCAGAATTCACAACAGCTGTATTATATTCTATGAGGGGTAATTGCATCATACTCTATGAGGGGGTTACATTATATTCTATGGGGAGCTGCATTATACTATATGAGGAAGGCTGCACTGTATTCAATGGAGGGGTTACATTATATTCTATGGGAGGCTGCATTATGCTCTATGAGGGGGCTACCATATATATGCAGGGGCTGCATTATACTATAACGGGGGCTGCTGTTGTGAATTCCGCTCTTGGGCTCCCTCCGGTGGTTATAAGTAGCATTTTTGTGAATTCTGCTCTTGGGCTCCCTCCTGTGGTTTTGAGTGGTATGGCTGCTTCTTGGATTTAGCATCAGCAGCTGTTCTCACTGATCGTCTTTCTGGCTCGGCTATATTAGTCTGGCCTTATCCTTAATTCAATGCCAGTTGTCAATTGTTGAGCTTGGAGTCATGGCTCTCTGAGGATTTCCCTGCCACTCTGACCATTTCAGCAAAGCTAAGTCCTTGCTTGTCTTTTTGCAGTTCACTTGTTGTGGACTTTGTTGTTTGGCATTTTCTGTTTTGCTCATTTGTCCAGCTTATCAGTATGGATCTATTTAGCTAAGCTGGTAGCTCTGGGCAGCAGAGTTTGCCCTCCACACCTTTAGTCAGGTGTGGATATTTTTGCATTTCTCTGCGGTGGACTTTTTCTAGTTTTTATTACTGACCGCACAGTTTTCTGTTCTGTACTAATTCTGTCTAGCTAGTAGTGGCCTCCTTTGCTAAATCTTGTTTCATACTACGTATGTCATTTCCTTCTCCTCTCACAGTCATTATTTGTGGGGGGCTGTCCTATCCTTTGGGGATTTTCTCTGAGGCAAGATAGCTTTCCTGTTTCTACCTTTAGGGGTAGCTAGATCTCCGGCTGTGATGAGGTGTCTAGGGAGTGACAGGAACATCCCACGGCTACTGCTAGTGTCTGTGTTAAGATTAGGAACTGCGGTCGGTATAGTTACCACCTGCTCAGAGCTAGTCGCATGTCGCTCCTTAATCACCAGACCATAACAGTACAACTGGCCAAAAATGAGCTGAATGCATCTCAAAAGAAGGAAAAGAAAAAGAGTTCTGAGCCATTTTTTTTCTTTAGTCTGTTTTGTCTTTTTTCTTCCTCTTAATCTCTGGGTGATTCAGGATTTGGATGCGGGCATGGATGTTCAGGGGTTGTTTTCTCGTGTGGATCAGCTTGCTGCAAGAGTACAGAGTATTCAAGATTATGTTGTTCAGACTCCGGCCTTAGAGCCTAGAATTCCTACTCCAGATTTGTTTTACGGGGATAGAACTAAGTTTTTGAACTTTAAAAATAACTGCAAATTGTTTTTTGCTCTGAAACCCCGTTCCTCTGGTGACCCCATTCAGCAAGTAAAAATAGTTATTTCTCTGCTGCGTGGTGACCCTCAGGACTGGGCATTCTCCCTTGAGTCAGGGGATCCGGCGTTGCTTAATGTAGATGCATTTTTTCAATCGCTCGGATTATTGTATGACGAACCTAACTCTGTAGAGCATGCTGAGAAAACACTGTTGGCCCTGTGTCAGGGTCAGGAAGCGGCAGAATTATACTGCCAGAAATTTAGAAAATGGTCTGTGCTCACTAAATGGAATGAGGACGCTCTGGCAGCAATTTTCAGAAAGGGTCTTTCTGAAGCCCTTAAAGATGTTATGGTGGGGTTCCCCACGCCTGTTGGTTTGAGCGAGTCTATGTCTCTGGCCATTCAGATTAATCGGCCTCTGCACGAACGCAAAGTGGTGCACCATATGGCAGCGTCCTCTGAGCAGAGTCCTGAGCCTATGCAATGTGATAGGATTTTGACTAGAGCGGAACAGAGGGGATACAGACGTCAGAATGGGCTGTTTTTACTGTGGGGATTCTGCTCATGCTATTTCTGATTGCCCTAAGCGTATTAAGAGGGTCGCTAGATCTGTTACCATTAGTACTGTGCAGCCTAAGTTTCTCCTGTCTGTGACCCTGATTTGCTCATTGTCATCTTTTTCTGTCATGGCATTTGTGGATTCGGGCGCTGCTCTGAACTTAATGGACTTAGAATTCACTAGGCGCTGTGGTTTTTCTTTGCAGCCTTTGCAGAGTCCCATACCCTTAAGGGGTATTGATGCTACACTGTTGGCCAAGAATAAACCTCAGTATTGGACTCAGCTGACTATGTGCATGGCTCCAGCACATCAGGAAGATTGTCGTTTTCTGGTGTTGCATAACTTACATGATGTTGTTGTACTGGGTTTTCCATGGTTACAAGTACACAATCCAGTGCTGGATTGGAAATCAATGTCTGTGACTAGTTGGGGTTGTCAAGGGGTACATAGTGACATTCCTTTAATGTCAATTTCCTCTTCCCCCTTTTCTGATGTTCCTGAGTTTTTGTCAGATTTCCAGGATGTATTTGATGAGCCCAAGTCCAGTTCCCTTCCTCCGCATAGGGACTGTGATTGTGCTATTGACTTGATTCCTGGCTGTAAGTTCCCTAAGGGCCGACTTTTCAATCTGTCTGTGCCAGAGCATGCAATCATGCGGAGCTATGTAAAGGAGTCTTTAGAGAAGGGGCATATTCGGCCGTCTTCGTCACCATTGGGAGTGGGATTCTTTTTTGTTGCCAAGAAGGATGGCTTCTTGAGACCCTGTATTGATTATCGTCTTCTTAATAAGATCACGGTCAAATTCCAATACCCTTTACCTTTGCTCTGATTTGTTTGCTCGGATTAAAGGGGCTAGTTGGTTTACCAAGATTGACCTTCGAGGGGCATATAATCTTGTTCGTATTAAACAGGGTGACGAATGGAAAACTGCATTTAATACGCCCGAAGGCCATTTTGAATACCTGGTGATGCCTTTCAGGCTTTCTAATGCTCCTTCGGTATTTCAGTCCTTTATGCATGATATTTTCCGCAATTATCTTGACAAATTCTTGATTGTGTATTTGGATGATATTTAGATTTTTTCCAATGATTGGGAGTCTCATGTGAAGCAGGTCAGGATGGTATTCCAGATCCTTCATGATAATGCTCTATTTGTGAAGGGGTCTAAGTGCCTATTTGGAGTTCAGAAGGTCTCTTTTTTGGGGTTTATTTTTTCTCCTTCGTCTATAGAAATGGATCCTGTTAAGGTCCAAGCCATTCATGACTGGATTCAACCCACATCTGTGAAGAGCCTTCAGAAATTTTTGGGCTTTGCTAATTTTTATCACCGTTTCATTGCCAACTTCTCTAGTGTGATTAAACCCCTGACCGATTTGACGAAGAAAGGCGCTGATGTGACTAATTGGTCCTCTGAGGCTGTTGAGGCCTTTCAGAACCTTAAACGCCGATTTACTTCTGCCCCTATCTTGCATCAGCCGGATGTTTCTCTTCCTTTTCAGGATGAGGTTGACGCTTCTGAGATTGGGGCAGGGGCCGTTTTGTCACAGAGGAATTCTGATGGTTCCTTGATGAAGCCATGTGCCTTCTTTTCCCGAAAGTTTTCGCCTGCGGAACGCAATTATGATGTCGGCAATCGGGAGTTGTTGGCTATGAAGTGGGCATTTGAGGAATGGCGACATTGGCTTGAGGGAGCCAAGCACCGCATTGTGGTCTTGACCGATCATAAGAATCTGATTTACCTCGAGTCGGCCAAGCGGCTGAACCCTAGACAGGCTCGGTGGTCCCTGTTTTTCTCCCGTTTTGATTTTGTGGTCTCATATCTTCCAGGATCTAAGAATGTTAAGGCGGATGCTCTCTCTAGGAGTTTTTTGCCTGATTCTCCTGGAGTCCTTGAGCCGGTTGGCATTCTTAGGGAAGGGGTGATTCTGTCTGCCTTCTCCCCTGATTTGCGGCGGGCGCTTCGGGAGTTTCAGGCTGATAAACCTGACCGCTGTCCTGTGGGGAAGCTGTTTGTTCCTGATAGATGGACAAGTAAGGTAATGTCTGAGGTCCATTGTTCTGTGTTGGCCGGTCATCCTGGGATTTTTGGTACCAGAGAATTGGTTGCTAGGTCCTTTTGGTGGCCTTCCTTGTCGCGGGATGTGCGTTCTTTTGTGCAGTCCTGTGGGACTTGTGCCTGGGCTAAGCCTTGCTGTTCCCGCGCTAGTGGGTTGCTTTTGCCTTTGCCTGTCAGGGAGAGGCCTTGGACGCATATTTCCATGGTTTTTATTTCGGATCTTCCTGTGTCCCAGAGGATGTCTGTTATCTGGGTGGTTTGTGACTGGTTCTCTAAAATGGTCCATTTGGTACCTTTGCCTAAATTGCCTTCCTCCTCTGATTTGGTTCCATTATTTTTTCAGCATGTGGTTCGTTTGCATGGCATTCCAGAGAATATTGTGTCTGACAGAGGTTCCCAGTTTGTTTCCAGGTTTTGGCGGGCCTTTTGTGCTAAGATGGGCATTAATTTGTCTTTTTCTTCGGCGTTCCATCCTCAGACAAATGGCCAAACTGAGCGAACTAATCAAACCTTGGAAACCTATTTGAGATGCTTTGTGTCTGCTGATCAGGATGATTGGGTGGCTTTCTTGCCGTTGGCCGAGTTTGCCCTTAATAATCGGGCCAGTTCGGCTACTTTGGTTTCGCCTTTCTTTTGTAATTTTGGTTTCCATCCTCGTTTTTCTTCAGGGCAGGTTGAGCCTTCTGATTGTCCTGGTGTGGATTCCGTGATGGACAGGTTACAGCAGATTTGGACTCATGTGGTAGACAACTTGACGTTGTCTCAGGAAAAAGCTCAGCGTTTTGCTAACCGCTGTCGGTGTGTTGGTCCTCGGCTTCGTGTGGGGGATTTGGTCTGGTTATCCTCTCGTCATGTTCCTATGAAGGTTTCTTCCCCTAAGTTCAAGCCTCGGTTTATTGGTCCTTATAAGATTTCTGAGATTATCAATCCAGTGTCTTTTCGTTTGGCCCTTCCAGCCTCTTTTGCCATCCACAATGTTTTCCATAGATCTTTGTTGCGGAGATATGTGGTACCCGTTGTTCCATCTGTTGATCCTCCTGCCTCGGTGTTGGTTGAGGGGGAGTTGGAATATGTGGTTGAGAAAATTTTGGATTCTCGTTTTTCGAGGCGGAGGCTTCAGTATCTTGTCAAGTGGAAGGGTTATGGCCAGGAGGATAATTCTTGGGTGGTTGCCTCCGATGTCCATGCCGCCGATTTGGTTCGTGCTTTCCATTTGGCTCGTCCTGATCGGCCTGGGGGCTCTGGTGAGGGTTTGGTGACCCCTCCTCAAGGGGGGGGGGGTACTGTTGTAAATTCCACTCTTGGGCTCCCTCCGGTGGTTATAAGTAGCATTTTTGTGAATTCTGCTCTTGGGCTCCCTCCTGTGGTTTTGAGTGGTATGGCTGCTTCTTGGATTTAGCATCAGCAGCTGTTCTCACTGATCGTCTTTCTGTCTCGGCTATATTAGTCTGGCCTTATCCCTAATTCAATGCCAGTTGTCAATTGTTGAGCTTGGAGTCATGGCTCTCTGAGGATTTCCCTGCCACTCTGACCATTTCAGCAAAGCTAAGTCCTTGCTTGTCTTTTTGCAGTTCACTTGTTGTGGACTTTGTTGTTTGGCATTTTCTATGTTTTGCTCATTTGTCCAGCTTATCAGTATGGATCTATTTAGCTAAGCTGGAAGCTCTGGGCAGCAGAGTTTGCCCTCCACACCTTTAGTCAGGTGTGGAGATTTTTGCATTTCTCTGCGGTGGACTTTTTCTAGTTTTTATTACTGACCGCACAGTTTTCTGTTCTGTACTAATTCTGTCTAGCTAGTAGTGGCCTCCTTTGCTAAATCTTGTTTCATACTACGTATGTCATTTCCTTCTCCTCTCACAGCCATTATTTGTGGGGGGCTGTCCTATCCTTTGGGGATTTTCTCTGAGGCAAGATAGCTTTCCTGTTTCTACCTTTAGGGGTAGCTAGATCTCCGGCTGTGACGAGGTGTCTAGGGAGTGACAGGAACATCCCACGGCTACTGCTAGTGTCTGTGTTAAGATTAGGAACTGCGGTCGGTATAGTTACCACCTGCTCAGAGCTAGTCGCATGTCGCTCCTTAATCACCAGACCATAACAGGCTGCATTATATTCTCAGGGGGGTTACATTATACTCGGGGGTACAATATATTCTGTGGGGTGGCTACATTATACTCTGGAGTGGCATCATTATACTATATGTGGGCTGCATTATACTGTATCGAGGACTATGGGGAATACATTATAATGTGAGCAAACTGTAAAGCGCTGCGGAATATGTTAGCGCTATATAAAAATAAAGATTATTATACTATATGAAGAACTATGGGGTGCATTATACTATGGGAAGTGAATTGTACTACATGGATGACAATGGCGGTGCATTATACTATATGGAGCACTATGAGGAGTGTATTATACTATTTGGAGGACTGTGGCAGTACATGATACTATATGGAGGACTGAGGAGTGTATTATACTATATGGAGGACTGAGGAGTGTATTATACTGTATGGAGGACTGAGAAGTGTATTATACTATATGGAAAACTGAGGAGTGTATTATACTATATGGAGGACTGAGGAGTGTATTATACTACTAGACTGTGGCCCGATTCTAACGCATCGGGTATTCTAGAATATGCATGTCCCCGTAGTATATGGACAATGATGATTCCAGAATTCGCAGCAGACTGTGCCCGTCGCTGATTGGTCGAGGCAACCTTTATGACATCATCGTCGCCATGGCAACCATTATGACATCTACGTCTATACTGTGCCCGTCGCTGATTGGTCGAGGCCTGGCGGCCTCGACCAATCAGAGACGCGGGATTTCCATTATGACATCATCGTCGCCATGCTGTGCCCGTCGCTGATTGGTCGAGGCCCAGGCGGCCTCGACCAATCGGCGAATGGACAAACGGGACAGACAGACAGACGGAAAAACCCTTAGACAATTATATATATAGATATGGAGGACTGAGGTGCACATTATAATATATGGAGAACTATGGGGTGTATTATACTAAACAAGCAAAATGCTGCCTATTCATCGAGTGATTGGATTGTTTATGTGGGAACAGAAATCCTTGTTCTCAGCAGCACATCGCTGGTGTAAACTGTAGATATGCTGCTGATAACATGATACTGTATTGGGACAGATTGATCTAATTGTGGTTATTATTATTATTTATTTATATAGCACCATTAATTCCATGGTGCTGTACATGAGAAAGGGGTTACATACAGGGTTATAAATATCGTTTACAGTAAACTAGTTTACAGTGACAGACTGGTACAGAGGGGAGAGGACCCTGTCCTTGCGGACTTACATTCTATGGGATAATGGGGAAGAGACAGAAGGTTGGAGGTGCAGCAGCTCTGGCACTGGTGAGGCGGCGGCTCTGGCGATGGCGAGGCGGCGGCTCTGGCGATGGCGAGGCGGCAGAATGGTTATTGCAGGCTGTAGGCTTTCTTGAAAAGATGGGTTTCAGGTTCCGTCTGAAGGATCCGAGGGTGGTGGATAGTTTGACGTGTTGAGGCATGGAATTCCAGAGGATGGGGGATATTCGGGAGAAATCTTGGAGGCGGTTGTGTGAGGAACAAATAAGTGTGGAGGAGAGTAGGAGGTCTTGGGAGGATCAGAGATTACGTGAGGGAAGGTATTGGGAGATTAGTTCAGAGATATAGGGAGGGGACAGGTTGTGGATGGCTTTGTAGATCAGTGTTAGTAGTTTGAACTCGATTCGTTGGGGAATTGGGAGCCAGTGGAGGGATTTGCAAACGGGAGAAGCAGGGGAGTAGCGAGGAGAGCGGTGGATTAGCCAGGCAGCAGAGTTGAGGACAGACTGGAGTGGTGCAAGAGAGTTAGTGGGGAGGCCACAGAGGAGGGTGTTGCAGTAGTCGAGGCGGGAGATGATAAGGGCATGCACAAGAGTCTTAGTAGATTGTGGGGTGAGGAAGGGACAGATTCTGGCAATATTTTTGAGTTGGAGGCGACAGGAGGTGGCAAGAGTTTGAACGTGCGGTTTGAAGGACAAGGCAGAGTCGAGAGTTACCCCGAGGCAGCGGATTTCAGGTGCGGTAGAGAACGTGATGCCGTTTACCATACTAGATAGATCAGGTAGGGGGGATACGTGAGATGGGGGAAAGATGATGAATTCAGTTTTGTCTACATTGAGTTTTAGGAAGCGAGAGGTGAAGAAGGAGGATATGTCTGACAGACACTCCGGGATTCTGGACAGAAGAGAGGCGACATCTGAGCCAGAGAGGTAGATCTGAGTGTCGTCCGCATACAGGTGGTACTGGAAGCCATGGTACTTTATGATTTGCCCTAGGCCAAGGGTATAGATGGAAAAAAGTAGGGGCCCTAGGACAGAGCCTTGAGGGACTCCAACAGAGAGAGGGCGGATGAGGAGGTAGTGTGGGAGTGGGAAACGCTAAATGTACGGTCGGAAAGGCATGAGGCAATCCAGGACAGGGCAAGGTCTTTGATGCCAAGGGAAGAAAGAATCTGTAGCAGTAGGCAGTGATCGACTGTGTCGAAATCAGAGGACAGGTCAAGAAGGAGGAGGATGAAGAACTGTCTGTTAGCTTTGGCTGTGAGTAAAGGCCCCGTCACACATAGCGATTTACCAACGATCACGACCAGCGATACGACCTGGCCGTGATCGTTGGTAAGTCGCTGGGGAGCTGTCACACAGACAGCTCTCTCCAGCGACCAACGATCAGGGGAACGACTTCGGCATCATTGAAACTGTCTTCAACGATGCCGAAGTCCCCCTGCAGCACCCGGGTAACCAGGGTAAACATCGGGTTACTAAGCGCAGGGCCGCGCTTAGTAACCCGATGTTTACCCTGGTTACCAAAAAAAACAAACAGTACATACTCACCATCTGATGTCCGTCAGGTCCCTTGCCGTCTGCTTCCCGCTCTGACTGAGTGCCACCGTACAGTGAGAGCAGAGCGCAGCGGTGACGTCACCACTGTGCTGTACTTTCACTTTCACTTTGCGGCGCTCAGTCAGTGTGGGAAGCAGACGGCAAGGGACCTGACGGACATCAGATGGTGAGTATGTACGTTTTTTTTTTTTTTACATTTACGCTGGTAACCAGGGTAAACATCGGGTTACTAAGCGCGGCCCTGCGCTTAGTAACCCGATGTTTACCCTGGTTACCAGTGAAGACATCGCAGGATCGGTGTCACACACACCGATTCAGCGATGTCAGCGGGACCTCAACGACCAAAAAACGGCCCAGGCCATTCCGACACGACCAGCGATCTCACAGCAGGGGCCTGGTCGCTGGTACGTGTCACACATAGCGAGATCGCTACTGAGGTCGCTGTTGCGTCACAAAACTTGTGACTCAGCAGCGATCTCGCTAGCGATCTCGCTATGTGAGACGGGGCCTTAAGTCATTAGTAATTTTTGTCAGGGCAGTTTCGGTGGAGTGGTGGGGGCGGAAGCCAGATTGGAGGTTGCAAGGAGTTAGATGAGAGGTGGGAGGAAATTTGAGCATGGACATGCTGCTCAAGGAGTTTTGAAGCAAACGGGAGCAGTGATATGGGGCGGTAGCTGGGCATAGCAGTTGGGTCAAGGTTAGTTTTTTTGAGAATGGGTGTGATGGTGGCATATTTGAAGGCAGAGGGGAAGGTACCAGAAGATAGCGATAGGTTGAAGAGATGGGTTAGGGCTGGAATGAGCATGTTAGTGAGGTTGGGGAGCAAGTGGGAGGGGATGGGGTCAAGTGCACAGGTGGTGAGGTGTGATTTGGAAAAGAGGCGAGTAAGCTTTCCTTCAGTAATGTTGGAGAGGGAGGTTATTAGGGAAGGGCAGAGGTCTGGTATATGGGGTATATGGAGTGGTTGGGGTGGTGGAACAGTTAGGGTTTGCCTTGTTTGGTCGATCTTGTTTTTGAAGTAGGAGACAAAGTCCTCGGAGGAGATGAGGGGAATTAGAGGTGGCAGTGGTGGGCGGAGGAGGGAGTTAAATGTGCTGAACAGTTGTTTTGGGTTGTAGGAAAGTGAAGATACAAGGTTAGTGAAATAGGTCTGTTTAGCGGAGGTGAGGGCTAATTTGAAGTCAAATGTAGCTTGTTTGAAAGCGGTGAAGTCGTCTGGCAGGCGTGTTTTCTTCCAACGTCGCTCTGCAACCCTGGATGCTTGTCGAAGTTTTTGTGATTGTTCTGTTACCTTCATTCTTTCTCAGTTGGTGTAAAGAGGCCGGGAAACAAGCGAACAACTTCAGTATTGTCGATCACACTCGTTTAGCGGCCTGAGATCAGTGCATGTAAATACACCAGAAATGCTTCGCAGGGAGATGAGCAGGGCCGGACTGGGTCTAAAATTCAGCCCTGGCATTTGAAGTTACACAGGCCCACTTGTCACATGGTGACTGTATAATATCTTTGTAGACTTGTAGGTTACAAGAAGAGAGGGGATTGTAAAACGACTATATAACATATAATCACAGCTGTATCCAGCATTATAGCTCAGTCCTATTTATGGCTTTTAGTCGCAGTACCAAGAAAAGCTGCTACTTTACCTACATAACTGGATCTCGTAGATAATGAAGGGATGAGACGACCAAAGGCTATGGAACCTCATTCTGATGCTCCATAAACGTTGCCTACAGCCACTTTTGGTTCCGCTGCGCAGCACGAGACCCGGTGACTCTGAAGAGCGGTGACATCAGTAACATCACCGCTCTTCAGATAATCCGGGTCCTGCGCTGAGCTCAGCGACTGTGAAGAGCGGTACTGTTACTACCGTCACCGCTCTTCAGAGTTGCTGGATCTCGCCAGGTCTGGGCTAGTACTGGGGGGTGTCTGATAGACACCTCTCCATTACTTACACCAGGGATTGATAGCAGCTGACATTACGCAGCTGACATCAACCCTAAAAATCATTACACATACCAGAATTAAATGCTCTGGCGGCTGGGAAAAGCAGTAGAGTTAGCGCTATTCCCAGGCGTCGGGTGCTAACTACAACTGTCATTATCCTTGCCTGGTCTCCCTGCGAAGCATTTCTGCTGTATTTACATGCGCTAATCTCAGGCCACTAAATGAGTGCGATCGACAATACTGAAGTTGTTCGCTTGTTTCCCGGCGTCTTTACACCAACTGAGAAAGAATGAAGGGAACAGAACAATCACAATTAGATCAATCTGTCCCCATACAGTATCATGTTATCAGAAGCACATCTACAGTTTACACCGGCGATGTGCTGCTGAGAAGAAGGATTTCTGTTCCCACATAAACAATCCAATCACTCAATGAATAGGCAGCATTTTGCTTGTTTAGTATAATACACCCCATAGTCCTCCTTATAGTATAATGTGCACCTCGGTCCTCCATATAGTATAATACACTCCTCAGTCCTCCATATATTAAAATACACTCCTCAGTCCTCCATATATTAAAATACACTGCAATTCCTCCATATAGTATAATACACTCCTCAGTCCTCCATATAGTATAATGTACTGCCACAGTCCTCCATATAGTCTAATACACTCCTCAGTCCTCCAAATAGTATAATACATTCCTCATAGTGCTCCATATAGTATAATGCCCCACCATTGTCATCCATTTAGTACAATTCAGTTCCCATAGTATAATGCACCCCATAGTTCTTCATATAGCATAATGTATTCCCCATAGTCCTCGATACAGTATAATGCAGCCCACATATAGTATAATGATGCCACCCCAGAGTATAATGCAGCCACCTCACAGAATATATTGTAGCCCCGAGTATAATGTAACCCCCCAGAGAATAGAGAATATAATGCAGCCCCTGCATATATAATATATGGTAGCCCCCTCATAGAGCATAATGCAGCCCCCCATAGAATATAATGTAGCCCCTCCATAGAATGTAATACAGCCCCCATAGAATGTAATACAGCCCACCTCCCTATAGAATATAATACAGCCCCCATAGAATACATTGTAGCCCCCATAGAATGTAATACAGTCCTCCCATAGAGTGTAATACAGCCCTCCCCCATAGAATGTAATACAGCCCCCCCTATAGAATGTAATACAGCCCTCCCCCATAGAATGTACTGCAGCCAGCCCCCCATATAATGTAATGTAATGCAGCACAGTCCCCATAGAATGTAATGCAGCACAGCCCCCATAGAATGTAATGCAGCACAGCCCCCATAGAATGTAATGCAGCACAGCCCCCATAGAATGTAATGCAGCACAGCCCCCATAGAATGTAATGCAGCACAGCCCCCATAGAATGTAATGCAGCACAGCCCCCATAGAATGTAATGCAGCACAGCCCCCATAGAATGTAATGCAGCACAGCCCCCATAGAATGTAATGCAGCACAGCCCCATAGAATGTAATGCAGCACAGCCCCCATAGAATGTAATACAGCACAGCCCCATAGAATGTAATACAGCACAGCCCCATAGAATGTAAAACAGCACAGCCCCATAGAATGTAATGCAGCACAGCCCCCATAGAATGTAATTCAGCACAGCCCCATAGAATGTAGCGCAGCACAGCTCCCATAGAATGTAATACAGCACAGCCCCATAGAATGTAATGCAGCACAGCCCCCATAGAATGTAATACCGCCCCCCAATAGCCCCACAATCCAGTTATCACTCAGATATATTTAAAAAACAAAACAAAAACACTCTCCTCACCTCTCCTCGTGCCCGCGCTGCTCCCGGCTCCGGTCTCAGTGCCCACAGTCTGCCTGCCCGACACACAGCAGGTGCGCGATGATATGACGTCATCGCACACCCGCAGTGCCAGAGGCAGAGAGGGGAATGATGGGAGAGGGAGCGACAGCGGAAGCTCTCTCCTCCATCATTGCATTCAACTGTACCGGCGTCATAGATTCTGGTATAGTTTAATGCGGCGGCGCTGGCAGGGGGGTGAGTCGGCGGCGGTGGGGGGAGTCAGCGCTGGCGAGCGGCCCACGACTGCCACTGGCCCTTCTGGCATTTGCCAGAAATGCCCGATGGCCAGTCCGGCCCTGGAGATGAGGCAAGGATGATGACAGTTGTAGTTAGCACCCGACACCTGGGAATAGCGCTAACTCTACTGCTTTTCCCAGAAGCCAGAGCATTTAATTCTGGTATGTGTAATGATTTTTAGGGTTGATGTCAGCTGCGTAATGTCAGCTGCTATCAATCCCTGGTGTAAATAATGGAGAGGTGTCTATCAGACACCCCCACTACTAGCCCAGACCTGGCAAGACCCAGCGATTCTGAAGAGCGGTGACGGTAGTAACAATACCGCTCTTCACAGTCGCCGAGCTCAGCGCAAAACCCGGAATATCTGAAGAGCGGTGACGTTACTGATGTCACCGCTCTTCAGAGTCACTGGGTCTCGTGCTGCGCAGCGGAACCAAAAGTGGCTGTAGGCAAAGTTTATGGAGCATCAGAATGAGGTTCCATAGCCTTTGGTCGTCTCATCCCTTCATTATCTACTAGATCCAGTTATGTAGGTAAAGTAGCGGCGTTTCTGGGTACTGCAACTAAAAGCAATAAATAGGACTAAGCTGTAATGCTGGATGATACAGCTGTGATTTATGTTATATAGTCGTGTTACACTCCCCTAACTTCTTATAACCTACAAGTGTACAAAGATATTATACAGTCACCATGTGACAAGTGGGCCTGTGTACCTTCAAATGCCAGGGCTGAATTTTAGTCCCAGTCCGGCCCTGGTATATACACAGCCATACATACACACATATAGGTACAGTATATACACAGTAGTAGTACATGTAGTTGTGCCGCCATGTGACAGCACAAGGTGCAGCTGTGTGCAGTATATAATATATGTATACATACACACATATAGGTACAGTATATACACAGTAGTAGTACACGTAGTAGTGCCGCCATGTGACAGCACAAGGTGCAGTATATATGTATACATACACACACATATAGTTACAGTATATACACACAGTATTAGTACACGTAGTAGTGCCGCCATGTGAAAGCACAAGGTGCAGCTGTGTGCAGTATATATGTATACACACACATATAGGTACAGTATATACACACAGTAGTAGTACACGTAGTAGTGTCGCCATGTGACAGCACAAGGTGCAGCTGTGTGCAGTATATAATATATGTATACATACACACATATTGGTACAGTATATACACACAGTAGTAGTACACGTAGTAGTGTCACCATGTTACAGCACAAGGTGCAGCTGTGTGCAGTATATATGTATACATACACACATATAGGTACAGTATATACACAGTAGTAGTACACATAGTAGTGTCACCATGTGACAGCACAAGGTGCAGCTGTGTGCAGTATATATTATATGTATACATACACACATATAGGTACAGTATATACACACAGTAGTAGTACACGTAGTAGTGCCGCCATGTGACAGCACAAGGTGTAGCTGTGTGCAGTATATAATATATGTATACATACACACATATAGGTACAGTATATACACAGTAGTACACGTAGTAGTGCTGCCATGTGACAGCACAAGGTGCAGCTGTGTGCAGTATATAATATATGTATACATACACACATATAGGTACAGTATATACACAGTAGTAGTACACGTAGTAGTGTCGCCATGTGACAGCACAAGGTGCAGCTGTGTGCAGTATATAATATATGTATACATACACACATATAGGTACAGCATACACACAGTAGTAGTACACGTAGTGCCGCCATGTGACAGCACAAGGTGCAGCTGTGTGCAGTATATATGTATACATACACACATATACACTCACCGGCCACTTTATTAGGTACACCATGCTAGTAACGGGTTGGACCCCCTTTTGCCTTCAGAACTGCCTCAATTCTTCGTGGCATAGATTCAACAAGGTGCTGGAAGCATTCCTCAGAGATTTTGGTCCATATTGACATGATGGCATCACACAGTTGCCGCAGACTTGTCGGCTGCACATCCCAAAGATGCTCCATACAAGGCAGGATGGATCCATGCTTTCATGTTGTTTACGCCAAATTCTGACCCTACCATCTGAATGTCGCAGCAGAAATCGAGACTCATCAGACCAAGCAACGTTTTTCCAATCTTCTACTGTCCAATTTCGATGAGCTTGTACAAATTGTAGCCTCCGTTTCCTGTTCTTAGCTGAAAGGAGTGGTACCCGGTGTGGTCTTCTGCTGCTGTAGCCCATCTGTCTCAAAGTTCGACGCACTGTGCGTTCAGAGATGCTCTTAGGCCTACCTTGGTTGTAACGGGTGGCGATTTGAGTCACTGTTGCCTTTCTATCAGCTCGAACCAGTCTGCCCATTCTCCTCTGACCTCTGGCATCAACAAGGCATTTCCGCCCACAGAACTGCCGCTCACTGGATTTTTTTTCTTTTTCGGGCCATTCTCTGTAAACCCTAGAGATGGTTGTGCGTGAAAATCCCAGTAGATCAGCAGTTTCTGAAATACTCAGACCAGCCCTTCTGGCACCAACAACCATGCCACGTTCAAAGGCACTCAAATCACCTTTCTTCCCCATACTGATGCTCGGTTTGAACTGCAGGAGATTGTCTTGACCATGTCTACATGCCTAAATGCACTGAGTTGCCGCCATGTCATTGGCTGATTAGAAATTAAGTGTTAACAAGAAGTTGGACAGGTGTACCTAATAAAGTGGCCGGTGAGTGTAGGTACAGTATATACACAGTAGTAGTACACGTAGTAGTGCCGCCATGTGACAGCACAAGGTGCAGCTATGTGCAGTATATAATATATGTATACATACACACATATAGGTACAGTATATACACAGTAGTAGTACACGTAGTAGTGTCGCCATGTGACAGCACAAGGTGCAGCTATGTGCAGTATATAATATATGTATACATACACACACATAGGTACAGTATATACACAGTAGTAGTACACGTAGTAGTGTCGCCATGTGACAGCACAAGGTGCAGCTATGTGCAGTATATAATATATGTATACATACACACATATAGGTACAGTATACACACAGTAGTATAGTACACGTAGTAGTGCCATGTGACAGCACAAGGTGCAGCTGTGTGCAGTATATATGTATACATACACACATATAGGTACAGTATACACAGTATATACACAGTAGTAGTACACGTAGTAGTGCCGCCATGTGACAGCACAAGGTGTAGCTGTGTGCAGTATATAATATATGTATACACACACACACACACACATGTAGGTACAGTATATACACAGTAGTACACGTAGTAGTGCCGCCATGTGACAGCACAAGGTGCAGCTGTGTGCAGTATATATGTATACATACACACATATAGGTACAGTATATACACAGTAGTAGTACACGTAGTAGTGTCACCATGTGACAGCACAAGGTGCAGCTGTGTACAGTATATAATATATGTATACATACACACATATAGGTACAGTATATACACAGTAGTAGTACACGTAGTAGTGTCACCATGTGACAGCACAAGGTGCAGCTGTGTGCAGTATATATGTATACATACACACACATAGGTACAGTATATACACACAGTAGTACACGTAGTAGTGCCGCCATGTGACAGCACAAGGTGCAGCCGTGTTTCCCTCCCGCCGGATGAGGAAGTCCTCTCCCTCACAGCCAGGTCGCACACAGGCGGGTCTCGTGGATTCCGGGCCATTCTGCTGACAGGTGTCAGGACTGAGCTGTCAGTAGTGCGGGGCGGGCTGCAGGGCGGGACCAGGCCGGGGTAGACGGGGTGGTTCGGGCCTCACAGGCCCTGCGGACACTCTGCTCTGTGCCGCCATCATTATGGGTAATGTGGTGAGCGGCGGGAGCGGTGATGAAGATGAACCCGGGATGGAACAGGTGGAAAGCGGAACAGCAGCCGGGGACCCAGCAGCAGGAGGATCGGGCAGCCAACAGAGTCCGGCTCAGCTGGGAATTCCCGGGCCGGTATCGCCGCCGCCGCTGCTGCCGCCCTCTCCCGGTGTACTGCTGGAGCAGGCTCGGCTGAGGGAGGCGGCGGCCCGGTTGCGGGAGGTCGGGGCTCCGGAGTCTGTGGTATCCCGGCATCAGAGCGCCCTGCTCCGCTGGCTGGAGGAGAGACTGAACCGAGGGGAAGAGGCGCTGACCCGGGATCAGTTCATAGAAATGCTGGAGAGCAGAGCGAGCGGCCGGGAGGAGTGCGAGGAGGTAACGTGCAGCCTGTGCCGCGAACTACCGCTGTGTCACTAGGCCTGAAGGTGCCGCGGTGACGGGAGGAGCGGACGGGCCCCCTGTGTGGAGTGGTGACAGGAGGAGCGGACGGGCCCCTGTGTGGAGTGGTGACAGGAGGAGCGGACGGGCCCCCTGTGTGGAGTGGTGACAGGAGGAGCGGACGGGCCCCTGTGTGGAGTGGTGACAGGAGGAGCGGACGGGCCCCCTGTGTGGAGTGGTGACGGGAGGAGCGGACGGGCCCCTGTGTGATGGTGACAGGAGGAGCGGACGGGCCCCCTGTGTGGAGTGGTGACAGGAGGAGCGGACGGGCCCCCTGTGTGGAGTGGTGACAGGAGGAGCGGACGGGGCCCCTGTGTGGAGTGGTGACAGGAGGAGCGGACGGGCCCCTGTGTGGAGTGGTGACAGGAGGAGCGGACGGGGCCCCTGTGTGGAGTGGTGACGGGAGGAGCGGACAGGGCCCCTGTGTGGAGTGGTGACGGGAGGAGCGGACGGGGCCCCTGTGTGGAGTGGTGACAGGAGGAGCGGACGGGGCCCCTGTGTGGAGTGGTGACAGGAGGAGCGGACGGGCCCCTGTGTGGAGTGGTGACAGGAGGAGCGGACGGGGCCCCTGTGTGGAGTGGTGACGGGAGGAGCGGACAGGGCCCCTGTGTGGAGTGGTGACGGGAGGAGCGGATGGGCCCCCTGTGTGGAGTGGTGACGGGAGGAGCCCTCTGTGTGGAGTGGTGACGGGAGGAGCGGACGGGGCCCCGGTGTGGAGTGGTGACGGGAGGAGCGGATGGGCCCCCTGTGTGGAGTGGTGACGGGAGGAGCCCTCTGTGTGGAGTGGTGACGGGAGGAGCGGACGGGGGGCCCCTGTGTGGAGTGGTGACGGGAGGAGCGGACGGGCCCCCTGTGTGGAGTGGTGACAGGAGGAGCGGACGGGCCCCTGTGTGGAGTGGTGACAGGAGGAGCGGACGGGGCCCCTGTGTGGAGTGGTGACAGGAGGAGCGGACGGGGCCCCTGTGTGGAGTGGTGACGGGAGGAGCGGATGGGCCCCCTGTGTGGAGTGGTGACGGGAGGAGCCCTCTGTGTGGAGTGGTGACGGGAGGAGCGGACGGGGCCCCGGTGTGGAGTGGTGACGGGAGGAGCCCTCTGTGTGGAGTGGTGACGGGAGGAGCGGATGGGCCCCCTGTGTGGAGTGGTGACGGGAGGAGCCCTCTGTGTGGAGTGGTGACGGGAGGAGCGGATGGGCCCCCTGTGTGGAGTGGTGACGGGAGGAGCCCTCTGTGTGGAGTGGTGACGGGAGGAGCGGACGGGGCCCCGGTGTGGAGTGGTGACGGGAGGAGCGGATGGGCCCCCTGTGTGGAGTGGTGACGGGAGGAGCCCTCTGTGTGGAGTGGTGACGGGAGGAGCAGACGGGGGGCCCCTGTGTGGAGTGGTGACGGGAGGAGCGGACGGGGCCCCGGTGTGGAGTGGTGACGGGAGGAGCCCTCTGTGTGGAGTGGTGACGGGAGGAGCGGACGGGGCCCCGGTGTGGAGTGGTGACGGGAGGAGCGGATGGGCCCCCTGTGTGGAGTGGTGACGGGAGGAGCCCTCTGTGTGGAGTGGTGACGGGAGGAGCGGACGGGGGGCCCCTGTGTGGAGTGGTGACGGGAGGAGCGGACGGGGCCCCGGTGTGGAGTGGTGACGGGAGGAGCGGATGGGCCCCCTGTGTGGAGTGGTGACGGGAGGAGCGGACGGGGGGCCCCTGTGTGGAGTGGTGACGGGAGGAGCGGACGGGGGGCCCCTGTGTGGAGTGGTGACGGGAGGAGCGGACGGGGCCCCCTGTGTGGAGTGGTGACGGGAGGAGCGGACGGGGCCCCCTGTATGGAGTGGTGACGGGAGGGGCAGACGGGGCCCCCTGTGTGGAGTGGTGACGGGAGGGGCAGACGGGGCCCCCTGTGTGGAGTGGTGACGGGAGGGGCAGACGGGGCCCCCTGTGTGGAGTGGTGACGGGAGGAGCCCTCTGTGTGGAGTGGTGACGGGAGGAGCGGACGGGGCCCCGGTGTGCAGGGGTGACACAATAAACCATTGCTTGCTACACACCTTTGTATAGGCATGTTGTATTTGTTTTGTTTGCATTTAGACTGGTGCCGCTATGATTTGTGGGTGGCACAACCTTTCGGAGCAATACTTCTGACCGCCCCTGATCGTTTGCCCTTTCAGGCAGGCAGTCAGCAGCCGGCCTCCCTCAGTGCTGCCATATCCTATCAGTGTGAGTCAGATGAGTTTTCTGGCTGACTGAGGGATAAATGGCGTGCCACATGTGACATTTCTACGGGCGTCCCTTCATGGCTCATACGCTTGGGTTTATTCCAGCCCTAATTTGTACAGCGTTCTCTTTCGGCCTCCATAGACGGGCTTGTACGTCCATTTGCCTCTGATTGCATACAGAGATTTTCCCATACAAACTGACTGATTTTCCTGACCCCGGAGGCTGCTGGCTCTCTTCTGAATGAACCACTAGGCCTCACTCTTGTCTGTGACTACTAATGCTAGTGCTGGATTTCAGGTTTCAGCAAGTGAATACCAACAGACCATAAATGATACTGCTACCTGGTTACAGTGTTATATACATAGACGCCTTAACTACGGAGCATGTGAGGAGCTGGGAAATGGAGGAATTACACAGAAAGATCAAAAGTGTAGTGGAAAACAAGATGTCTGTATGGGTCACCGGGCATACAATTACCGGTATATGGTTCCCAAGGCTTGGAGGAGAGTCTGCTCTCCTCCACCCTGGGTACCAACAGCACATGATCCGCTTACTTCCCGCATGGTGGGCATAGCCACATGCGGGAAGTAAGCAAATCAATGCATTCCTATGTGTGCGGAATCCCCGCGATTCCGCACAAAGAATGAACATGCTCCGTGTTTTTCCGGAATGCGATTCCGCCGTGGAAAAAACGCAGTATGTGCACAAAAAATGCAGATTGCATTCTAATAATAGGATGCTTAATGTTAATTTTTGCGGTTTTTATAGCGAAAAAACGCAAAAATTCCTGAACGTGTGTACATAACCTCATAGAGTTTTTTACCTGTCTGGCGCCAGCACTTAGCCGAACGCTGCGGGGAGAAAATTACCTTTATTCCCCCTGGCAGTGTTTTGGTTTCAGTTATGAGGCGGTGCTTGGGTGTGTGTGTCCAGTCACTGCTCCAAGAATTCGGAGTGGTATCTGTAACCGGGCACCGGACCTTGACTGACAGCCGGCCCCAATGCTGAGCCAGTGTGTCAGGGCCGGTGGTTACAGTCATGGCACCAGCGCAGGTTTAGTCACCACTCTGAGAATACTGAGCAGCAGCTGTAACCACGCCGCCGGCATTGAGGCTGTCTGTAAGTTAGGGCTGGGGGTGTGGTTACGGTCACAGGGGCGGCGCGGGTCCAGTCACCACTCTGAGAATACTGAGCAGCAGCTGTAACCACGCCGCCGGCATTGAGGCTGGCTGTAAGTTAGGGCTGGGGGTGTGGTTACGGTCACAGGGGCGGCGCGGGTCCAGTCACCACTCTGAGAATACTGAGCAGCAGCTGTAACCACGCCGCCGGCATTGAGTCTGGCTGTCAGTTGGGGCCGGGGTGCGGTTAGGCTACGTTCACATTTGCGTTGTGCGCCGCAGCGTCGGCGCCGCAGTGACGCATGCGTCGCAAAACGCAAGTGCAACGCATGTCCATGCGCCCCCATGTTAAATATAGGGGCGCATGACGCATGCGGCGGCGCCCGACGCTGCGGCGCAGACCGCAAATGTGAACGTAGACTTACAGTCTCAGGGGCGCTGCAGGTTCAGTCACCACTTTGAGAATACTGAGAAGCAGCTGTAACCACGCCGCCCGCATTGAGGCTGGCTGTCAGTCGGGGCCGGGGTGCGGTTACAGTCACGGGGGCGCTGCAGGTTCAGTCACCACTCTGAGAATACTGAACAGCAGCTGTAACCACCCCATCGGCATTGAGGCTGGCTGTCAGTCAGGGCCGGGATACGGTTACAGTCACGGGGGCGGTGCAGGTTCAGTCACCACTCTGAGAATACTGAGCAGCAGCTGTAGCTGTGCCCGAGGCATTGAGGCTGGCTGTCAGTCGGGGCCGGGGTGCGGTTACGGTCACGGGGGCGGTGCAGGTTCAGTCACCACTCTGAGAATACTGAGCAGCAGCTGTAACCACACCGCCCGCATTGAGGCTGGCTGTCAGTCGGGGCCAGGGTGCGGTTACAGTCACGGGGGCTCTGCAGGTTCAGTCACCACTCTGAGAATACTGAACAGCAGCTGTAACCACGCCACCGGCATTGAGGCTGGCTGTCAGTCAGGGCCGGGATGCGGTTACGGTCACGGGGGCGGTGCAGGTTCAGTCACCACTCTGAGAATACTGAGCAGCAGCTGTAACCACACCGCCCGCATTGAGGCTGGCTGTCAGTCGGGGCCAGGGTGCGGTTACAGTCACGGGGGCTCTGCAGGTTCAGTCACCACTCTGAGAATACTGAACAGCAGCTGTAACCACGCCACCGGCATTGAGGCTGGCTGTCAGTCAGGGCTGGGATGCGGTTACAGTCACGGGGGCGGTGCAGGTTCAGTCACCACTCTGAGAATACTGAGCAGCAGCTGTAACTGTGCCCGAGGCATTGAGGCTGGCTGTCAGTCGGGGCCGGGGTGCGGTTACAGTCATGGGGGGGCGGTGCAGGTTCAGTCACCTCTCTGAGAATACTGAGCAGCAGCTGTAACCGCGCCGCCGACATTGAGGCTGGCTGTCAGCCGAGGCCGGGGTGCAGTTACAGCTGCCGCTTTCTATTAGAGTGGTGACTGAACCCACGCCCATGACTGAAATCTGATACTGCGCTGGGGGTAGTAAAGTTCATTTTCTCCCCACATCGTTCGGCTACGTACAAGCACCAGGCAGGTTAGTAAAGCTATTAGCCTGCTGATTAACCCGATATCTGCAGGTTAATAGCGTTTTTTCTGGTGACCGGTTCCCTATAATAACACGGCTTTGTTCTACGGGTGGATACAGTTATGGTGATAGGTAATTGACATACTGCGTGAAAACCCTGTTAAAATGTATGTCAGTTAGAAAATTGTACAACTTTATAGTTTGCTGAAGATTAACTTTCTACGTAAATACACATAAGCAAAACTCATGCCTCTTTTTATTACCGCCATATTATTATACAACTCCTGCAAACCTCATTAGTGTGTTCTGCCATCTTAGCAGGCAGCGCAAAGCAAGAGTTCAAAGGCCAAGGGCAAACAAGAATCCCTGTGTCATGCACATATCTTTAAAGGGAATATGTCATCAGGGTTTTGCTGTCCCACCTGAGAGCAGTGTAATGTAGGGGCTGAGACCTTGATTCTAGCCATCACTTACTTGGCTTCCTGCTGTAGTTTTGATATAAAACATAGATCTACAGCAGAAAATCAATCCGTTCTATGAATTCTGCGCTCTGTATAACCCCGCCCACAACAGTCTTTCATCTTTCTGTGTATTCTGTGCATAGGCAGAAAGCCGCTGATCAGTTTTTGTGTGTGCGTTGTATAGAGATCATGATTGTGGAAGACTACATAGCAGCAGTTATGCTAGTCCGCTAGTGACTTTATCACAACTCCCCTTGTAAGCCCTGGAACAGTCTGTTTATAAGGAGTGGCCGGTGGCATGAAATGACCACTGATTGCAAAAGTTTACTGCTGTTCGGTCATGTTATAAAGGAATCTGTCACCAAGTTTTTGCTATCTCATCTGAGAGTGGCATACACTACTCACAAAAAGTTAGGGATATTTGGCTTTCGGGTGAAATTTGTGTAAAATGTAAAAAGTTCACGCTACAGGGATATTTTATCATGAAAGTAGGGCATTTAAGTAGAAGCATAAAATGGTGATTCCCTCATCTCAAACAATTTATTGATATAAAAGCCAAACGCAGCGGTGGGTGTACCCAAACAAAAATGTCAATGTCTCAGTAACTTGTCGTGTGGTCTTGAGCATCAATTACAGCTTGACAACAACGTCTCATGCTCATCACACATCAAGTTATTGTCTGCTGAGGCATGGCATCCCTCTCTTCTTGAAGAGCGTTCCTCAGGTCATTAAGGTGTTGGGGTAGAAAGTTACGAGCCTCCACTTGGCGACACAGCTGATACAATGGGTTTTGTGTGGGATTCAGGTCTGGAGAAAGGGCAGCCCACTCCATTCGAGATACCTCAGTCTCCAGCTGCCATTCCCTAATGATACGACCTCTGAGCTGGAGCATTGTCATCCATGAAGATGACATTAGGCTTGTGTTGTTCATGCAGATGCACAATGACTGGATTAATGATGTTATTCAAGTAGTAGGGCCTTGTCCATTCACAAAGTGTAGAACAGTTCTATATTGTCTACACCTGCCCACACTGTAACACCACCACCACTAAAGGGCTTGTCTGGTGACAACAGTGGCTGATGCATAGCGCTCTCATTGACGTCTCCAACATCGTTGGCAGCCATTATTTCTGCTCAGCGTGAATTGACTTTCATTAGTGAACAGCACTGAGGCCCACTAGTCCCTCGTCCAGCACCCATGCAAGATAATGATGCCTGTGCCTGGTGGTATGGTCAGGTACCCTTGCAGGTCATCTAGCACGCAGACCACGCTGATATAAATGGTTTTGAATGGTCTGACGTGACACTTGGGTGACTATCACCTCCCTTAGGCTGGTTTCACATTTGCGTTTTTTGCCGCTGCGTTTTAGCGCAAAAAAACGCATGCTTTTTTTTCCTATAGTTAACATTAAAAATGCATGCGTTTTTTTTGTATGCGTTTTGCCGCGTTTGACGACGCATGCGTCGTTTCTATGCTTGCGTTTGGTTGCAGAAATGCAACATGTAGTAATTTCTAGAGGCTTTTTTTGCCGCAAAAAAACGTATTGCTGTCTATGTAAACGCATGCGTTTTTAAGCACATGTGTTTGGTTGCGTTTTAAATGAATGCGTTTCAATAGAAAAAAACAAGAATACACACTGATAAGCCACCCCCCACCATCAAGGTGATAAAGGGATCCAAACCCTAACCCAACTTCTAACCCTAACCCTAGGGATCCTAACTTTAACCCTAGCTATTTCTATTTATAGTGGGTTTTCTAGATGATTTTGATGATTGGCAGCTGTCACACACTTCTCAGCATGCGTTTCAAAAACGCAAACGCATGTAAACGCGTCAAAACGCCGCGTTTTTTTTACCGCATGAGAAAACGCATGCGTCTAAAAAACACAGCGTTTGCACGCGTTTACATGCGTTTTTTTCACCACCTGCGTTTGCGTTTTAAACGCTGCATTTTTAAACGCAAATGTGAAACTAGCCTTAAAGTGAACCTGTCAGCAGTTTTGTCCGATATAAGATACAGCCACTGCCTTTCAGGGCTTATCTACAGCATTCTATGCATTGTTCATGAAGAAGCTGTCATCACTGTGGGAGGTGGCCACATGAGGTTCACTTCTGTCTTCCTGTGACTCTTCCAGTCTCTGTATCTCTGTTGTCACCTGCTGATGACTCTCTGTAACACTGGAAGATCTATGGCCACTTCCAACTGAAAACATCCTGCTTGAAGCCTCGTAATGGCGAGGTACTGTTAATCAAGTGTTAGGTGTCGTCTGGGTCTCATGATGTCAAAATGTGATCAGCATAATGAGGAGGACTGTTTAATACCAATTCTAAATTAACCCTGAAATGTATTGGGCGATTCATGGAACAAACACCTGTTGTGAATTTTGCCACTAAGGTCTTTGTTATAGAACAGCAAGTTGTGCAAAAAACCCTGAAACATTGAACAGTTGGACATGTGCATTCAAAAGTGTAGAGAAGGTCACATTAAGCTCATCTGAAAAGGTTGGAGTGCATTTTAGGATCTTCCTGAAATTTCATCCAAAAGCCAAATATTCCTAACTTTTTATGAGTAGTGTAAGGTTAGGTTCACACATTGCATTTTTTTTTTTTTTTTGCTGCATTTTTTTCCTGCAAATTTTAAGCTGTTTTACAGTACCAGCAAAAGCTGAGATTTCAGAAATCTCATGCAAATGTTGTGTTTTTTTTCCTGACTGATTTGGAAAACTGCTGTGTTTTTGCAAACTGCAGCATGTTACTTCTTTCAGCGTTTGTTCAATTTTCTTTGCAGTGTTTTTTTTCATCTATAGCCAGCAGTGTGTAAGTGCAAAAATGCAGGTATCAAGCTTTGCTCAGTTTTTGGTGCCAAAACCTTAGAGGTCACATCATCTGTTCGTTCTTTTTTTTTTTTTTTTTTTTTTGAGGGAGGGGAGAAGGGGTGGGGGTAGACAAAACGTCATCAGCATGCACAAAAGACAATAAAAACTAGAGATATATGTGTGTGTATATATATATAGATAGATATATATAGATATATAGATATAGAGATAGATATTTTGGACCTGGAGGAAGACACGTGTGGTGTCGAAGCATGTCGTCCATAAGGGATTGAATGTATGCAATATTGTAACTGAAGAAATCTGGAACTTTTTAATAGATAAATAAAAGGTATATTTTACTCTACCATTGGACTGATCGCTGGAGAAACAAAAAGTTTTTTCTTTACATGTGTGGATTTGTCCCAATTCGTTTTCCGTGTGAACTGTAACCACAGGTTGGATGTATTCTGGTTTCTTCAAAGCGGTAAGCTGGCTTTGCCAAAAACTCTTTTACATATATATATAGATATATACATACTAGATGGTGGCCCGATTCTAACGCATCGGGTATTCTAGAATATGCATGCCCACGTAGTATATTGCACAGCCCACGTAGTATATTGCACAGCCCACGTAGTATATTGCACAGCCCACGTAGTATATTGCACAGCCCACGTAGTATATTGCACAGCCCACGTAGTATATTGCACAGCCCACGTAGTATATTGCACAGCCCACGTAGTATATTGCACAGCCCACGTAGTATATTGCACAGCCCAGAGTTATAAGGGTTAAAGGTTGACCAGCGACATTTCATTTTCCCAGCAAAATTTATAAATTATTATTTTTTTGGGACCACTTAACATTTGAAGTTACTTTAAAGGGGTCTATATGTTAGAAGATACCCCAAAGTGACAGCATTCTAAAAACTGCACCCCCACTTTGCTCAACACCACATTCAAGAAGTAGGTTCTTCACAGGAATTAAAAAAAAAAAAAAAAAAAAATTAACATTTAACTTTTTTCACAAAAATTGATTTCAGATCCAATTTTTTTTTCACAAGGGTAACAGGAAAAAATGGACCCCAAAATTTGTTGTGAACTCCTTTTACAAACTACACTCCCCAATGACTTCATCTATGGTGCAATGATCATATTGACACCACTTGTGCCTCACAGAATTTTATACCATTGAGCGGTGAAGAAAGAATAAATTACATTTTTACCACTAAAATATTGTTTTAGCCACAAGTTTTTAATTTTTCTAAGGGCTAATAGGAATTTTTTCTTTTACAACAAACGGAGGTCCATTTTTTCCTGAGTACGCCAATAACCTACATGTAATTGGGAAATATTTTTCAGGCACAGTGCAAAGCTCAGAAGGGAAGGAGAGCCAGATTTTACTGTTATGTTTGCAGGTGCCATTACCCACTGGGAGAGCCCATGAGGTGCCAGAACAGGAGAGCTGTGTAAGTGACCCCATTTTACAAACTACATCTCTCAATGAATTCATCTAGGGGTGCAGTGATCATATTGACACCACAGATGTGTCACAGAATTTTATACCATTGGGCAGTGAAGAAAAAAGAACTACATTTTTACCACCACAATTTTGTTTTAGCCCCAGATTTTACATTTTCACACAAGTGGATACAATTGCCACCAAAATTTGTCCCACATTTGCTACTGAATGTGGCAATACCCGATATGTGGCTGTACAGTACTACTAAGCCATATGGAGAGATTTGAGAGGAACAGAGCGCTATTGAGCGCAGATTTTCCTAGAACAGTTTGCGGACTCCATAAATAGAGTTCCTAATTGCTAGAAGAACAGAATCCCTCAAGTGACCCCATTTTGGAAACTATAGCCCTTGGGGAATTTATCTACAGGTGTAGTGGCAATTTTGGCTCCATGGGTGTTTTCCAGAAACAGGCAGCAATGATTGTTGCCGAGTGAAAATTGCAAACTGCCGTTGTAGTGACCAGTACGTTGCATTCGCCAGTACCTTATTCTCAGGCTGTGCTTCTGGAGGCATGCACCCGTAAGTTAGGTGGGCTCTCATCACTTCTGAAATACCAAACGTGGACGCAATATGTGGTTTAGGTGCACTGTGGGGCCTAGAAGGGAGAAGGGCATTTGGATTTGAGAGTGCAGAATTTCTTTTGGCGGGTAGGAGCAATTTAGCTTTTCCAGAGCCTTTGCGCTACCGGTAACATGGAGGCCCCTATATTTCCATTAACAGATGACAGACCTGAGAGGGGGTTTACTTTTTTCTGTGGATTGAGTTGAAGCTTTTATTGGGAGCATTTTACATAACATTTTGGATCACAGTTATCTGACGCTCTACACTGACCACTTACTTTGGGGTTTCCATCTAAAGCTCCAAGTGAGATGACAGATGAACCCCCCCGATGGATCCATTCACTATAATGAGGCAGCAGAGTTACTCTTGACTCCGTCTGGCCCTTGTTCACCTGCTTGGTGGTCTGGTCTGAGGAGTATCGCTCTTCTTGGTACGCCATCCTCCTTCTTGGTTCATGTGGATGACCTGTCCCGCATCATCCACACATTCTCCCCGGCATTGCGCTCCTGCGCAGGCATACTTATCTGGCCTGTTGAGGGCAGAGCAAAGTACTGCAGTGCGCAGGCGCCAGGGAAAGGTCAGAGAGGCCCAGCACCTGCGCACTGCAGTACTTTGCACTGCTCTCAGCAGGGCAAAGAAGTTCGCCTGTGCAGGATCTCGATGCCGAGGAGACTGTGTGGATGCAGGGACGTGTCATCCACGCGAACTAAGGAGGATGGCATAAGAAGATGGGAGCCGCCGGACCAAGAAGAGTGACACCCCTTGGACCGGACCGCCCCGCAGGTGAGTATAATGTGACGCCCGGGAGACCGAGGTACCCAGCACCAGATCAATGAGGTCCGTCTCTTGAGGGGGATGTCACTAGTGGCTTGACCCGGTGCTGTGGCCTCAGGCGATGCACAGTGTAAGGGATATCATGAAGGAACAGACACTTACTTGATCAGCAACAGGTCCTCTCAGCTGTGATGACCCCGATCCTGGATCGATGGCTATTGTCCAAATGAAAGACTGAGGCGCTGAAACGTTTAACCAGTTTACTTCAACAAAAAGGGATTTGCAACCAATACTGTCACCGGAGTCTGTTTAAGAACTCTGAATTACTTTGACCCTGTCAGGATTTCCACCTCTTATTATGCGCAGTTTCTGTATGGCCCTGCTGCTGTTTGTGAACTGGCTGCCGACCCAATCTGTCTCTTCTGTGCTCTGGTTCGACGGACAACCCGAGTCCTTTTTTTGTCGGCTTACCCCCTCTGGGAGTACCGCTGAACTCTGTGTCTGTTGCTGCGTCTTACCCTGGTGAAGCTGATATCACCTCACTTCCTTCCGGTTGCTGTATTATATATAATGAATATAGCCACGGATCCGGTATCCGTCTCTGCGCCTATTCTGGGTAGAGGTTATTGCTACCCGGTTCTCACAATGTCCTTTTTCTCTATTCCTCTTTTCCTACTATGGGTATTACGGGCCTATAATCCGTCATAGGGTTGTTAGGAGTTCAGTTATACGACCTCTCACTTTCAACTCCTCAACCCAACTGCCAGTCCTTTTCTCAGACCAGAATAGATCAAGGGGAGTCTCTGGAGCTCTCCCTTCTGGCCGGAGATGGTAGTGCAGTCTTGCTATTTTAATATTTGTATTTGGTGTCAATAACTATTTTTGTGGCAAATACCCCTAGGGGCGCCACATTAATAAGTTAGTTTTCTTCTCTTACAGGTCATATCGGAGGCTTATCTAAAGGATTCTAGAATTCCCATAATGGATGATAAAAGCACTTAATAGAGATATAGCACTTAAGCATAGCTGGAATGGAGCAGACTGAAGAACACAGTGAAACTCAGCCCTTAAAGCTGGGTGCTGTGGCGCACACGTGTAATCCTAGCTGCTATGGGAGGCTTGGGCTGTGGGATCACTGGAGCTTGTCAGTTCTGGTCCATCCTGTGCTATGTGGGTCAGGAGTCTTCTCTGTCCTCAGTATTAATATGGTGACTCTGAGCCAGCTGCTGGGAGACACTAAGTTGATGGAGGATGGGGATGTCCTTGGTCAAAAAAAAAAATAATTCCCATAATGAATGATAAAAGCACTTAATAGATATATAGGATTATAGAATTCTGTAGCTAAGCCCCTGATGGCGGTGGCCGTAACTCATATCCACTAAACCTGCTGTCAAGTTTCCTTTAAAATAAGCCATTGTTGGGGTCCTGGCAATTGGCACCTCCTCAGCTCAGCTGTGGCACTTGTGTTCATTCTTCTCCAATGCTTATATTGGCTTGCAGGCTGATTCATACTTGCCTGTATCATTTATTTTTTGTTTTGCGAGATATTGCAGTTTCATAATGTTGGTGAGTAAGAACGAACCAGCCTGCAAGTCGATATAAATATTGGGGAGCCTGCGCCATACGCATATATGCATCAGCCTCTTCAAACAATATTCGGACCCCCACCAATCTAATAATCCATCAATTTTAGAGGCTGAATAACCCCTTTTAACATTGTGTATAAAATGAACCTTCATTTCTTATTCAAATAGGTTGGCATGTACCTCAAGGGCATGGCAAGCCCATCTCTGCTCAGTATCTCCTCAGCACTTTCCCCTTGGCTTCTTGCTGTTCTCAAACGACGCTGAAATCTGACATCCTCTGTGCACCCTTAAGCTGCCGCATTGTCCATGCATTGGGCAATGGCAATCACTGACTTCTGCCTGGAAAAGCGAGCATGCTCCAAATGGTCAGATTATTTTGTCTCTGTATGAAACTTTCCACCAGAATTCAGCTGTAATTCTCCTAATCCCGCTTCCCATGTTGTAAACGTGTCTGCATTCTGCTGATTGTTTTGGCACTGCAGCAGTGATCTTGGGTTCCATATGGCTGCTTCCCCTTATTACCTGAATTGCTCCTGCTTATAGCAGCAGTCATTTGTTTTCTAGAGATTTATTAGGGAAATGTTAATACTGCAATTCCATAATATACAAGACTAGGTTCACCTTTTAGGTCAACACTGCAAAAATTCTATTTTTTTTTTCTTGGTACCGTAATTGTCTCTGAGCCACAGTATTCTTACAGTAAAAGAGGAATTGGGTTATGTTTATAATAGTACTATTTGTCAGGCTTTGCGAACTTCTCAGCAGCTGTATAGCAACTTAAAAATATTGTAATGGATTTTGAGTTACAAAATTTTTTGATTTATTTTTTTTATTTGCAAGCATCTGCATCAATTTTTACAAAGCCATTCAAAGAAATAGAACCGCTGTAAAAAGTTCTGCAATACATATAAACTGTGTGAGCATTCCCTTTATGGAGGCCCTTAATATATTATAGTTTATAGTCATCCAATGTCCCTCCATATTTCATTACTTATTCACTCAGTGTATGTGGATAAAATATATTTACAAGGCATTAGATGTGATAAGCTGGAAATGACCCTGCCCTGTACTTTAAACTTTGACCATTTTTGGCACATGGAACGTATTCTTTAGAATTTACCTTTGGTTGAACCTTGATTGCACCTGGCGGGATGCCACTTGTATCTAGGTGGTTCGTAATCACATGTTTAGTGCTGTTGTTGTGGCTGCACCCCAGCTGACATCAACTTCGAGGGTAAAGTGAAGGAATAGACTAATCTAGTATATGGTAAATCATGTCCAGTAATGAAAGATCTCGTGTATGCTAAATGTCTTTTAAAGAAAGATCTAGTGTTTGTTAAAAGGGTTTTCCGCAACTAGGACAACCCCTTCTCGATCTGAATGTTTGCCAATTAAAATAACACTTACACTTGCCACCCGTGTTGGTGCCATTCCAGTGGTGTCGGCACTCGCGTTCCCCATTCTCTTGTGCGGTTCTTATGACATGCGAGCCCTATGCCCAATCAGCACTGGGGTCACTGGCCCTGCCTTTGGGTGTATTGAACATCAACAGAAAGCTATGGCGGCCACACCCTCTTGATGTTTGATTTATGTGAAGGTGGAGACAGTGAAGCCAGCACTGATTGGGCCCCAGGCTCACCTGTCATAACAACCGCTCCCGGGAAGGCAAGTGCCGACTCCGCTGGAACATCGCGGACACGGGAGGTGAGTATGGGTATGTTTTATCAACACCACACATTCAGATCGAGAAGGGGTTGTCCTAGAAGTGGTCAATCCCTTTAATTTATTCCAATAAAGAAGGATCTATAATATGTTAAATAATGTCCAATAAAGTAGGATCTAGTATGCGCTAAATAATGTCTGAGAAAGAAGGATCTGTGGGCTAAATGTCCAATAAGAAGCATCTACAACTGTAATTCATAAAGTTGTGATGCTGTATAAAATGTAAAGAACGCAAGAATGCAATGATTTGGAAATCTTAGAGCCATTTTTTATTCACAGTAGAACCCTGATCAGAAGTTGAAAGTTAGAAATTGTTTACTTTTATGTGAAAAAAAGTAACTAATTTAAAAATTGATGGCAGTAACACATCTTAAAAAAAAAAAAAAAAAAAGTTGGTACATGGTTAACAAAAGGCTGGAAAAGTGGTACTGATGAAAAACTGCTGGAGGGTCCGTTTTCAGCAATGACCATAAAAAGAGCATGTTGAAGAGGCAGAGTCTTTCAGAAGCAAGATGGTCAGAACTTCACCAATCTGTGGAACTGCACCTACCAATTATGGAACAATTTCCGAAAAAATGTTCTTTGATGTAAAATTACAAAAACTTTGGGCCTGATTCTTCAAAGCTTTCATGACAGAATTCCGGCGTAAAAATATTGAAAATTCGTAACATTTTTTAGATGCGACCCAAGAGTTCCAATTTGCGACTTTTATCATTTCCATGCCAGTTTCTCCCAGCTATGACACAATGGACACCACCGCTTGTCTAAATCATGACTAACTATGGCATTGCTTACTCCAGAAATTTCACTTCAGTACCTAAGTGGAGTGCGATTTCTGGCATATATATGCAGGTGCATGCCGCTAATCAAATGCTCCTGATTCATGAAGAAGCGTACACCTCTTCATGAATCAGGAGCATCTGACTCCAGCACGCCCCCTCGTTAATGGGAACCTGCCTGATCCCCCATGCCCTCCAATCCAGCAGCATCCAGCTATTTGTGATTAACCTGCTTTAAAAAAGCATTTATAGCCTCCACTTTTTTATGATAATGAGGGCTTTAACTAGTCGATAGTGTTAGTTGCCACAGACTAGTCGGCCCTCTTTCCATGTTATCACGCCATGTGGGCGTGATAACATATCTTGCACGAGTCTGCCTCATCTCTTGTCATGCTAATCTGCGCACACGTGACTCATTCCGGCAGCGTCACTGCGTTTCTGAAGCCATGTGTATGCTTCCTGGCATCAGAGGCATACTGCCCATGACTGGATGCCATCTTTTGGACTTACACAGTGCTTCTCTAAAGCCAGGAAGCGTACACCCGACTTCAGAAATGCAGTGACACTGCTGGAAGGAGCAGCACACACGCGCTAGATTTGCATGAGCGGCGATGACGCTACCCTTGCAAATTATCATGCCCACAGGGGCGTGATAACATGGAAAGAGGCCTGACTAGTCTGGGGACACCAAAGCCTTATCAACTAGTCAAAGCCCCTCATTAGCCTAGGGAAAGTTGAGGTTTTAAATGCTTTTTTTTTAAACCATTTATTTAACTAAATTATGTTATACAGGGCTGGTTAGGCATGGAGTTTAATCATAAATAGCTGAATGCTGCGGGTTTGGAGGGCATGGGGATCTGTCAGGTTAGGCCCCTTTCACACATCAGTTTTTTTGCCATCAGTCGCAGTCCGTCGAATTTTGAAAAAAAAAAAAAAACGGATCCGGTGACTGATGCCGCCGGATCCATTTTTTTCTAATAGACTTGTGTTAGCAACAGATTGCTATAGATGGCCTCACTTTTCATCTGGCGGCTGGAGACAATGGACAAAGTAACGTTTTTTGTGTCCGTCGAAAAAGTGGACAGCGACGGATCCGGCGCAGTCCGTCGTTTGCTAGAATGGAAGCATATGGCGCCGGATCCGTCAAATGACGGAATCCGTCAACGGATTCCGTTTTTTTTTTAACTGAGCATGCTCCAATCCAATAAGCCAGTTCTGCTAGTCGGATACGTCCAAAAAACGGATCCGTCGCATCAGTTTTTCGCAATCTGTGACTGATCCATCGATCCGTCGAGCCAACGACGGATTGTGACAGACGGCAAAAAACTGATGTGTAAAAGGGTCCTTACCTGTCAGACTGCCGTGAACAAAACCGGTCTTGATGAATCAGACCCTTAGAATATCCCATCATCTACTATACACATATCAGAATGTTCAGAGATTCTGGAGAAATCCATTGTACAAGGGACACAGTTCACCGTGCAATCCACAAATGCAAGTTATAGCTCTATCATGCATAGAAGAAGCCATATATCAATACAACTCAAAAACGCCAACATCTTCTCTGGGCCAAAGCTAATTGAAAATTGACTGAGGCGAAAATGGAAAACTGTTCTTTGGTCAAATGAGTCAAAATGTGAAACCACGAAAGTTATCTTGTGGACTCGAGACAAGAGGAAACTTCCAGCTTATCGGAGTACAATTGAAAAGCCTGCATCTCTGATAGTATGGGGTTGCATTAGTGTCTATGGCATGGGCAGCTTGCACATTGTTGCAGACACTCTAAATGCTGAGCATTATATAGAGGGTTTAGACCAATATTTTCTTTCATTCAGACAGTGTCTGCTTCAGGGAAGACTTTACATATTCCATCAAGAAAGAAAAATCCATCAAGACGACCCAGGACTATTGAGTAGGTCGAACGGGACAACATTCCTCTCCAAAAATACCATCATTTGGTCTCCTCACTCGTTTTCAGACTTGCAAATAGAAGAGGGGATGATATACAATGGTAGACATGGCCCCACCCCAACTTTTTTGAGATCTGTTGCTGCCATCAATTTCTAAATTAGACATTTTTCCATTTCATTTGTAAAACAAACTAACGTTCACCTTCTGATCTGTGTTCTATGTTTTATTGTGTATAAGATGTGGTTGGAAGAAGTTTCCAGATCATTGCATTTTTGTTTTCTTCACATTTTACACCGCATCCAAACCTTTTTTCAAAATTAAGTTGTAGAATATGCTAAATGGCTAATCAAGAAGGATAAAACCTTAAGATGCCCGAACATGCTACATGGGGAACTATAGAGCAATACGATTGCAGTATTATTTTGTGTGTGTGTGTTTTTATGGCAAATTTTTTGTTGGGTTGCATTCACACTGCATTTTGACACGTGTTTGTTGGTCCCGAGGGGGTTATGCCCCGCAAAACGGGATTTGAGCGTATGTGCCTAAGGGGCCATAAACTATAATGGTGCTGACAGTGGACATCTGCTCAGTCATGCAGAATTTTCAGGTGTGTATGTTTATTGGAGATGAACACGAGGTGCAGCCTACTACGGCTGAGTGGCCACCTCAAATAGTCGTATACTCGCAAAAACGATGCACGACCGAACGCATGTTCGCTCTGTTGGCACCATTACAGTGTATGGCTGCGTCGTCACACATCGCCCGAATCCGGTTACGCCGGGGGCTCGGACGTAAGCCCCGACGGGACCAATGAACGGGTGCCAAAACGTATTGTGAAAATATACACCAAAAATTCTGTTTTAAAAGGGTTGTTCAGGGGTAAGACATTGACAGGAGCTCTTTTGGATAGTTCATCAATATTTGATCGGTGAGTGTCTGACACCTGGCACCTCAACCAACAGCTGTCATCAGGTCTCGTGGCTGGCAGATGTACGCAATGCATTGAGCTGCAGGAATACAATTCTGCACACTGCAGAAGCCATTGTCAGGTCCTGCTCCTCAGCTCCACTTCTTTTCAGTGGAACCTGAGTTACAGGGTACTACATACACTGTGGCTATGGGACCTAATAATTGCACGTCTCAGTCCTGGAAACCCATTTAATACACTGTTAACAGAAGTAAGATGTTAGCGTCTTCTATACACAATACGGTTGCACTCTTATCCATTAATGTGTGCAGTTAGTATTCTACATTTGTATTAGAATCCCTATATTGGATTGTCCAGTGATTGCTTTTTTTATATCCCCAGGAAGGGCTGAAGTGTAGTCAGAAGTAACACTTGAACATACAAAAAATAAGGAAATGTACTTTAGTGCCCTTTCCTCTCCATCATTCACTTCTGTTTTGTTAACTTTTTGCAGAGAACAGTTTCCATGTGGGATTAACCATGGGCATCTCTTTCAGGCATTTGCACAGTTTGATGCTGAAGGCGATGAGGTGGTAGACTTGGAGAGCATGCTAGAAGCCATCAAGTCCTCCAGTGGTGCCAATCTACAAGGGGAATTGAGTCACGTTATCCGACAGCTGCAAGCCTGTTCTCTCACACCCGGTAATATTGATACTTTTTTACACTCTGCGACAAGTGCAGAAACATAAAAAAAAAAAAAAAAAATTTACTCTGACGATTTTGCAAGATTTCCCACCTTGAAAGAATGGAGAGGTCTGTAATTTTTATTGTTTGTACACTTCGACTGTGAGAGACAGAATCTTTAATAAAAAAAATTCAAGTTAATCGCATTGTATTATTTTTACAGAATTTGCATTTTATTTGCATGAAATAAGTATTTGATACAATTGAAAAATAGAACTTAATATTTGTCACAGCAATCTTTGTTTGCAATTACAGAGGTCTGACGTTTCCTGTAGTTCTCGACCAAGTTCAGGTCTTGAGACTTGTTAGGCCACTTCAGAATCTTGAAATGCTTCTTACAGAACCACTTTTTAAGTTGCCCTGGTTTCGGGGCATTGTCATGTGGCATCTTCAATGGTCTCACTGAGGGAAGGAGGTTGTTGGCCAAAATCTCGCAATACATTACCCCATCCATCCTCCATTCAAAATGGTTACCACTAAAAAACAGAGCAAGAACGTCCACTTCAACATATTTATATAAAAATATTCAAATAAGTTTATTATAATCACCTTAATAATCAATATACAGATCACAAAGACACAGAGTACAAAATGTGCATGCTGTCAGCACAGACATAAAGCAGGAGGCATTACAAGGAGAACATGACAGTAGCCAAGTTTAGAGGGGGGAGTACAAAAATGTACCCTTCTGGTTGCAGCATTAGTCCCTATACGATGTATGGCCATGTATATACATATCACTAGGTCCAATAGTACCCATACCACGGCCATCACATGGATGAAATCACACAGTTAAATACAATAGCTGCTTACCCATTGGTAGTCAGGGTTCGTACCCCCACCTCACTTGGCACCCCGGACGCGCCTTTCGCGTTGCTTTTTCAACAGGGTATACATGTAACGCGTCTCATTCTGCTTTAAATATACTAAAAACCGGAAGTGAACGCCGGTAATTCCGGCGCATGCGCAGTGGCGTCCAGAGTTCACCAATCAGCAGAGCCATCACTGCTGGGCGCGTGTCAAGGCGGAGCTCCGCCGTCTGACTACCAATGAAAACAACACCCAGCTGTGATAGACAGCCCTGTCGGAAGGTGAAAGCAATGGACGGCACCGGACATGCGCACTACCGACATCCATTTTCTAAAAGACCATGGCAGCGGCCATCTTTGCAGTGACAGATAGAAACAGATTACCGCAATAGGGCACAAGTATGGAGCGCTAAGTAAACATAACAAACAATAAGTGGTAAGTATGTGAGTTTGTGTATACAGTTAGGTCCATATATATTTGGACAAAGACAACATTTTTCTACTTTTGGTAATAGGCATTACCACAATGAATTTTAAACAAAACAATTCAGATGCAGTTGAAGTTCAGACTTTCAGCTTTCATTTGAGGGTATCCACATTAAAATTGGATGAAGGGTTTAGGAGTTTCAGCTCCTTAACCTGTGCCACCCTGTTTTTAAAGGGACCAAAAGTAATTGGACAATTGACTCCAAGGCTATTTCATGGACAGGTGTGGGCAATCCCTTCGTTATGTCATTCTCAATTAAGCATATAAAAGGCCTGGAGTTGATTTGAGGTGTGGTGCTTGCATTTGAAAGGTTTTGCTGTTAAGTAAACATGTGGTCAAAGGAGCTCTCCATGCAGGTGAAACAAGCCATCCTTAAGCTGCGAAAACAGAAAAAACCCATCCGAGAAATTGCTACATTATTAGGAGTGGCAAAATCTACAGTTTGGTACATCCTGAGAAAGAAAGAAAGCACTGGTGAACTCATCAATGCAAAAAGACCTGGGCACCCACAGAAGACAACAGTGGTGGTGGTGAAGAGAAACCTCTTCACAACAGCCAACCAAGTGAACAACACTCTCCAGGAGGTAGGTGTATCAATATCCAAATCTACCATAAAGAGAAGACTGCATGAAAGTAAATACAGAGGGTTCACTGCACGGTGCAAGCCACTCATAAACATCAAGAATAAAAAGGCTAGACTGGACTTTGCTAAAAAACATCTAAAAAAAGCCAGCACAGTTCTGGAAGAACATTTTTTGGACAGATGAAACCAAGATCAACCTCTACCAGAATGATGGAAAGAGAAAAGTATGGCGAAGGCGTGGTACAGCTCACGGTCCAAAGCATACCACATCATCTGTAAAACACGGCGGAGGCAGTGTGATGGCTTGGGCATGCATGGCTGCCAGTGGCACTGGGTCACTAGTGTTTATTGATGATGTGACACAGGACAGAAGCAGCCGAATGAATTCTGAGGTCTTCAGAGCCACACTGTGTGCTCAGAGCCAGCCAAATGCAGCCAAACTGATTGGTCGTCGTTTCATACTACAGATTGACACTGACCCAAAACATAAAGCTAAAGCAACCCAGGAGTTTATTAAAGCAAAGAAGTGGAATATTCTTGAATGGCCAAGTTAGTCACTTGATCTCAACCCAATTGAGCATGCATTTCCCTTGTTAAAGACTAAACTTCAGACAGAAAGGCCCACAAACAAACAGCAACTGAAAACCACCGCAGTGAAGGCCTGGCAGACCATGAAAAAGGAGGAAACACAGCGTCTGGTGATGTCCATGAGTTCAAGACTTCAGGCAGTCATTGCCAACAAAGGGTTTTCAACCAAGTACTAAAAATGAACATTTCATTAAAAATTATTGAATCTGTCCAATTACTTTTGGTCCCTTTAAAAACAGGGTGGCACCTGTTAAGGAGTTGAAACTCCTAAACCCTTCATCCAATTTTAATGTGGATACCCTCAAATGAAAGCTGAAAGTCTGAACTTCAACTGCATCTGAATTGTTTTGTTTAAAATTCATTGTGGTAATGTCTATAACCAAAATTAGAAAAATGTTGTCTCTGTCCAAATATATATGGACCTAACTGTATATAAGGGAGAAGAAAAAAGAAAGAAAAATCGCCATCATCCCATATAGTGGGCGATAACAGGCATATAAATCTCCAACACCCCTTTACTTGTAAGATCATAAAAGTGACCATCATTATGGAGACCATGCACAGCTAAATCGTCCCCAAGTCTTAATTAGCCCCATAACTGAAAGGGCTCAGTGGATAAAAAAGTGATGTGAACGTGAATAAGGGATGGACTATACCATCACTAAGAGAAATAAACACCATACATAATCCGTACATATTAACAATACACATAACAAAAATCGAATTAATACATGTAAATAACACCGCTACGGGTGACCCGTACAGAAGTACACATGTGAGAGAATATGTCTGCAATAATATTTCTTGGGCTCCATATGAGTGGACAAGAAGAATCCAATGCTGTGCCGTATCGAATCTGTAGCCATGGACGTTACTAAACACTTACTAAAAAGAAAACACAAAAAAGACAGTCAATACAACAAATTTATGAATGGTGGATCATTCACATGGGAGAGGATAGTCAGGCATGAAGTCAAAAAAATATATGTATATATAATAGCCGTATGTAATGCTGCAAACTTGTAAAGCAGAACTGAAGCCGTGAACAAGGAGCATAGCTAGAAAAATCATACAGGGCAATATAGAAATCACAAAAATGGAGCGAAACGTAATTGTTCATTTAGTCCCCTAGGGGTGAGGGTATCAAGGGTGACAATCCACTTGCACTCACATTGTGCAAGTATTTTTATCATATTGCCACCCCTGACCCCTCCATGTATTCTATCAATACCTCTCACTTTTAACCCCCTAGGGTCTGATCCGTGGAACATCCGAAAGTGTCTTGGTATGGTCTTCAAACCTGACGGGTCCGACACTTCTTTTGCGGCCAGAATATCTCTTACATGTTCGCGTGTCCGAACTTTCAATTCCCTAGACGTGAGACCAACATAGATCAGGGAGCAGGGACAAGTAGCATAATATACCACAAATGTGGTGCTACATGAGATAAATTCCCTTATCTTAAATTCCCTGCTCCCATCAGAGTTCTTAAAGGTCCCACATCTAAGAATGTTCGGACACGCGACACAAGAACCACACGGGAAACATCCTCGTCTGGGGCTGCTCATATCAAGAAAAGTTCTGTTTCTTGCTAGGTAATGGCTTCTTACCAGTGTGTTTTTCAGGTTTTTACCCCTTCGTTGTGTCATGAGAGGGAATTCCGTCAGGCATGAAGCCAAGGCACTGTCAGTTTGTAACACGGACCAGTGTTTATTGAGCACCTCACGAATATGGTGCCACTGACAGTTATAAGTGGAGATAAATCTAACTGTAGACTCATTGTTCGCTCCAGATTTGTTAGATTGCCTTAAGGTACCTTCACACTAAGCGACGCTGCAGCGATACAGACAACGATGCCGATCGCTGCAGCGTCGCTGTTTGGTCGCTGGAGAGCTGTCACACAGACAGCTCTCCAGCGACCAACGATGCCGAAGTCCCCGGGTAACCAGGGTAAACATCGGGTTGCTAAGCGCAGGGCCGCGCTTAGTAACCTGATGTTTACCCTGGTTACCAGTGTAAAATGTAAAATAACAAACACTATATACTTACATTCGCGTCCCCCGGCGTCCGCTTCCTGCACTGACTGAGTGCCGGCCCTAACGGCAGAGCGGTGACGTCACCGCTGTGCTGTGCTTTCACTTTCTGGCCGGTGCTCAGTCAGTGCAGGAAGCGGACGGCAGGGGACGCGAAGGTGAGTATATACTGTTTGTTTTTTTTACATTTTACACTGGTAACCAGGGTAAACATCAGGTTACTAAGCGTGGCCCTGCGCTTAGCAACCCGATGTTTACCCTGGTTACCAGTGTAAAACATCGCTGGCATCGTTGCTTTTGGTGTCAAACACGACTATACACGCCGGTCTGACGACCAAATAAAGTTCTGAACTCTCTTCAACGACCAGCGATATCACAGCAGGATCCTGATCGCTGCTGCCTGTCACACTCAACGATATCGCTAGCCAGGACGCTGCAACGTCACGGATCGCTAGCGATATCGTTTAGTGTGACGGTACCTTAAGTAAATCTTCTCTCCGTGTTGCTTTTGCCCGTCCATACCCTGCCCTGATGCTACGACGGCTATAACCACGTGCCCTAAAGCGCTCAGTGAGGGTGGCGGACTGACTCTCGAAGCGGGCTTCTGTAGAGCATACCCGCCTATTCCTCAGGAATTGCCCAACTGGGATGGCTTTAATAACGGAATAATTGTGTGCCGAGGAGGCATGTAGCAAGGAGTTCACCGATGACTCCTTGCGATACAAATCGGTTTCAATAGAACCATCCTCGGCAACAACTAAAGTAATATCCAAAAAGTTGATTTTATTGGTATGCCACGTGTAGGTGAATTTTAAATTAAAATCGTTAGTGTTCAGTACCTGCATGAATTTTGATAGGCTGGCTTCGCCACCCTTCCAGACCATCAAAATGTCGTTAATGTAGCGAAACCAGCCTACCACCGGGTCCGCGGCATGCGCGCCATCGCCCTGGAAGATGAATCTTCTCCAGAATCCCAAAAACAAATTAGCATAAGATGGCGCACATGCCGCGCCCATTGCAGTACCTTGTAACTGTAAATAAAACCTGTCTTTGAAAACAAAATAATTGTGGGTTAAAATAAATTCAAGTAACTCCAAAATAAATTCAGAAAAATGGCCATCCCAGTTGGTAGTCTCAAGGAAAAAGCGGGCAGCCCTCAGACCGTCTTCATGTCTGATTGATGTGTATAAAGATTCAACATCGATGGTAACCAAAATCATATCCGCCTCGAGAGACAGTCCATCCACCCTCCTAAGTACATCAGTAGTGTCTCTGACATAGGAGGGGAGCATCTCCACCAAAGGTTTTAGATAAAAATCAACAAATTTACAGATGTTCTCACACAGCCCTCCTATGCCAGAGACAATAGGCCGTCCGATGGATTGATGGCGTCTTTATGCACCTTGGGCAGGGCATAGAACGTGGCAACTTTAGGAAACTTGGGCATAAGTCCATCAAGGACCTTCTTTGGGACAATACCCGACTCACTTGCCAGATCCAAGATATGCTCCAATTTCCCAGAAAAGACCTGGGTAGGTTTCTGGGATAAGAGACGATACGTTTCTTTATTTTTAAGTTGTCGAAATATTTCCCTTTCATATTTTTCAATTGGCCAGATCAAAATGGTGCAGTCGGTATTTTACTTTTCTTATATAGCACCATCTTATTTCCACAGCGCTTTACATACATTATCATTTCTGTCCCCAATGAGGCTCACAATCTAAATTCCCTATTAGTATGTCTTTGGAGTGTGGGAGGAAACCTACGACAGGGGAGAACATGCAAACTCCTTGCAGATGTCCATTGTGGGATTTGAACCCAGAACCCCTGAGTTGCATTGCTAACCACTGAGCCACCGTCCTGTCCTGTTTACCACCCCAGCCTTGTGCAGGTCTACAATTTTGTTCCTGGTGGTCTTGGTCTTCCCAGGGTGGAGAGGTTGAAGTGTGATTGAGTGTGTGGACAGGTGTCATTTATACAGGTAACAAGTTCAAAGAGGTGCAATTAATACAGGTAATGAGTGCAAAGTAGGAGTTTTTCTTTAAGAAGCCCTACCAGGTCTGTGAGTGCCAGAATTCTTGCTGATTGGTAGGTGATAAAATACTTATTTCATACAATAAAATGCAATTTAATTACTTAAAAATCATGCAATGTGATTTTCTGTCTTTTTATTTTTAGATTCTGTCTCTCACATCTGAAATGTACCTACGATAAAAATTACAGACCTCTCCATTCTTTGTAGGTGGGAAAACTTGCAAAATCCGTCAGTGTATCAAATACCGTATTTTTCGGACTATAAGACGCACTTTTTTTCCTCCAAATTTGGGAGGAAAGTGTGGGTGCGTCTTATAGTACGGATATAGCATGTGGGGAGGGGGGCAGCAGCGAGTGGGATCGCACTGTTATCCCACTTCAGGATGTCCCCGCTGCCCGGAATCAGCTGCTGGGGAAAGCACATGGCCCCGCTGATTAAGTGCAGTGAATATTTATTAGCTGCTCCCCGCCCACCGATCAGCTGAGCGGTGAGCAGGGAGCAGCAAATGAATACTGCACTTAAGCAGCGACACACAGTTTCCCCAGCACTGATTCCGGGGAGAATCTGTGTGTCCGGGGGAGGAGGAGGCAGCAGCAGGGGCCAGGAGATCGCTGTCTACCTGCCTGTGCTGGACGCTGAGCTGTCTGGTGCACAGGGAGGACCTGTGTGATGTCAGAAGTGGGCGGGCTGGAGCATCACATGGCAGCTCAGAGCCCTCCCTCTTCTGACATCCTCACAGGTCCTTCAGACTCCCACCTAGAATCTGCAGCTTCCTCTTATGTCCTGCGCTGTGGAAAGGCAACAACAACAGGGAGGGCTCTGTGTGTGTGCAGCCATGGGATGCTCCAGCTTTTACCTCACCACAGTGGCTGGCTGCCACAATTAAGAGGTCAGTCTTTACAAAACACAATAAAGCACTCTGCCACTCCTTTGGTGAACTATAACTCCCAGCATGTCATAGGATCTGCAGGACATACTGGGAGTTACAGTTCTCCCATGGGATTTTAAAGCCGCACTCCAGTGTTATTTTGCAGTGCTGGAGTGGTGCTTTCACTATAAGCCCTGTGCACCCATTCTTAGGGCTCATTTCCACATGCGAGGCACACGTCCGTATCTCGCATGTGGAAACCAAGCTGTGGAGCCGGCACTCCAGAGCGGAGCGTGCGGCCGCATAGGAACACATGGAGCTGCACAGCTCCGCTCCAAAGTGGCGGCGCCAGAGCTTGGTTTCCACATGCGAGATACGGACGTGTGCCTCGCATGTGGAAATGAGCCCTTATACTCACCCTCCAGCGTCTTCATATCGTACTTCACAGACACCACACTGGTCCCGCAGCTTCCAACATAATAACATACTATTATATATAATAACACCACATATAATAGTATGTTATTTATGTTATTAAATATTTTACCACATTTTTTTTGCTTCAAATATTTTCCACCTCTAAAACCTGGGTGCGCCTTATAGTCTGGTGCGTCTTATAGTCCGAAAAATACGGTACTTATTTTCGCCACTATACATACATTTATTTTTTAGTATAATTTATGATATTAATTTATTTTACTTATATGATATAAAATATATGTACAGTGGCATGTAAAAGTTTGGGCACCCCAGGTCAAAATTATTAATGTGAACAGTTAAGCAAGTTGAAGATGATATAATCTCTAAAAGGCCTAAAGTTAAAGACAAATATATTATAATATTTTACTATTTAAAAATTACAAAAATGAAAATGGGCTGATGCAAAGGTTTGGGCACCCTTGGGGATTTGTGTGCTCCTATAGCTTACACCAAAGTTTCAGACCTTAATTGGCCTATTAGGGTTATAGCTTGTTTACGATTATCGTTAGGGAAGGCCAGGTGATGAAAATTTCCCAGCTTTATAAAAACCTAGCCTCCTCTAACCTTGTGCCAAAAAAACAGCCATGGGTTCTTCTATGCAGCTGCCAAGCACTCTGAAAATAGTGGAGGCCCACAAAGCAGGAGAAGGCTACAAAGAGGATAGCAAAGCATTGTCAAGTTGCCCCTTCCTCAGTTTAAAATGTACCGTTTTTTCCGCTTTGTAAGATGCACTTTTTTTCCCCCAAATTTGGGGGGGAAATGGGAGTGCGTCTTACAAAGCGGATATACCGCTTACCGTTACAGGCTGAGATGAGGGGGTGTCCGCCGCCGCGGTTGTCCGCCACCGCTGCCGCCCACCACCGCTGCCGCGGTTGTCCGCTGCTGCCCCGGGTGATGCTGGAGGCTCCGGTGCTGCGGGGGGCTCTGACGACATTTTGTGAAAGACCAGAGCCCCCGGCAGTTCGTCCATGCTTTCCTGTATGACTGACTCCGGAAAAATGGCAGCCGGAATCTCGGGAGATGAGATTTCAGCGCTGAGATCTCATCTCTCGAGATCTTGATCTCAAGATCTCCATCTGCGCATGCACCGCCTCCCGGTGGCCATTTTCCTGAAGTCCACTGCATAGGAAAGCATGGACGAACTGCCGGGGGCTCTGGCCTTTCACAAAATGTCGGCAGAGCCCCCCGCAGCACCGGAGCCCCCCTGCAGCACCGGAGCCACCCTGCAGACCCCCTCATCCCATCCTGCAGCACAGGAGCCCCCCTGCAGACCCCCTCATCCCAGCCAGCAGCACAGAAGCCCCCCTGCAGCACAAGAGGACCCCCTGCAGCACAGGAGCCCCCCTGCAGACCCCCTCATCCCAGCCTGCAGCACAGGAGCCTCCCTGCAACACAGGAGCCCCCCTGCAGACCCCCTCATCCCAGCCTGCAGCAATGCTCCACTCCTGCCTCCAGCAATGACCCTGGGACCCTGATCCACCGCAGCCACAACCCCTGGTAAGCAGTGAGACGCATGGATTATAAGAAGCCCCACCAATTTATTAAATAAAAGTTTTTTCCTATTTTTCTCCTCAAAATTTGGGGTGTGTCTTATAATCCAGAGCGTCTTACAAAGCGAAAAATACGGTAATTAAGAAATGGCAGTTATCAGGAACAACGTAGGTCAAGATAAGGTCTGGAAGACCAAGCAACATTTTAGTCAGAACTGCTTGTCGGATTAGTAGAGAGGCAAATCAGAACCTCTGCTTGACTGCAAAAGACCTTCAGAAAGATTTAGCAGGCTCTGGAGTTGTTGTACATTGTTCTACTGTTCAGAGATACCTGCACAAATATGGCCTTCATAGAAGAGTCCATCAGAAGAAAACTTATCCTGCATCCTCACCATAAAATTCATTGTCAGACGTATGCAAAAGAACATCTAATCCAGCCTGATGAATTTCGGTAACAAATCTTATGGGCCGATGAGGTTAAAATATAACTTTTTGGCCTCAATGATCAAAGATGTGTGGAGAAAAAAGGGCACAATTTCAGGAATAGAACATCTTGCCAACCATTAAGCATGGGGGTGGATCAATCATGGTTTGGGGTTGTGTTGCAGCCAATGGAACGAGGAACATTTCACGGGTAGAGGGAAGAAAGAATTCAATGAAATTCATCAAATTATTTATGCAAACATAACACCATCTGTAAAAAAACAAAAAACCTGAAGTTTGAAAAGAGGATGGCTTCTACAAATGGATAATGATGCTAAACACACGTCACAATCCACAATAGACGACCTCCAAAAGGCACAAGCTGAAGGTTTTACAGTGGCCCTCACAGTCCCCTGATCTGAACATCATTGAAAATCTGTGGTTAGACCTCAAAATAGCAGTGCATGCAAGATGACCCAGGAATCTCACAGAACTGGAAGAATGGATGAATATCCCTCAAACAAGAATTGAAAGACACTTGGCTGGCTACAAAAAGCATTACATGCTGTGATACTTACAAAAGGAGGTGCTACTAGATACTAACCATGCAGGGTGTCCAAACTTTTGCATCCGCCCATTTTCTTATTTTTCACAGTAAAAGATGAAAATATATGTAACCAACTTCTTTCTTTTTGGGGTTGTATATATGCATATGTTAGTGTATTTTAGGCTAAAAAATATTTTTACACTTTGCTTTCATTAAAAATGTTGCAGTGTTTTGCTTCTGCAGGCTACTTAATAGTCTGAACATTAAACTTTTAATGTAATTTGTGGTCATAATCATTAATCATCTGAAGAGAGCCCATAAAAAGGCATATTACTTACAAACTCCCCATGATACCTCCATAGTTGATGGGAAAGAAAGAAAAAACATAAATTTAAATAAAAATATATATATATTTGTCTTTCTTTCTTATGTATATGTATATCTATATTATGTGCTGCACATAATTACTACTGGTGACCATAGCCACTGGGTGTTACATGTATAGCAAGTGTGGTCAACAGATGTTTTTGATCATTGGTAGTAATTCTGTGCAGCACGTGATACAGACAGGATATTTAAAAGGATTGTTGATTTCAGCCGCAATTTGTTCCTAAACAAACAAATAAAAACCATTAAAAAAATGGGCTTTACTAATTGTGCCAAGCGCTGAGTCTTTTCCGCTGCTCCTGTTGTCTGCTATTTGACTACTTCATTGACGTCACATTGACAGCAGTGTAGCCAATCACTGAGCTTAGCGACTCTGATGGAACGCCGCACTCGGAGCCGCTAAGCTCATTAATTGGCTGAAGAGTTGATGTGAGTTCAGCGCTGCAGCCAATAACAGACACTGAAAGCAGCAGTGGAGAGTGTTGGACCCAAGGAGGGTGAGTAAAATGTAGTTTGTTTCTTAATAACAAACTATGCCCGGGAACCAGAATTTTCCTGAAAGGTGATAATGCCTTTAACTTTGTTAAAGAAAACCTGTCGTCTCAAAGTATCTACCTGCAGGTAATTAGCGTTACAATGCTGCCAGGTCTCCTTAGTAAAAGTGCAGCTACTGGGAGAAAATGTAATTTATTTCCTCCCGCGAACCTCTGAGATTGTCATGGAGGCATGCATAGAGTGGTTGCAGTCAGTCATTCACAGCACTGTGAGTGGGGACTGCTGACACGTCCCAGAGCGGTGTTTCATAGCTTACGGTAAAGTGAGTGATAACTAGCGGTTCCGTGCATGCGCCCATGTCTGAAAGCTGTCAGCTTCTGGGAAGTAATACGTTATATTTCTCCCAATAACCGCACTTTCAGTAAGGAGACCTGGCAGCAATGGAATGCTATTACTTAACTAATGAGGAATATGACCTTGGTAAGTTTTGAGATGAACTAGCATTTTTTTTCTAGGTCTCTATTTTCATTTTTCTAGGCTTTATCGACATATTCACCAAATCAAAAGAGCGTCTCAGTTTACATTCTTCAAAGATTCTGCGCTTTTTGCATCGAAACCGTATTTCCAGTACTGTGATCCCTTATCCCATACTAGAATGCTGCAATAACATATGTACCATGAGGTCTTCTGTACTGAAGGATTACCTTGAAAGACTTCTCAAAAAAGAGAAAGGTGAGTATTCTATTGTTTTACCATTAAACTTGGTCCCAGTTGATTTTGGCTATATAATTATTGGCTATCTAATATTTTTTTGTGCATATACAATTAAGTCCATATATATTTGGACAGAGACAACATTTTTCTAATTTTGGTTATAGACATTACCACAATGAATTTTAAACAAGACAATTCAGATGCAGTTGAAGTTCAGACTTTCAGCTTTCATTTGAGGGTATCCACATTAAAATTGGATGAAGGGTTTAGGAGTTTCAGCTCCTTAACATGTGCCACCCTGTTTTTAAAGGGACCAAAAGTAATTGGACAGATTCGATAATTTTAAATAAAATGTTCATTTCTAGTACTTAGTTGTTGGCAATGACTGCCTGAAGTCTTGAACTCATGGACATCACCAGACGCTGTTTCCTCCTTTTTGATGCTCTGCCAGGCCTTCACTGCGGTGGTTTTCAGTTGCTGTTTGTTTGTGGGCCTTTCTGTCTGAAGTTTAGTCTTTAACAAGTGAAATGCATGCTCAATTGGGTTGAGATCAGGTGACTGACTTGGCCATTCAAGAATATTCCACTTCTTTGCTTTAATAAACTCCTGGGTTGCTTTGGCTTTATGTTTTGGGTCATTGTCCATCTGTAGTATGAAACGACGACCAATCAGTTTGGCTGCATTTGGCTGGATCTGAGCACACAGTATGTCTCTGAATACCTCAGAATTCATTCGGCTGCTTCTGTCCTGTGTCACATCATCAATAAACACTAGTGACCCAGTGCCACTGGCCGGCATGCATGCCCAAGCCATCACACTGCCTCCGCCGTGTTTTACAGATGATGTGGTATGCTTTGGATCATGAGCTGTACCACGCCTTCTCCATACTTTTCTCTTTCCATCATTCTGGTAGAAGTTGATCTTGGTTTCATCTGTCCAAAGAATGTTCTTCTAGAACTGTGCTGGCTTTTTTAGATGTTTTTTAGCAAAGTCCAGTCTAGCCTTTTTATTCTTGACACTTATGAGTGGTTTGCACCGTGCAGTGAACCCTCTGTATTTACTTTCATGCAGTCTTCTCTTTATGGTAGATTTGGATATTGATACGCCTACCTCCTGGAGAGTGCTGTTCACTTGGTTGGCTGTTGTGAAGGGGTTTCTCTTCACCATGGAGATTATTCTGCGATCATCCACCACTGTTGTCTTCCGTGGGCGCCCAGGTCTTTTTGCATTGATGAATTCACCAGTGCTTGCTTTCTTTCTCAGGATGTACCAAACTGTAGATTTTGCCACTCCTAATATTGTAGCAATTTCTCGGATGGGTTTTTTCTGTTTTCGCAGCTTAAGGATGGCTTGTTTCACCTGCATGGAGAGCTCCTTTGACCGCATGTTTACTTCACAGCAAAACCTTCCAAATGCAAGCACCACATCTCAAATCAATTCCAGGCCTTTTATCTGCTTAATTGAGAATGACATAACGAAGGGATTGCCCACACCTGTCCATGAAATAGCCTTGGAGTCAATTGTCCAATTACTTTTGGTCCCTTTAAAAACAGGGTGGCACATGTTAAGGAGCTGAAACTCCTAAACCCTCCATCCAATTTTAATGTGGATACCCTCAAATGAAAGCTGAAAGTCTGAACTTCAGCTGCATCTGAATTGTTTTGTTTAAAATTCATTGTGGTAATGTCTATAACCAAAATTAGAAAAATGTTGTCTCTGTCCAAATGTATATGTACTTAACTGTAGTTCCCATGTAAAGCGTGTATTTTTACTTTATTTTGACCTTTTACTGAAAAAGTCAGCATAATGAAGAAAAAAATTTTTTTTTTTATACGTGTAATAAATAATACATTATTTGTATTATTGAAGCAAAGACTCAGTAAGCTTAATTTTACCTATCTGTTCAGTTAAACATTTCAAAATATACATGATCCTTGTAACCGAGGAGAGCCATATTCACTGTGGTCTAAGATCTATAATTTTCATTATGTACAGTTGGGCTTCTTAGATTTTTTGTTTGATAGTCCATTATATGGCTAAATCAGATTTTCCCTTACCCCGAGTATTAGAAGTTATTCCGCGTCTGGCCCTTTTACTGTCTAATTATTTTAGTGGAGACTTGATTACTTAGTTGAGCCCTTAGAATATGGCAGTAGAGCACCAGTTTCTTCACACTTCTGTGCACTGCCTTGGACGTAGTGGCATGGCCTTCCTAACTATGTCACTTCCCCAGTGGCTGTAGGATGTTTCATCCATGTGAATGAATGCCTACACCCACAGTTGGATAATGGGACTTGTTGTTTTGGTGAACGAGCTTTGAGGACTCAAGAAACTTAATAGCGTTTTCTTCTGTTCCTGAAGATGTACAATTCATGTAATATTTACTTCTCTTCCAGAATCATCTTCTGTTCTGAGTGGCAGTGATGAAACTCTGAAATGTAAAACCATAACTAAGTGTTACAGCAGCATTGAAACCTCATCTAACTCTTCAGATATTGATAAGATGATGAATGGGGAAACGGCCTCTTACTGGCAATCAGACGGTAGTGCCCGATCTCACTGGATACGGTATGTTGTTTTTTTTGTCTTGTATTGAACCTGTCAGTGGGGTTTAGACATCTAAGGTGTCTTTATGGGCTTACAGGACTTAGAAAGTAGAATAAAATTATACCTTGATATCTGTGATTCGATGTCTTATTTCAGAGATATCCATGTTTTTCTTAGAGGTTTTCCCAAGAACAAAGTACATTTTAACTAATACTTCTTGGAATAAAAATAAGTTCCACAATTGGATGTGTGTAAATAAAATGTTCCTGTGCTGAGATAATCTTACAAATGTGCCCCTGCTGTGTACTGTGTAATGGCTGTGTCTGACCATGCAGGACCATGGTCTCCACTTTTCCTGGGCAGAAGAGGACACGAGAGTATACAGTCAGGACATCATGGGATCACATCTGATTCTTTCTGTGAGGTATAATATTGCTTAAAAACAGGCAATGAAATGTTTTACCTCACAAAAAGAATCAGCTGTGATCCCATGTTGTCCTGTCTGTATACTCTTTTGCATCCTTCCCTGCCCAAGAGATGTGGTATGATCAGACCATGTTCCTGTACAGTCAGACACGGCCATTACACAGTACACAGCAGGGGCACATATTTAAGATTGTCAGCACAGAAACACCTTTTTAACACATCCAATTGTGGAACTTATTATTATTCAAAGATCCATTAATTAAAATGTTGGTTTAAAATGAAAACTTTTTTTGATGGGAAACCCCATTAAATTTAAATGAACTGTTAAGATCTATGGATGGATACTGATCTGCATGAGAATCTGCCTTCAGAGCTTATTGTAAATGAAAGGGGGCATTACCAGTGTGAAGCAAATAATGGCTGACACTTGGCTTGCATAATCTGGAAATGGGCAGCACGGTGACTCCGTGGTTAGCGCTGAAACCTAGCAGTGCTGGGGTCCTGGCTTCAAATTGCAGCAAGAACAACATCTGCAAGGAGTTTGTATGTTCTCTGTGGGTTTCCTTTGGGCACTCCGGCTTTATCCCACACTTCAGTAATGTCTGTAAAGTGCTGTAGAATTAATGACACTTTAGAAGTGAGTAAAATAAGTAATCGCACACAGCTCTGCAGTGAGATGAGAGCCAAGGCAGTACAGCAGATGTGAACTTTGTCTAACTGCACAAGTTTGCAGCAGCATATTTTAACTCCTAGTGTTGTCAGCTCTTCTGCAGATCTGTGCCTTGTTACAACCAGCACAGTACAGCGGAGATGAACCTTGTCTCATTACAGATGCAACAAGCACATTTGCAGTTCTCACAGAACTGTCAGCTGTGATGTGATACTCTTAACCAGAGGTGTCAAACTGCATTCCTCGAGGGCCGCCAACAGGTCATGTTTTCAGGATTTCCTTAGCATTCCACAAGGTGCTGGAATCATTCTGTGCAGGTGATTAAATTATCACCTGTGCAATACAAGGAAATCCTGAAAACATGACCTGTTGGCGGCCCTCGAGGAATGCAGTTTGACACCTCTGCTCTTCACCATAGTGGCTGCCTGTGCGATGAAAGCTGAAGCATAGTAAGAAGAAAACTGCAAATGTTTTTATAATGAGGCAAAGGTCACTTGTGCTGTACTGTGTTAGTTCTGGTCTAACCTGCAGTGTGTGATTATGAAAGCCGACTGTCAGTTATTACGTGTCTCACTGGTAATGCCCCCTTTCATTTACAATAAGCTCTGGAGGCAGATTCCCATGCAGATCAGCGTCCAGATAGCCTGGGACAGTTCATTTACATATAAAAAAAACATATTTCTCTAATAACCCCTCACGACAGCACACAGGAGGATGTCATCTCATTCTAATAGGAACAGGAAATATGAAAGAGGTCAAATAGCCCCTCCCACCTCCTCTTTCTCCAGTGTTTTTCCTGTCCGTATAAGAATGAAAGCGGTCATCCTAGGAGTGCTCTGTGCCAGCAGCAGACACTACAGGACACGGATAGCTGGACAACGGGAGATAGGTCAGTTCTTACCTTCCCTCTCCTTGAACTGTTCCTGTCTCCTAAGGACTCAGGATGTTGTTTCCCCCCAGTCTGCCAGTCGGGTAAAGTCTAGGGGAAGTCTCCGAGTTGGAGGCCTCTCTGAGTTCTCCAGCCCCATCTCCTTCCCCCTGCACCTGCCGGGTCAAAGAAGCCACGTGACGCGGTCCCGGCGGCCGGAAGTAACTTCAGACGCCTGGTATCCTTTGAGCGCGTCACTTCCAGGTTTTGCGTTCCACAGTGGAACGCATCGGAGAAAAGAATGCAGGAGGCAGTCGGACACCTCCTGACGATCCCTTAGTGCCAGTAATGGTGGCAGACGAGTGCTGGTCCGGTTACCTATATAAAAGATACCTGGACAGAGGATCAAGTAAGGCAGAATAAAATCTATGTGGTAGAATGGAGAGTTCCAGTCCTTCCCGCTCTGCATCTGTGGAGGCCAGCACTATTCCGGTTCCTGTAAGTATACACGCATTGTATCTTCTCCGTTGTGCAGATACAGAACATAAGGGGCTTATTTCCTTCTCCTCTCTATTTCAGGGACCTGCACTAAGGAGTAAATCCAAGACCACAAAGCGAATTTGCACAATATGCGGGAAACCCCTATGTCAATACTGTACAGATAAGATACTTAAAGAGAAACAGCCCTCCTTAAAGGAGGGGATTAAAGGGATAGTCCACCAGGAAATACAGTTCACCCTGGCTTCCATGTCCCAAGCGATACCTGCTCCCAGTGCCCCTCCAGCAGCCAAGAAAAGGAAGATCTATCATAAGGAAGATTCCCAGGAGTCCATACCAGAAGAATTTCTGAAGGAGGATGAGCTGAGCCCAGTCCTGATATACATGATAGGAATTACTATGTTTCCTCGGAGAACATGGAGGAACTCCTTATGGCTATAAGGAGGACCATGAAGGAGGAAGAGGAATGCGCATGCGCCTTACTTATTTCCGGCTATGCCCGCAGTTGAGCAAAGCATACTGTGCAAGCGCGAGAGAATATTGCAATGCGCACGCTCGAAATATGGCCGGAACTATGAATTTTACGAGAAATATTGCGTACAGCAGCCAAGGAGTGGTGGAGTGAAGGACCAAAGACAACGCCCATCGGACCGGACCCAACTCATTAACATACAGCGCGGGTGAAATAAAAACTGTTTTTATAGGGAATCGGGGGGGGGGGGTGTTCAAAAGTAGTTGGGAAATGCAAAGCCGACACTCAATCCAATGATATTTTTAGCTGATGAGCCTGAAATATGGTGACAGATTCCCTTTAAGAAAAATTAATTCAAATATTTGTGGGAGACTCACAAGGAGTGGACTTCTGCTGGAGTTATTGCATCAAGAGCCACCACACACAGACTTTTTCAGGACACGGGCTACAAGTGTCGCATTCCTTGTGTCAAGCCACCCATGACCAATAGACAATGCCAAAAGCGTCTTACCTGGCCCAAGGAGAAAAAGGTATTATTTTCAGATGAAAGTAAATTTTGCATTTAATTTGGAAATCAAGGTCCCAGAGTCTGGAGAAAAAGTGGAGAGGCACACAATCCAAGCTGCTTGAGGTCTAGTGTAAAGTTTCCACAATCAGTGATGGTTTGGGGGAGCCATGTCACCTGGTGTAGGTCCACTGTGTTTTATCAAGACCAAAGTCAACGCAGCAATCAACCAGGAAATTGTAGAGCACTTCATGCTTTCCTCTGCCGACAAGCTTTTTAGAGATGGAAATTTCATTCTCCAGCAGGAATTGGCATCTGTCCACACTGTCAAAAGTACCAACACTTGGTTTAAAAATGGTATCACTGTGCTTGATTGGCCAGCAAACTTGCCTTACCTTAACCCCATAGAGAATCTATGGGGTACTGTCAAGAGGAAGATGAGACACCAGACCCAACAATGGAGACAAGCTGAAGATTGCTATCAAAGCAATCTGGGCTTTCATAACACCTCAGCAGTGCCACAGGCTGATCACCTCCATGCCACGCCGCATTACTGCAGTAAATGATGCAAAAGGAGCCCCGACCAAGGACTGTGTGCATTTACTGAACATATATTTCAGTAGGCCAACATTTCGGATTTTAAAATAATTTTTCAAGCTGGTGTTATAAAGTATTCTAATTTACTGAGATAATGACTTTTGGGTTTTCATTGGTTGTAAGCCATAATCGTCAACATTAACAGAAATAATTACTTGAAATTGATCACTCTGTTTGTAATGAATCTATATACCGTATATACTCGAGTATAAGCCGAGATTTTCAGCCCAAATTTTTGGGCTGAAAGTGCCCCTCTCGGCTTATACTCGAGTCATGATCGGCGGTGGGGTCGGCGGGTGAGGGGGAGAGAGGACTGTCGCATACTCGCCTAGTCCTGGCGCTCCCCCTGCCTGTCCCACGGTCTTCGGTGCCGCAGCTCGTCCCCTGTTCAGCGGTCACGTGGGACCGCTCATTAAAGTTATGAATATGGACTCCACTCCCATAGGGTTGGAGCCGCATATTCATTTCTCTAATGAGCGGTAACGGTGAGCGGTAACGGTGACCGCTGACAGAGGAAGAAGCTGCGGCACCCGGAGACCAGCTGTCCGGGTTAAGGAGCCAGGGACGCCGGGAGCAGGTAAGTATGTCATAGTTACCTGTCCACGTTCCACATGCCGGGCGCCGCTCTGTCTTCCCGTCCTCTTGCTCTGACTGTTCAGGTCAGAGGGCGCGATGACGTACTAGTGTGCGCGCCGCCCTCTGCCTGAACAGTCAGTGCGGAGAGACGCCGAGACGGGACGCTGAGGAGCTGCGGGCAGCAAGAGAGGCGAGTATGTCATTTTTTTTTTTTTTATTGCAGCAGCAGCATTATATATTGCACAGATTTATATGGAGCATCTATGGGGCCATAATGAACGGTGCAGAGCATTATATATGGCACAGCTTTATGTGGAGCATCTATGGGACCATAACGAACGGTGCAGAGCATTATATATGGCACAGCTTTATGTGGAGCATCTATGGGACCATAATGAACGGTGCAGAGCATTATATATGGCACAGCTATATATGGATCATCTATGGGACCATAATGAACGATGCAGAGCATTATATGTGGCACAACTTTATGTGGAGCATCTATGGGGCCATAATGAACGGTGCAGAGCATTATATATGGCACAGCTTTATGTGGAGCATCTATGGGGCCATAATGAACGGTGCAGAGCATTATATGTGGCACAGCTTTCTATGGAGCATCTATGGGGCCATACTGAACGGTGCAGAGCATTATATATGGCACAGCTTTCTATGGAGCATCTATGGGGCCATAATGAATGGTGCAGAGCATTATATATGGCACAGCTTTATGTGGAGCATCTATGGGACCATAATGAACGGTGCAGAGCATTATATATGGCACAGCTTTATGTGGAGCATCTATGGGACCATAATGAACGGTGCAGAGCATTATATATGGCACAACTTTCTATGGAGCATCTATGGGACCATAATGAACGGTGCAGAGCATTATATATGGCACAGCTTTATGTGGAGCATCTATGGGACCATAATGAACGGTGCAGAGCATTATATATGGCACAGCTTTATGTGGAGCATCTATGGGACCATAATGAACGGTGCAGAGCATTATATATGGCACAACTTTCTATGGAGCACCTATGGGGCCATAATGAACGGTGCAGAGCATTATATATGGCACAGCTTTATGTGGAGCATCTATGGGGCCATAATGAATGGTGCAGAGCATTATATATGGCACAGCTTTATGTGGAGCATCTATGGGACCATAATGAACGGTGCAGAGCATTATATGTGGCACAGCTTTATGTGGAGCATCTATCGGGCCATAATGAACGTTGCAGAGCATTATATATGGCACAGCTTTATGTGGAGCATCTATGGGGCCATAATGAACGGTGCAGAGCATTATATATGGCACAGCTTTATGGGGAGCATCTATCGGGCCATAATGAACGGTGCAGAGCATTATATATGGCACAGCTTTATGGGGAGCATCTATCGGGCCATAATGAACGGTGCAGAGCATTATACACTATGTTCCAAATTATTATGCAAATTACATTTTTCTCGGATTTTCCTAAATGGTCAGTGCAAATGACAGTCAGTCTAATAAAAGTCATCACCCGTTAGAGTATACATCGAATTTTATTGAAGAAACCTCCCGATGATAACAGTATAATCTACAAAATGAATAAAAACTCAAAATGCAGTGTTCCAAATTATTAGGCACAGTAGAGTTTCTAAACATTTGATATGTTTTAAAGAACTGAAAATGCTCATTTGTGGAATTTGCAGCATTAGGAGGTCACATTCACTGAACAAAAAAGCTATTTAACGCCAAAACATCCTATCGGGCAAAGTTACATGTTAACATAGGAGCCCTTCATTGATATCACCTTCACAGTTCTTGCATCCATTGAACTTGTGAGTTTATGGAGAATTTCTGCTTGTATTTCTTTGCATGAAGTCAGAATAGCCTCCCAGAGATGCTGTTTTCATGTGAACTGCCTCCCACCCTCATAGATCTTTTGTTTGATGATACTCCAAAGGTTCTCTATAGGGTTGAGGTCAGGGGAAGATGGTGGCCACACCATTAGTTTATCTCCTTTTATGCCCATAGCAGCCAATTACTCAGAGGTATTCATTGTCATGCATGAAGATGATTTTGTTCCTGAAGGCACGTTTCTGCTTTTTAGACCATGGAAGAAAGTTGTCAGTCAGAAACTCTATTTACTTTGCTGAGGTCATTTTCACACCTTCAGGAACCTTAAAGGGCCCTACCAGCTGGTTCCCCATGATTCCAGCCCAAAACATGACTCCTCCACCTCCTTGCTGACGTCGAAGCCTTGTTGGGACATGGTGGCCATCCACCAACCATCCACTACTCCATCCATCTGGACCATCCAGAGTTGCTCGACACTCATCAGTAAACAAGACTGTTTGAAAATTAGTCTTCATGTATGTCTGGGCCCACTGCAACCGTTTCTGCTTGTGAACACTGTTTAGGAGTGGCCGAATAGTATGTTTATGCACCACAGCAAGCCTTTGAAGGATCCTACACCTTGATGTTCGAGGGACTCCAGACGCACCAGCAGCTTCAAATAACTGCTGCTTTGTCATGGTATTTTGGCAGCTGCTCTCTTAATCCAATGAATTTGTCTGCCAGAAAACTTCCTCATTATGCCTTTATTTGCATGAACTCTGTCTGTGCTCTGTTTCAGTCACAAATCTCATCAGAGTATGATGATCACTCTTAAGTTTTCGTGAAATATCTAATTTTTTCATACCTTGTCCAAGGCATTGCACTATTTAACGCTTTTCAGCAGCAGAGAGATCCTTTTTATTTCCCATATTGCTTGAAACCTGTGACCTGCATAATAATGTGGACATCATTTTTGAGTAGTTTTCCTTTAATTAGAATCACCTGGAAAACTAATTATCACATGTGTTTAAGATTGATTTCAGTGATTCATTGAGCCCTGAGACACAATACCATCCACGAGTTTATTTGAAAAACAAAACAATTAAATCTTTAAGATACTTAAATCCAATTTGCATAATAATTTGGAACACCGTGTATATGGCACAGCTTTATATGGAGCATCTATGGGGCCATAATAAACGGTATGGAGCATCTATTTTTATTTTTGAAATTCACCGGTAGCTGCTGCATTTTCCACCCTAGGCTTATACTCGAGTCAATAAGTTTTCCCAGTTTTTTTGTGGCAAAATTAGGGTGGTCGGCTTATACTCGGGTCGGCTCATACTCGAGTATATACGGTAATATGAGTTTCACTTTTTGTACTGAAGAACTGAAATAAATAAACGTTTTGTTATTTTAATTTAGTGACAAGCACTTGTACTCCCAGAGAAGAGATGGTTGCTTCAATGCCCCTTCTCCAGAATGCTACAGCATTATTAGCAGATGCCTCTGCAGAGTCACTCAGAGTAGTGGCAAGGTCATCTTCCCTATCCAACTCGGTAAGACGGGCTCATTGGCTCAAGTCATAGGGGTTTGATGTAGCCTCAAAAATGAAACTATGCTTTATTCCCTTCAAGGGAAAATACATGTTTGGACCAACCCAAGATGACTTGTTGGAGAATGCTTTTGATAAGAAAACATCCCTTCCCGAACCAAATAGTTCAGAGAAGAAGTCCTTTTTCCCCCCTCAGGAGCAACCTTCCCAGTACAGGGGTAAAGTAAAAACAGGGAGGTGGAGCTACACCAAAGGTGGCTGAGGCAGTAATTTATTTCTCTCCCAGGGCCAGTGTCAGAATAAAACCATGATGCCCAAAGGAGAGTAGGAGGTCGCATCTCACATTACCTTCCACAATGGCGGGAGGTGTGCACCAACCTATGGGTCCTAAGATCCTTCCAGGAAGAAGTGAAGATAGTTTACCTCCTACCCTTCACAGAGTGTGAGTATAGTGCTACTCTCTTCACAGATGCTCCAAAGCACCCTGAATTTCAGCCTAAAGAACCTGCTTGCCTCAGGAGCGGTTTCACTAGTCCAGGAGATGGAGAAGAACACGGGTCACGAACTCCTGCCTGTTCTTAATAAAAACAAAATAAGCGAATCCTACAGGATCATAATAAATTTGAAACCACTGAACCAATGCATGAGGTACAGGAGGTTCAAAATGGAGTCAATCAAATCAACAGTTCCCTTGATAGGGAAAGAGTTTACCATGGCTACAATTGACCTGCAGGACGTGTAGTATCATCTACCGATTCATCCCAAGTACCGAAAATTTCTAAGATTCATAGTTGCCCAGGGGAAACAAGTGACACATTATCAATTCAATTCCCATTCGGAATATCTTCATCACCCCGATTATTCACAGAAATTATGGTGGAGGTCATTGCTCACATCAGACGTCGACAACCTGCATTATTCCATATCTTGATGACTTCCTGCTAGTAGGTTCCTCGGTGCGATCACTCATGGAGCATATACAGACAACGACACAGATTCTGACATCTCTGGGGTGGCTAGTAAATCAACAGAAGTCTGATTATGGTCCCTTCCACAAAGAAGACTTTCTTAGGAGTTCTTCTGGATTCTTTTTGCCCAAAGAGAAGCAAATCCAACTGATGTCAAAAGTAATCATCCTGCGGAGCAGAAAATCGGTGTCTGAGATTCGACATGTTGGTCCTGGGCGCCATAAGATCATGCATCCTGACAGTAGCCTGGGCCCAAGCGCACACCAGAGGCCTTTAAACCTATATTGCAAATTGGGATGGATCCCCCAAGTCTCTGAACAGGAAGATTTTGGTACCTACCCAGATAAGGACATTCTCTTGGTGGAACAACCCAAGGAAGCTGAACAGGGGAGTTCCTTGGATTCAGATCCCGCTAGTCACCATAGAAGTGGTTGCCAACAAAAGAGGGTGGGACGCCATGGTTTTCCAGAAATCCTTCCAAGGTCACTGGTCAGCCAAAATCAGCAGACAGTCCTCAAATTTCATGTAATTGAAGACGGTGGAAGAGATCCTCAGGACAGCAACAGAGGTACCCACGTGAGAATCTGTTCGGACAATGTGACTACAGTCGCATGCCTCCGTCACCAAGGAAGCTCGAGGCACAAAGAACTGAAAGGCATTTCTGCAAGAATATTTTCTTGGGCCGAGGAAATTCTTCTATCTGTGTCAGCCCTCCATATATGGGAATCAGCTAACATGCAAGCTGACTTCGAAAGCAGAAAGGATATCCACCTATTTCTCACTGAACCCAGACAATGCCTTCGCTCACCAATGGAGGTTCAATCTAGCATACGCCTTTCCTCCGATTCCACTTTTACCAAAAACTGCAGAAAGAATTGAGCAGGCCAATCTTATTCTGATAGCACCCCTCTGGCAGATAAGGATCTGGTTTGGCACCATAACCAGCCTGTGTGTGGACGGTCCCCTAATCCTTCCACCAATCAAGGATCTGCAACACCAAGGGCCAATCTGCCATCCAGAAATCGAGAACTGACATCTAGCAGCCTTGCTTCTGAGTTCTCGATCCTAAAGACCAAAGGTCTCTGAGTCATTAACACCCTACAAAAAGAAACCGGTAACAAACGCCATATATCACAAGACCTGGAAGATGTTTGTATCATGGTGTGCACCAGATCGACCATATCCCTGACAGCCCAACATCGCCCAAATCCTTGACTTCCTACAAAAAGGCCTGGAAGAAGGACTCGGACCCAGTACACTAAAGTTTCAATTGACGGCATTGGGTTCATACTTCGACCAGACCCTGGCCGAATATCGCTGGGTGAAACGATTCATGACAGCAGCCCACCAGCCCTCGTCCTGGACCAGTCAATCTGGTCCCCGCCTGTGACCTTAATCTAGTCCTTAAGGGGTTGACTCTTCCACTGTTTTAACCTTTATCATCAATAATGCTGGAAGAACTGTCCTGGAAGATGGCGTTCCTAGTGGCAATCACGACAAATAAATAATAAAGTACTTGGCACTCAGAGATTCATTTGCAGAGTGAAAGTTTGTTTATTTGTGCAACCAGTTCAGGAGTGTTTTTAAACGTTTTCGGTCACAAGACCTTCATCAGAAACAATTCTCAAGAAACTGGATGCAAGACAGCACAATGCATGGGCCAGGGCGGCCCGCGTGTAATAGTAAGAAGCCTGGCAGAGGCACCTCGGAGGTCCTGGACTGTGTATAAAGGAGGGCGAGGAACCGCAGAGGGCAGAAGCGCCAAGAACAGCATGTCCGGAGTGCCGAGGTGCTGAGGGGCCGGTATTGCCAGAAGCCGCTTCTGAGCGGTGGGTGCCTAGCCTCCTGGATAGAATAGTCCATATATCTACCCAACATGTATACAAAAATAGAAAAAGAAGGCAGCACTCCAAATCCTTTTCAGGGTGAAAAAATGTGAAATTTATTCAGCCCACATCTCTGTACGACGTTTCGGCTCACACTGAGCCTTTCTCAAGCCAACTATTGTTATTAACTTCATTTCAAGCTAATTTACCACCTGCATAAGCGCTATTGAATGTTGTCATTATTTACTTTAGTTTAATCACCAGCAGCGTTAATTAGATAGCAATGAGCGTGCCGAGCGTTAGCTGGCTGGAAACATCTAGTAATAAATATAATTTGTAGCATTCATACTCTTGTGGTCCTTTATAATAACGCTGGAGGGAGGATGTGGGATGGGTTATTTGACCTCTTTCGTGTTTGCTGTCCCTATTAGGGTGAGGTGACATCCTCTTGTGATGCTGTCGTGGTGGGTTATTAGAAACCAAATTGTTTGATTATATTTTCTGTGGAATAAGACATCGGATCGTAGATATCAAGGTATTATTTTATTCAACGTCCTATGACCTGTGTGCCCATATAGACAGTTTAGGGGGATTGATCCTACTGAGAGATTCCCTTTTAAGATTTTGAATATAACTTGATCCGTGTCTGACCAGTGTAAGAAAATCTTACCCAACCTATTATATAAAGGAAGGTGAAAGAGAGAGTAAAACAAAGCCAGTTTCTCTTGAATAAATAAAGTGTTTGTTTTTTTGTAAAGTTCATGAATGTTGCTCTTCAGGTATGGCAGCCATTTAAAAAGTGTCAACTTGAGTCACTTTGAAGATATGTTAAAGAATAGATATCTTTGATACCTGCACCAAGTGCGAGCTGTGAAGAAAGTTTTAAAAATACAACTTTTAGCGGGTTTGTTGGCACATTCATGCTGCTAGAGCCATAGGCCACAAGAATTACACAGACTGGGTTATTGCAGTCATGAATGTGTTACTCTGAAATGCTGCAGTTTTTTTAATACAGGAAAGAAATATATCTTGGTACCGTGTTAGCCAGTAGATAGAAAAATATTTAGAATTGAGTCCTCAGTGGTTGATACCTTTTAATGGCTAACTGAAAAGATGGTAACAAATTGCAAGCTTTCGAGTCTACATACGTCTCTTCATCAGGCAAAGACTAAAACAAATTCTGAAGGCAGTTTTTTAAAGAAGTCATATGCTGTCCAGGAATGTGCTGACTGGCCACAGAGGTATGACAAATGCAGGGACAAGAGTTGTCCTGTTTCTACACAGAGCAGAGAAAAGAGAAGACTTTAACTGTGTAGAAAGGCAAAAGGAGCAATTGTTAGTACCCAGTGCTATATAATACGATGACTGCAATATATAAAGAGGATATAAACTTTAAAACTGCTAAGAGCAGCTCCACTTGCTGGTTTGGGTTTCTGGTCCTGCTTCAAAGACAGTGACCCGACCAGCAACCTAATAGTATATCATATGGTGGGATGGAGTTAAATGGAAGCCATGAGCTTGAGGTCAACTGTTCATATCCAACAATATATTTTGTTGGTAAGCTATAAGTGAGAGCAAATCTTGCATGTTAGGTTTATGGTCTAATATCTTGGTCATATTGGTCTTTGTACATTTTGAAAATACTGAAATCCTTATCCATTACTGTTTGTTAATGTCTCGATGTCCCACAGGTTGCGAATGAAGCCTGATGTTGTATTACGGCACCTATCAATTGCTATCTGCTCCGCAGACCAGAGTTACATGCCCCAGCAAGTGGGTGTCGCAGTGGGAAGGAACCCCAGCAATCTGCAGGAGGTTCGAGAGGTCCACATTACCAGCAATACTACAGGATATGTGACATTGCTGGAAAATGCCAACATAAATCAGATGTGTGAGTCCGTCCAGTAAATCACCACATTGGTTTCCATGTCTTGCTTTGCTATTTCCAGATGAGTTATATTCGGGCTGTAAAATAAAACACCGCTTAGGTGAAAAGAACACACTTGGCATATGCTGTGCACATGGGGTCATATGGATATGTTCAGCGGATGCTCAGGGGTTGTCATTGCCATATCCTTAATGGGTTCCCAAAGCATGGTGTTAGTAGCACCTATAATTACTACCTGGTTTAGATGAAATTGTGGTGTTCGTTTTACCTATAAATGTAATTAGAGCACGGAGTACAGTTCTGCTTGTTGGATGGCTTAGGTGCCATTAGTACTGTACCTTATACGTGAAGCATGCTCTCACAACGGCCTTTCTGTTCTACGTGGCAGTGTGAGTAAGCAGAATTAATGATGACTCAATAATGGTCCGCTTGGATGATCTCATCAGTGTACATTGATTGTCTTTAACTACTGGAGAAAACGGCAATTCACTTTTGTCAGCTGCTTCCATTATGATTAAAAGTTAACCCTTTTATGCCCTGTGGTAATAGTACATCACAGTCAGCCAGTTGTAACCATGAACTGTCTTACTATTATATCATAGCGATGGAGTTAGCACAGGCGCGGATCCTTGCTATTACTAACAGCCAACAGGATAAAAGTTGCCAATAGTGCTTGTGGCTTCTGAGTTTTCCTCCTGACACTCTGTTGATTTTTCAAGAGCATGCTGTACCTACCGGAGGGCTGTTATATCGGGCCGCTGGCCTATATGTGCTTTCTTGTTAGGCTTCTCTGTGGCAAGTCTTAATAATAATAGGTTGCCTGTCCGTAGAATACTGAGAGACAATAATACATTACAATACCGGAGGTTAGCTATTAGAGGATCGCACAGTAAAGTCCCATAGTGGGATACAAACACGGAAAAATTAATCTTAAATCAAGTTTAATAAAAGCAATAAAGAAAGTTTAAAAAAAAAAATCTGTTAAAGTTCACTTATAATGCAAAAATAGTAAAATGTATATTTATAATAAAGCTATAAAGGTGAAATTTACTTTTTTTCCCATTCTGCCCCTTCAAAAAATATGTATGAATGTTAATTAGTGAACTAGATGTGTCTCAAAATGGTACATCTAAAGGTTTTTACTACCCCATCCGAACGCAGCATGATGTAGAGATAGAGACCCTGATTCCTGTAATTTATCACTAATTTTACTGGGTGCTGCAGCTTTGATAAAATCACAGTTTTATCTGCTGCAGATCTATTATTCTCTGAATGCATAGCCCTGTATATCACTGCCTGCACCATTGGTTTACAGCTCTCTGTGTACACTGTGCATAGGCAGATAGCTGCCAATTGGTGGCGGAGGCTGTGTTATATAAAGCTAATGAGTATGGAGGACTATATGGCAGCAGGTTTACTAGTCCATCCCTTTCTGAGAAAACTTATTTTATAAAAACTATGGCAAGCAGCCCAGTAAGTGATTCATCACTGAAATCAGGGTCTCTGTCTCTCCATTACGCTGCTCTCAGATTATATAACAAAAATCTGGTGACAGATTCCCTTTAAAAAAAAAAAAAAAAAGTAAAAACCTATTGTGTTACTATTTTGACAGAAAAATAAATATAGCTTTAGGCATGTGACAGGAAAATGTCTTTATTATGCAACAGTGGTACAATAGAAAACTCCTATCCAAAAACTGAAATATGCGTGTTGCCATAAATGTAATGACCCGAATACACTCTATGTATACAGTGAATATCATCAAAGTAAAATAAGTTTTCTTTTTTTTTCTCCCGTATAAATGCTAATTGGTGAGTTAGGCTACTTTCACACTAGCGTCGTGCACTGCACGTTGCAATGCGTCGTTGTGGAGAAAAAACGCATCCTGCAAAGTTGTCTACAGGATGCATTTTTTCCCCATAGACTTACATTACCGATGCATTGCGACGCAGTGCCACACGTTGCAACCGTTGTGCGACGGTTGCGTCGTGTTTTGGCGCACTGCCGTTGCATGTAACGTTTTTTTGTGCGTCGGGACCGCCAAACTCCGCCCCCTCCTCCCCGGGCATTACAATGAAGTGTGAAAGCAGCCTTATACGTACCCTAAAATGCAACTACTGAACATACAATGTTCCCTCAAAAGACTTCATTCAGCTAAACTAAATAAGTGATGCCCTAAAATCAAAAGATGGAGCACTGCGTCCTGGGGAGCAAGGTGGCCGTAGAGTAAGACCTTTCATGTCTGCCTGTTGTAAATGTTCTCTTCTCTGTTGTGCAGACGTACAGATCAATATTAAGCGATGTCTGAGTGATGGCTGTGACACGAGGATCCATGGTCTCCGAGTGGTCGGCTACCAAAAGATAAAAAAGTCTGTAGTGTCTGTATCTGATGCCTCCGCGATCTGGTATCTTTCTCTAATGACGTCACTTGTAACCACCTCAATGGAGACCAACCCAGCTCTGGCTCAGGCTGTCCAGCAGCACACACAGTATGTAACGTTGCCTCTATCTTTGGAATACTTTGCATATGTCCATTTTCTGAGATTTCATGTAATTAAAGTAGCTGTCCATTTTCTGAAAATCTTCTTTACTCGCCGTCCTCGCGCCCAGAGCGGAGTCTCTGCTGCTCCATTGTTGGTTGTGGTGCTGACGTCACTTCATACAGCACGACAGCCGATCTGTGCGCCCCGAGACCATGAGGGGTGTTATCACCTATATGGGCAGAACCGCTGAGCTTAGTGATGTGCTGTCCACTTAAGGGGGTTGGCTTTCTTTTGGGGCCTCTTTTCTTTTTTTTTTTTTCCGTTTCCTATTTATACCCATGTATTTTGGGCTAAACATCACTTTTGCATTTGGGTTTCACTACATATTTTGCACCGTTTGGCTTTTACAGGCTGTTTTTCTTTGCATGTTCAACTTTACTGGGGTCTGTGGCTATAAATTAGCTGACAGGAGTTCTGGAAAAAGCAGATAAGAGTTACACATTTTCCTGTTATAATTTCCAGCTCACTGACAGATTCTCAGGTAAAGGGGTCAGACGTTTTCTCCCGTTAGCGCAGCTTTCCTCACACACTGACCGACATACAATGGCTGCTGGTGGAGGAGCATGTGACTAGACTATCAGCCTCCTCCAGTGGTTAAACGCTTACAGGGGAAAGCTGCTTTTCTGTTGGAAGGCGCTGATAGTCTGGTCACATGCTCCTCCACCAGCAGCCATTATGTGGACAGAAGTGTCAGTCAGATTGTGAGTAAAGCTGCAGTAACAGGATAAAATGGCCGACTCCTTTACCTAACAGTCCGTCAGTGAGCTCGTTCTGACAGTCTAAATTATTCACACTAGCTGTATGATTTCAGCCATGTATGTTGAACTCTGAAACGTTGCGGCATTTAAAAGAAAAACATACTTTCAAAGCCACCGGAAATCTAGCCGCACAGGAGTCTACTTGTACAAGTGGGACCGCAGTGGCTTCTCCTGCTCCCCGTCAGTGCTTGTACAGGGAGAGACCGGCAGTCACTGGCAATGGGCAGGGAGAAGCTCCACCTGTCCAACTAATCTCTCAAGCGGCATGTTCATTGGCGGCTTTGTAAAGTATGTTTTTCTCTTAAACTCCTTATCAGAATCAAACATACATAGCTGAAATTATGCAGTCAATGTCTGATACATGGTGTCCGTGAATCGAGCAATCGGGCAGCATGTATTCACTGTCTGCTTCCCTTTTAAGGCGAGGTTCACACTAGGCGTTTTTGCTTTTTTTTTTCTGCAGCAAAACCTGCCCTCTTAGCAGAAAAGAAGCATTGTCAAAAATGCATGTTTTGGTGCTGTTTTTGTTGCATTTTTCAGGATCCCAAAGTTCACCTTTGCTTCCAACACAGAAGTATGAACACAGTTCACCAATACAAGACATATGTTCATGAAAACATAAACATATACAAATGTAATAGCTGGGGGAGGTAAATTGGTCTGGAATAATTTACCTAAGACACTGGCAGTACATTGAGTTTGTAGTACACTATTTAAGTTTTACACTTCGGTCAGCCATTGAGTTGCTCAATCTCACACCTTGGTTGGCCATTGTTAACTTTTTATGCTTCACTAACTTAATTAAACTGTACTAATCAATCTGCCATCCTTAGGTGACCAAGACAAGATGGTAAACCTGGAAAAATCACAAAAATAATTGGTTTTCATCAGTGGCGTAACTACAAAGTTATGGGCCCCGGTGCGAACTTTCAAATGGGGCCCCCCCCCGCCAAAATATTTTCCACCCAAATCCACATCCTGCCCATGCTCCTGCCCCATCCGACTCCGCATTCTGCCCCATCCGACTCCGCATTCTGCCCCATCCGACTCCGCATTCTGCCCCATCCGACTCCGCATTCTGCCCCATCCGACTCCGCATTCTGCCCCATCCGACTCCGCATTCTGCCCCATCCGACTCCGCATTCTGCCCCATCCGACTCCGCATTCTGCCCCATCCGACTCCGCATTCTGCCCCATCCGTCTCCGCATTCTGCCCCTGTCTCCACATCTCACCAGAACAGCAGGAACCAGAAATCTGCTGCTGGTTGATACCAGAGAACACGAGCTGCTCACAACCAGGACTGAGCTGCTGGGAGCTGAAGGACCTGTGGTGACGTCATCGTCATGTGATCAGGAGGCGGAGCTGATAAATGGTGAAAGACCTATGATAGTGATGATGTCACCACAGGATCTTCAGCTCTTCCTTTCAGATCAGGCGTCGGCTGCTGATCTGATGTGTGCGCCCGGCAGGTCAGGTGGAGGGCAGGTCTGTCTGTTGCCGTGCGGGAGGAATATCCTGCACGGCAACAGTTTTTAACTTTTTGCTGGTGTCGGCGTGCCTCTGACCTGCCGGGGCCCCTGACTGCCCCGGGCCCGGTCGCAGTGGCGACTGCTGCGACCGTGGTAGTTACGCCCCTGGTTTTCATATACTTCTGTACTTGCTTTTATTCATTAAAAACACTGGAAAAACTGATATCTGCTGTGCTTTTGCAGTGTTTTGTCAGCATTTTTTTCATCACCCATTGCTTTCAATGGGTGAAAAACGCTGAAAGTGATATACTCTGTCCAAGAAAACATGCAAAGCACAAAATAACGATGAAAAAAAAAAGTTTGTGCATGAGATTTTTGAGATCTCATAGACATAGCTAGTACTGTAAAACGCAGCTGAATATTTAGCATAAAAAGCCTATTGTGAACTTAGTCTTAAGGGGTTAAAAGAACACCAAGCAGGGTGACTTAAATGTGGAACAGTAATGTCTACACATATAAATGTGTTTGATTGTAATTGACTTTGCGCTCTTCTTACAATGGCACAGTGCGTCTGACATCTGATAGTTCTAATCTGCTTTCATCCACCATGATGTTTTCTATGTATATACGGTAGTAGTGCAGCACTCTCCGCTATACTGACTGTACCCTCCACCTAAAAGAAAGGAACTAGTGCAAGTGTAAACAGAGCCCAGCAATTACTGCGCCATAGAACTGGTTTGTCTGGAAGACTTTTAATCGAATTCTGTCTACTGAGCTTTGCATACACCTGTATTTGCTTTCATTGTGTCTTTAGTGTTTATTTTCATTTTATGCAAAGTAGACATGACCTTTTACATAATTGGGCAGGCAAATGATCTAAGGTGAAGCTCCACAGCAGAGACAGCGCAAGCAGTGAGTATGTAACCTAGCATCCACTTATCCGGCACTGACCTGCAGCATAATGTGCCTGCACAGGATCAGAAGCTCATGAATTGTACTTCGCAGCTGTTTACTGTTCCTGTAATGATGATCTCCTGCTGATACAACTTTGTTTTTAGCAAAACTGCAACAATGATGTGATTCTGCAGTCATGCTCTTTAAGAGTATGTGCACACGTAGGTGGGATGTCTGCGGATTTTTCCGCACCTGTTTTTGTAAATCCACAGGTAAACCTCACTGCGGATTACCCGCAGATTTACTGCAGTGTTTGTGCGGATTCCACCTGCGGTTTTACACCTGCAGATTCCTATAGAGGAGCAGGTGTAAACCGCTGCGGAATCCGCACAAAGAATTGACATGCTGCGGAATGTAAAACGCTACGTTTCAGCGCGTTTTTTTCCGCAGCATGTGCACTGTGGATTTTGTTTTCCATAGGTTTACATGGTACTGTAAACTCATGGAAAACAGCTGCAGATCCGCAGCGTCAAAACCGCTGCGGATCCGCAGCAAAATCTGCAGCATGTGCACATACTCTTATATGTCTTCTTGCTAACCAACAGAACATATGGGTGATCTAGATAAGGTAGATATATTGTCATTTGTTGCACGCCTGCCTGAGGTATGCAACGTTTGGCTTTAAAGCTGAACCTTCTGTTTTAGAGATGTTCTGATTCAGATATGTATTAGTCCTAAGCAGTGATATATCTGTGAATACATAATTTGTCTAGAACTGTGTGCACAAGATCATTAGACACACTGGCAAAATTAAAAAAGAGAAATTTGTAAAAGTGTACATAACCTATAAAATGGAAGGCTGAATTAAATGATGATTTAATAGAATTGTGGTTGTTTATTTTTTACAGGAAGGCTTTGCAACACATGACTCCACTTTCCTTGACGCCGGGTACTGCAGAGTTCCCAAATTTCTTATCACCAAATGTTCTTGAAGAGGTAAACAGTTTCCTTATGAGGATAGCCAGGTAATGACAACTTACTACTACTTTTAGAAAACATCTGTCTCTTTACTATTGGCTTTATTTTTTACTAACATTAACCCTCCTTGTTGTTTCTCTTAAGCTGCTGCTCTACACCGGAAGTGAATTTAAATCTACTTGCGTTTGCTTTGGCAAGAGGGAATGTAGCAAAAGTGATATCGTCTCTTTGTACCATCCTGGATCATGTCGATGAGCAGTACAATGCCTCTTCACTTATCGCTTCCATGGAGTCTGTTAGAATTAGTCTACTCTATAAATACGGTATATTGTCTGTCTTTTTCCTGTCTTTTTTTTCCCTAACATTTCTTTGCAAACAGTTAGTTTTCAGGCGATTGTCTAGCATTTAAGAATTTTTTCACCAAAATTCTTGGTATAAAATAACAAACTCCATAATACTCTACTGATCCCTTCTTGCTTACCTCTCGATTTTAAATTTTAGGCTGTGTGCACACGTTCAGGTTTTTTCGCATTTTTTCCGCTATAAAAACGCGAAAAAAACGCATACATTAAGTATGCTATTAGAATGCAATCCACATTTTTGTGCACAAGTTGTGTTTCTTTCTGCGGGGATTCCGCACGCATAGGAATGCATTGATCCCGCTTACTTTCCGCATGTGGCTATGCCCACCATGCGGGTAATAAGCGGATCATGTGCGGTTGGTACACAGGGTGGAGGAAAGGAGAGGAGACTCTCCTCCAGGCCCTGGGAACCATATATCTGTAAAAAAAAAAAAAAAAAAAAAAATTAAAATTAAAAATAGTGATATTCTCACCTACCGGCGTCCCTCGCAGCGTTTCTGCTCCTCGCGATGCTCCCGTTTCCAGTGATGCTTTGCAGCAATGACCTGTGATGACGTGGGTCTCGCGAGACCGCTACCTCATCTGGGGTCATTGCCGCTAGGCATTATTGGGAACGGGAGCATCGCAAGGAGCGGGAAAGGCTGCGGGGGATGCCAGAAGGTGAGAATATCACAATTTTTTTATTTTTAACATTAGATCTTTTTACTATTGATGCTGCATAGGCAGCATCAATAGTAAAAAGTTGGTCGCACTTGTCAAGCACTATGTTTGACAAGTGCGACCAACCTGTCAATCAGTGTTTAGCTAGTGTTTAGCTGGAATACGCATGCCAATTCCGCATGCGTTATACTCGCGCGGCAGGAGTTGCGGAATTGCAGCGGAAATTTCCACGGCAATTCTGGACGTGTGCACATAGCCTTAGTGGCATTTTAAGGGGAACATGACATTAGATGCATGCTGCAAATTCATTGGCAGCATGTATCGGGCACTGGCTGCATGATCCCAGCCAGGTAAGGATGACATTATACAGCTTGTGTCTGATGCATGCTCCCCATTGTTTGGACACCATGTATCTGCTGTCAGGTTCCCTTTAACTTCTTCAGGCAATCACTGTCAAAATGTCATTGCTGGAGTCTAGGATACAGACAGCAGCGGACTGGGGTGACGGGATCAATAAGGTGTGGGGATCAGTTTGTTTTATATAATTCTAAGTGTTAAAAATAAATATTGGCAGCCCTCTTTTCATTTGCTCATTATATTGGTATAGATATGAGATGTCAGAGTAGACTTTTATACCGATAATTCTTCACTAAACACTGTGGGAATGTTGCCTATTTATCAACTTCAAGAAATGACATCTCCCTGAATCAGAACTGATTTTTTTTTTCCAGTCTGCTCCATGACCATTGAGTATCTGTGCAGGCAGAAAAATCTACTACTTGATCATGACACTGGCAGTTATCTTTCCTGCGCTACACGTTTATCTCTAAAGTTGACTTTTTCTTCAATAAAAATCTATAACTCAATAACAATTTCATAAACTTGTTTGGCTATTGGCAAGCCTGGACTCCAGCTCCTGTGAGATTACAACTCCCAACATGCCCTGACAATGGATGAATACTGGGATCTGTAGTTTCACTAACAGCTGGAGTTTTGAGCTTGCTGATTCCTGCCATAGTTTTTCACCTTCGAGGGTAGTTACCGTATATACTCGAGTATAAGCAAACCCGAGTATAAGCTGACCCCCCTAATTTTGCCACAAAAAACTGGGAAAACTTAATGACTCGAGTATAAGCCTAGGGTGGGAAATGCAGCAGCTACCGGTAAATGTCAAGAGTAAAAATATATACCAATAAAAGTAAAATTAATTGAGACATCAGTAGGTTAAGTGTTTTGAATATCCATATTGAATCAGGAGCCCCATATAATGCTCCATAAAGTTTATGATGGCCCCATAAGATGCTCCATATTAAATCCTGCATAAAGGTTAATAATGGCCCCATAAGATGCTCCATAGACACATTTGCCCAATATACACTATGTTCCAAATTATTATGCAAATTAAATTTTTATCAGATTTTCCTAAATGATCGGTGCAAATGACAGTCAGTCTAATAAAAGTCATCACCCGTTAGATTATACATCGAATTTTATTGAAGAAACCTCCCAATGATAACAGTATAATCTCCAAAATGAATAAAAACTCAAAATGCACTGTTCCAAATTATTAGGCACAGTAGAATTTCTAAACATTTGATATGTTTTAAAGAACTGAAAATGCTCATTTGTGGAATTTGCAGCATTAGGAGGTCACATTCACTGAACAAAAAAGCTATTTAACGCCAAAACATCCTAACAGGCCAAGTTACATGTTACCATAGGAACCCTTCTGTGATCTCACTTTCACAATTCTTGCATCCATTGAACTTGTGAGTTTTTGGAGAGTTTCTACTTGTATTTCTTTGCATGAAGTTGGAATAGCCTCCCAGAGCTGCTGTTTGGATGTGATCTGCCTCCCACCCTCATAGATCTTTTGTTTGATGATCTTCTAAAGGTTCTCTATAGGGTTGAGGTCAGGGGAAGATGGTGGCCACACCATGAGTTTATCTCCTTTTATGCCCATAGCAGCCAATGACTCAGAGGTATTCTTTGCAGCATGAGATGGGGCATTGTCAGCATGAAGATGATTTTGCTCCTGAAGGCACGTTTCTGCTATTTAGACCATAGAAGAAAGTTGTCAGTCAGAAACTCTATATACTTTGCAGAGGTCATTTTCACACCTTCAGGAACCTTAAAGGGCCTTACCAGCTGTTTCCCATGATTCTGGCCCAAAACATGACTCCTCCACCTCCTCGCTGACGTTGCAGCCTTGTTGGGACATGGTGGCCATCCACCAACCATCCACTAACTCCATCCATCTGGACCATCCAGGGTTGCTCAACACTCATCAGTAAACAAGACTGTTTGGAAATTAGTCTTCATGTATGTGTGGGCCCAATACAACCATTTCTGCTTGTGAACACTGTTTAAGGGTGGCCGAATAGTAGGTTTATGCACCACAGCAAGCCTTTGAAGGAGCCTACACCTTGAGGTTCGAGGCACTCCAGAGGCATCAGCAGCTTCAAATATCTGTTTGCTGCTTTGTAATGGCTTTTTAGCAGCTGCTCTCTTAATCCGATGAACTTGCCTGGCAGAAATCTTCCTCATTATGCCTTTATCAGCACAAACAAATTTGTGCTCAGATACAGCCACAAATCTCTTAACAGTACGATGATCACGCTTATGTTTTTGGAAAGTTTCTAATGTTTTCATCCCTTCACCAAGGCATTGCACTATTTGATGCTTTTAAGCAGCAGAGAGATCCTTTTTCTTTCCCATGTTACTTGAAAACTGTGACCTGCTTAATAATGTGGAACATCATTTTTAAGTAGTTTTCCTTTAATTAGAATCACCTGGAAAACTAATTATCACGTGTGTTTAAGATTGATTTCAGTGATCCATTGAGCCCTGAGACACAATACCATCCACGAGTTTATTTGAAAAACAAAACAATTAAATCTTTATGACACTTAAATCCAATTTGCATAATAATTTGGAACACAGTGTAATGCTCCACAAACGTTCATTATGGCCCCATAAGATGCTCCATATAGATATTTGCCCCATATAGTGATGCACAAACGTTATGGCTCAATAAGATACTCCATACAGACAATTGCCCCATATAATGCTGCACAAACGTTAATTATGGCCCCATAAGATGCTCCATATAGATATTTGCCCCATATAATGCTGCACAAATGTTATGGCCCCATAAGATACTCCATACAGACATTTGCCCCATATAATGCTGCACACACGTTAATTATGGCCCCATAAGATGCTCCATATAGATATTTGCCCCATACAGTGCTGCACAAAGGTTGATTATGGCCCCATACAGACACTTGCCCCATTATAGTGCTGCTCAAACGTTATGGCCCCATAAGATGTTCCATACAGACCCTTGCCCCATACAGTGCTGCACAAACGTTGATTATGGCCCCATACAGACACTTGCCCCATTATAGTGCTGCTCAAACGTTATGGCCCCATAAGATGTTCTATACAGACACTTGCCCCATACAGTGCTGCACAAACGTTGATTATGGCCCCATACAGAGACTTGCCCCATTATAGTGCTGCACAAACGTTATGGCCCAATAATTTGCTGTTGCTGCGATTTAAAAAAAAAAAAAAAAAAAAAAAAAAAAAGTCACATATTCACCTCTCCGTCGCTCAGGCCCCCGACACTTTCAATATTCACCTGACTTCGTTCTGGCGCCGCTCCATCTTCAGCGTCTTCTGCGCTGACGTTCAGACAGAGGGCGAGCACTAACCACGTCACCGCGCCCTCTGACCTAAGCAGCACTGCAGAAGACTCTGAAGACGGAGCGGCCCCGGAACGAGGAGCAGGTGAATATCACGCAGCGCTCCCCTCCCCGTTATACTCACCTGCTTCTGGCGCGGTGCAGTCCCTGGTTCCCCAGCGCCGCAGCTTCTTCCTGTACTGAGCGGTCACCCCTATGGGAGGTGGAGCCGCATATTCATTACTGTAATGAGCAGTACCATGTGACTGCTCAGTACAGGAAGAAGCTGCGGCGCCGGGGAAGCAGGGACCGCGCCAGGAGCAGGTGAGTATAATTAGACAGCTCCCCCTCCCCTGCCGACCCCTGGGTATGACTCCAGTACAAGCAGAGAGGGGGACTTTCAACCCCAAAAAATGGGCTGAAAATCTCGGCTTATACTCGAGTATATACGGTATTTAATTTGCTGCAGTAAGGGGTACATAGCTTAGGAATGGAGATCACTGGTGTAAACATTCTATTTTACTGAAATGTGCTCCCTATTTGCTTATCTTACCATTTATTTCAGGAAGACCATTGCAATTTACCTTACTTGCCTGTGACGTTAAAGGGAAAGAGGACAAATCGGGACCTGAAAACCTATTGGTGGAACCATGGACCGGAGATGGTGTGTTGTTGCTGTAGTTATTATTTTTTATTATTACATTTGTTTAAAAGCATGAACTATTTTAAAGTTTTTAAGATGAAACCTAGTTCTTATGATACACAAGTATCTGTACTGTCAGTAATTACTCTTGTGATATCCCATCATATGTTTTAAAGAATTTTTACATTATCATATTTGCAAATGTTACTTTATTCATTAGTTGGTATTATATATATTACTTATAACAATTATGTTAAAGGAAATTTGTCAGCAGGTTTTGCTAGCTCATATGAGTGCCGCATAATCTAGAGGCTGAGGCCCCGATTCTAGTGATGTCAGTTACTGTGCTGCTTTATTTTGGTAAACTCTCTTATCTCCTGCAGATCAAGCAATTATCTTAATGCTGAGCTCTGTATATCCCTGCCCAGAACATGGGCAGCTTTATGCCCATGTAGAGTGTACACAGAAGGCTGCCAGTCAGTTCTGGGGCCTGGATTATATAGAGCTCATGAATATAGAGGACTGCTTGGCAGCAGGTTTATTAGTCCTCTAGTGTTAATCTCCTGGTGATAAAACAGTGATTTTATCAAAACTACACTAAGCAGCCGAGTAAGTGATATATCACTGGAATCACTGACTCTGTCTCTACATTATGCTGCTATCAGATTAGGTGGCAAAACCTGGTGACAGATCACCTTTTAGAGGATTCTTCAGCCATATGACATTGATGACCTTTCCTTAGTTTGGGTTCCTACTCCTGGCACCCCTCTCTTAAATACTAGAGTGCTCTCCAGTAGCCTGTTACACATTGGAGAGATCTGTGCGGTGCAGCTCTGTTCAATGTTTACATCTGGTCACCCCCGGAGATGCTGGCAGCTGATCAATGCAGATATGGTGTGGGATTCCCACTGATCTGATAGTGGTTAGTGCTATTAAAGCCAGGTCACCATTATGTTATGCACTGAAACCCATTTAATGTCCACACACTTCTAATGTGTTTTGTTTTGTTTCTTAAGGATTCCTTACAGAGACGGGAAAAACAAGAGCTAGTATTATCCTATCTTCTGCACCCGAATCAGCCTTTCAGGTTACACAGATGAGAATTAGGGTAAGTTTTTGTTATTGAAAAAATCTAATAGTTTACATTTTTAGGACATTTTGAAATTAAGTTTTCAACGGAAATAAGTGTTCTTTTTTCCCGGCATTCTTAAAAAGAATCGGTCGCCAGGTTTTGGCTACCCCATCTGAGAGCAGCATGATGTAGGGGCAGAGACTCTTGATTCCTGTGATGTCAGTTACTTGGCTGCTTTACAAAATCACTATCCTATCTGCTGCAGATCTACTAGTTCTCTGAATGTTGAGCTCTTTATAGCCCTGTCTACACCATTACTTCGGCAACTTTATGCCCATGTACTCAGTCAGTGGTGGGGGTGGATCTGGGCCAAGTTTCTGAATATGGGGAACAGAAACCTGCAGTTCCAGCAAAGGTAATCGGTTTTTGACAACTATGAGAGACAATTACCTTTCACAACTGGTTCAGGACCCAACAAGAAGGGGGGCACTGCTAGACCTAATATTAACCAACAGGCCAGACCGCATAGCAAATATAAGGGTTGGGGGTCACTTGGGGAATAGTGATCACAATATAATTTTTCATATATCCTTTAACCCCAAGGGTGGTTTGCACGTTAATGACCGGGCCAATTTTTACAATTCTGACCACTGTCCCTTTATGAGGTTATAACTCTGGAACGCTTCAACGGATCCTGGTGATTCTGACATTGTTTCATGATAGTGGTAAAATTCCATTGATATTACCTGCGTTTTTGTGAAAAAACGGAAATTTGGCAAAAATTCTGAAAATTTTCCAACTTTGAATTTTTATGCAATTAAATCACAGTGATATGTCACACAAAATACTTACCGTAATAAGTAACATTTCCCACATGTCTACTTTACATCAGCACAATTTTGGAACCAAAATTTTTTTTTTGTTAGAAAGTTATAAGGGTTAAAATTTGACCAGCAATTTCTCATTTTTACAACACCATTTTTTTTTTAGGGACCACAACTCATTTGAAGTCATTTGAGGGGTCTATATGATAGAAAATACCCAAGTGTGACACCATTCTAAAAACTGCACCCCTCAAGGTGCTCAAAACCACATTCAAGAAGTATATTAACCCTTCAGGTGTTTCACAGGAAGTTTTGGAATGTTTAAATAAAAATGATACAGGAAAGAAATATATCTTGGTACCGTGTTAGCCAGATAAGCCTGGCTTATCCATGGTTTTTTCCCCCTCTTTTTTTTTTTTTTTTTCTATACTATGCATAAATATGTGATTCTTCAGAATTTGTTTTAGTCTTTGCCTGATGAAGAGACGTATGTAGTCTCGAAAGCTTGCAATTTGTTACCATCTTTTCAGTTAGCCATTAAAAGGTATCAACCACTGAGGACTCTCAATTCTAAATATTTTTAAATAAAAATTAACATTTAACTATTTTTCACAAAAAATTTACTTAAGCTCCAATTTGTTTTATTTTACCAAGGATAACAGGAGAAAATTGATACCAAAAGTTGTTGTACAATTTGTCATGAGTACGCCGATACCCCATATGTGGGGGTAAACCACTTGTTTAGGCGCATGGCAGAGCTCTGAAGCGAAGGAGCGCCATTTGACTTTTCAATGCAAAATTGACAGGAATTGAGATGGGACACCATGTTGCGTTTGGAGAGCCACTGATGTGCTTAAACATTGAAGCCCCCCACAAGTGACACCATTTTGGAAAGTAGACCCCCTAAGGAACTCATCTAGATGTGTTGTGAGAGTTTTGAACCCCCAAGTGTTTCACTACAGTTTATAACGCAGAGCCGTGAAAATAAAAAATCTTTTTTTCCCCACAAAAATTATTTTTTAGCCCCCAGTTTTGTATTTTCCCAAGGGTAACAGGAGAAATTGTACCCCAAATGTTGTCCAATTTGTCCTCAGTACGCTGATACTCCATATGTTGGGGTAAATCCCTGTTTGGGCGCACGGGAGAGCTCGGAAGGGAAGGAGCACTGTTTTACTTTTTCAATGCAGAATTGGCTGGAATTGAGATCGGACGCCATGTCGCGTTTGGAGAGCCCCTTATGTGCCTAAATAGTGGAAACCCCCCAATTATAACTGAAACCGTAATCCAAACACACCCCTAATCCCAACCCTATTCCCAACTGTAAATGTAATCCAAACCCTAACTTTAGCCCTGACCCCTAGCCCTGACCCCTAGCCCGAAAATGGAAATAAATACATTTTTTAATTTTTTCCCTAACTAAGGGGGTGATGAAGGGGGGTTTGATTTACTTTTAAAGCGGGTTTTTTAGCGGATTTTTATGACTGGCAGCTATCACACACTAAAAGATGCTTTTTATTGCAAAAAATATTTTTTGCGTTACCACATATTGAGAGCTATAATTTTTCCATATTTTGGTCCACAGTCATGTGAGGTCTTGTTTTTTGCGGGAAGAGTTGACGTTTTTATTGGTAACATTTTCGGGCACGTAACGTTTTTTGATCGCTTTTTATTCCGATTTTTGTGAGGCAGAATGACCAAAAACCAGCTATTTATGAATTCTGCGTTTTATACCGTTCCGCGTTTGGTAAGATGGATAAAGCAGTTTTATTATTCGGGTCAGTACGATTACAGCGATACCTCATTTATATCATTTTTTTATGTTTTGGTGCTTTTATACTATAAAAGCTATTTTATAGAAAAAATAATTATTTTTACATCGCTTTATTCTGAGGACTATAGCTTTTTTATTTTTTTCGCTGATGATGCTGCATGGCAGCTCCTTTTTTGCGGGACAAGATGACGTTTTCAGCGGTACCATGGTTATTTATATCCGTCTTTTTGATCGCGTGTTATTCCACTTTTTGTTTAGCGGTATGATAATAAAGCGTTGTTTTTTGCCTCGTGGGTTTTTTTTTTTTTTTTAACGGTGTTCACTGAAGGGGTTAACTAGTGGGACTGTTTTATAGGTCGGGTCGTTACGAACGCGGCGATGCTAAATATGTGTACTTTTATTTTATTTCTATTATTTAGATAAAGAAATGTATTTATGGGAACAATATATTTTTTTTTATTTTTTTTAGGAATTTTTTTAAATTTTTTTTTTACACATTTGCATATATATATTTTTTTACACTAGAACATTGCCCGGGGGGGGGAATCGTGTTATAGTGTAAGATCGCTGATCTGACACTTTGCTGTGCACTGTGTCAGATCAGCGATCTGACGTGCACTCCTGCAGGCTTACCAGTGCTTGCTCTGAGCAGGCGCTGGTAAGCCACCTCCCTGCAGGACCTGGATGCAGCCCCGCGGCCATTTTGGATCCGGGGCCTGCAGGAAGGAGGAGGTAGGAGACCCTCGGAGCAACGTGATCACATCGCGTTGCTCCGGGAGTCTCAGCGAGCCCCCTCCCTGCGCGATGCTTCCCTATACCGCCGGAACACTGCGATCACGTTTGATCACAGTGTGCCAGGAGTTAATGTGCCGGGGGCGGTCCGTGACCGCTCCTGGCACATAGTGCCGGATGTCAGCTGCGATAGTAAGCTGACGATCGGCCGCGCTCCCCCCGTGAGCGCGGCCGATCGCTATGACGTACTGTCCCGTCGGTGGGCATACGGGCCCAACCCACCTCGACGGGATAGTACGTCTAATGTCAGAAAGGGGTTAATAAGATGTGTAGTAGAGGGGGGTTACAAGGACACTAAGCTTCAGGAGGGCAAATTTCCAACGGATGAGAGAGGATCTTGGTGCAATTAACTGGGACGATATCCTGAGACATAAAAATACACAAAGAAAATGGGAGACGTTTATTAGCATCCTGGATAGGACCTGTGCACAGTATATACCGTATGGGAATAAACATACTAGAAATAGGAGGAAACCAATATGGCTAAAAACAGCTGTAAGGGGCGCAAGATCAAAATAAAGCATTTAGAGAAATAAAGGAAGTAGGTAGTGATGAGGCATTAAATAAATATAGAAAATTTAAATAAATTCTGTAAATAGCAAATCAAGGCAGCAAAGATTGAGACAGAGAGACTCATTGCCAGAGAGAGTAAAAATAATCCCAAAATATTCTTTAACTACATAAATAGTAAGAAACTAAAAAATGATAGTGTTGGCCCCCTTAAAAATAGTCTGGGTAAAATGGTGGATGAGGATGCGGAAAAAGCCAATATGCTAAATTACTTTTTTTCATCAGTATTTACACAAGAAAATCCCATGGCAGACAATATGATTAGTGATAACAAAAATTCCCCATTAAGTGTCACCTGCTTAACCCAGCAGGAAATGCGGCGGCGTCTAAAAATCACTAAAATTGACAAATCTCCGGGCCCGGATGGGATACACCCCCGAGTACTGCAGGAATTAAGTACAGTCATTGATAGACAATTATTTTTAATCTTTAAGGGTATGTGCACTCGATGCAGATTTAATGCAGAATTTAAAGCAGAAACGCTGCAGAACTGCACTGTGATTTACAGTACAATGTAAATTAATGTGAAAAAAAAAGCTGTGCACATGGTGCAGAAAAATCTGCGCAGTTTCTGCACCCCTCCATTATAGAAATAAAATCTGCACTAAAAACGCAGCTGCGGATTCTGCCAGGAGATGCAGATTTTGTGCAGAAAATTCTGCACCTCTTTTCTTACGTGTGTACATAGCCTTTAGAGTCCATAATAACAGGGTCTGTATTACAGGACTGGCGTATAGCAAATGTGGTGCCAATATTCAAAAAGGGGACAAAAACTGAACTATGTAATTATAGGCCAATAAGCTTAACCTCTACTGGGGGTAAAATCCTGGAGGGCATTCTAAGGGATGCTATACTGGAGTTTCTGAAGAGGAATAACCTCATGACCCAATATCAACATGGGGTTACTAGGGACCGTTCATGTCAGACTAATCTGATCAATTTCTATGAAGAGGTAAGTTCCGGAATGGACCAAGGGAACCCAGTAGATGTAGTGTATATGGACTTTTCAAAAGCTTTTGATACGGTGCCACACAAAAGGTTGATACATAAAATGAGAATAATGGGGATAGGGGAAAATATGTGTAAGTGGGTTAAGAGCTGGCTCAGGGATAGGAAACAAAGGGTGGTTATTAATGGAGCACACTCGGACTGGGTCGCAGTTAGCAGTGGGGTACCACAGCGGTCAGTATTGGGCCCTCTTCTTTTTAACATATTTATTAATGACCTTGTAGGGGGCACACAGAGCAGAATTTCAATATTTGCAGATAACACTAAACTCTGCAGGGTAATCAATACAGAGGAGGACAATTTTATATTACAGGATGATTTATGTAAACTAGAAGCTTGGGCTGATAAATGGCAAGTGAGCTTTAACCCCTTCCCGACCTTTGACGCCACGTAGGCGTCATGAAAGTCGGTGCCAATCCGACCTGTGACGCCTATGTGGCGTCATGGAAAGATCGCGTCCCTGCAGATCGGGTGAAAGGGTTAACTCCATTTTCACCCGATCTGCAGAGACACGGGGAGTGGTACTTCAGCCCAGGGGGGGTGGCTTCACCCCCCCGTGGCTACGATCGCTCTGATGGCTGTTTCACTTTCAACAGCCAAATCAGAGCGATTTGTAATATTTCACCTATGAAAATGGTGAAATATTACAATCCAGCCATGGCCGATGCTGCAATAGCATCTGCCATGGCTGGAGACCCCGATCTGCCCCCACCGCCACCGATCGCCCCCCCCAGTCGTCCTTTCTGCCCCGATCTCCTGTCCGCTCCCCTCCTCCCTCCTGTCCGCTCCCCCTGTCCTCTTGTCCGCTCCCCCGGTGCTCCGATCCCCCCCCCCGTGTTCCGATCCCACCCCCCCATACTTACCTAGCTTCGATGTCCCTCCCGGTGTCCGGCCGTCTTCTCCATGGGCGCCGCCATCTTGGAAAATGGCGGGCGCATGCGCAGTGCGCCCGCCGAATCTGTCAGCCGGCAGATTCATTACAAGTACATTTTGATCGCTGTGGTAGGTTCTATCGCAGCGATCAAAATAAAAAAATAATAAATAAACCCCCCCCTTTATCACCCCCATAGGTAGGGACAATAATAAAATAAAGAAAATATTTTTTTTTCTTTTTCCACTAGGGTTAGGGTTAGAACTAGGGGTAGGGTTAGGGTTACAGGTAGGGTTAGGGTTAGGGGTAGGGTTATGGCATGTGCACACAGTGCGGATTTCGCTGCGGATCCGCAGCGGATCCGCAGTGGATTGGCAGCGGATCCGCAGCGGATTGGTCGCGGATCCGCAGCGGATTGGTCGCGGATCCGCAGCGGATTGGTCGCGGATCCGCAGCGGATTGGTCGCGGATCCTCAGCGGATTGGCCGCTGCGAATTTGAAGCAGTTTTCCATCAGGTTTACAGTACCATGTACACCTATGGAAAACCAAATCCGCCGTGCCCATGGTGCGGAAAATTCCGTGCAGAAACGCTGCGTTGTATTTTCCGCAGCATGTCAATTCTTTGTGCGGATTCCGCAGCGTTTTATACCTGTTCCTCAATAGGAATCCGCAGGTGAAATCCGCACAAAAAAACACTGGAAATCTGCTGTAAATCCGCAGGTAAAACGTAGTGCCTTTTACCTGCAGATTTTTCAAAAATCGTGTGGAAAAATCTCACACGAATCCGCAACGTGGGCACATAGCCTTAGGGTTAGGGTTGGAATTAGAGTTAGGGTTGGAATTAGGGCTAGGGTTAAGATTAGGCTTGTGGTTAGGGTTACGGATAGGGTTAGGGGTGTGTTGGGGTTACAGTTTTGGTTAGGGTTGGGATTAGGGTTAGGGTTGGAATTAGGGTTACGGGTGTGTTGCGGTTAGGGTTGTGGTTAGGGATGTGTTGGGGTTAGGGTTGTGATTAGGGTTATGGCTACAGTTGGGATTAGGATTAGGGGTGTGTTGGGGTTAGTGTTGAAGTTAGAATTGAGGGGTTTCCACTATTTAGGCACATCAGGGGTCTCCAAACGCAACATGGCGCCACCATTGATTCCAGCCAATCTTGCGTTCAAAAAGTCAAATGGTGCTCCCTCCCTTCCAAGCCCCGACGTGCGCCCAAACAGTGGTTTACCCCCACATTTGGGGTACCAGCGTACTCAGGACAAACTGGGCAACAACTGTTGGGGTCCAATTTCTCCTGTTACCCTTGCAAAAATAAAAAATTACTTGCTAAAACATCTTTTTTGAGGAAAGAAAAATGATTTTTTATTTTCACGGCTCTGCGTTGTAAACTTCTGTGAAGCACTTGGGGGTTGAACATGCTCACCACACATCTAGATAAGTTCCTTGGGGGGTCTAGTTTCCAAAATGGGGTCACTTGTGGGGGATTTCTACTGTTTAGGCATATCAGGGGCTCTGCAAACGTAACATGATGCCCGCAGACCATTCCATCAAAGTCTGCATTCCAAAACGTCACTACTTCCCTTCCGAGCCCCGGCATGTGCCCAAACAGTGGTTTACCCCCACATATGGGGTATCGGCGTACTCAGGAGAAACTGGACAACAACTTTTGGGGTCCAATTTCTCCTGTTACTCTTGCAAAAATAAATTCTGGGCTAAAAAAATATTTTTGAGGAAAGGAAACACATTTATTATTTTCACGGCTCTGCGTTATAAACTTCTGTGAAGCACTTGGGGGTTCAAAGTGCTCACCACACATCTAGATAAGTTCCCTTGGGGGTCTAGTTTCCAAAATGGAGTCACTTGTGGGGAGTTCCTACTGTTTAGGCACATCAGGGGCTCTGCAAACGCAACCTGACGCCCGCAGAGCATTCCATCAAAGTCTGCATTTCAAAACGTCACTACTTCCCTTCCGAACCCCGACGTGTGCCAAAACAGTGGTTTACCCCCACATATGGGGTATCATCGTACTCAGGACAAACTGGACAACAACATTTGGGGTCCAATTTCTCCTATTACCCTTGGGAAAATAAAAAATTCTGGGCTAAAAATCATTTTTGAGGAAAGAAAAATTATTTTTTATTTTCACAGCTCTGCGTTATAAACTTCTGTGAAGCACCTGGGGGTTATAAGTGCTCACTATGCATCTAGATAAGTTCCTTGGGGGGTCTAGTTTCCAAAATGGGGTCACTTGTAGGGGAGCTCCAATGTTTAGGCACACAGGGGCTCTCCAAACTCGACATGGTGTCCGCTAACGATTGGAGCTAATTTTCCATTCAAAAAGTCAAATGGCACGCCTCCCCTTCCGAGCCTTGCCGTGCACCCAAACAGTGGTTTACCCCCACATATGAGGTATCGGCGTACTCAGGAGAAATTGCCCAACAAATTTTAGGATCCATTTTATCCTGTTGCCCATGTGAAAATTAAAGAATTGAGGCTAAAAGAAATTTTGTGTGGAAAAAAAAGTACTTTTTCATTTTTGCGGTTCAATTTGTGAAGCACCTGGGGGTTTAAAGTGCTCACTATGCCTCTAGATGAGTTCCTTGGGGGGTCTAGTTTCCAAAATGGGGTCACTTGTGGAGGAGCTCCAATGTTTAGGCACACAGGGGCTTTCCAAACGCGACATGGTGTCCGCTAACGATGGAGATAATTTTTCATTCAAAAAGTCAAATGGCGCTCCTTCCCTTCCGAGCCCTGCCGTGCGTCCAAACAGTGGTTTACCCCCACATATGAGGTATCAGCGTACTCAGGACAAATTGGACAACAACGTCCGTGGTCCCGTTTCTCCTTTTACCCTTGGGAAAATAAAAAATTGTTGCTAAAAGATCATTTTTGTGACTAAAAAGTTAAATGTTCATTTTTTTCTTCCATGTTGCTTCTGCTGCTCTGAAACACCTGAAGGGTTAACAAACTTCTTGAATTGTGGTTTTGAGCACCTTGAGGGGTGCAGTTTTTAGAATGGTGTCACTTTTGGGTATTTTCAGCCATATAGAACCCTCAAAATGACTTCAAATGTGAGGTGGTCCCTAAAAAAAATGGTTTTGTAAATTTTGTTGTAAAAATGAGAAATCACTTGGTCAAATTTTAACCCTTATAACTTCCTAGCAAAAAAAAAAAATAGTTTCCAAAATTGTGCTGATGTAAAGTAGACATGTGGGAAACGTTATTTATTAACTATTTTGTGTCACATAACTCTCTGGTTTAACAGAATAAAAATTCAAAATGTGAAAATTGCGAAATTTTCAAAATTTTCGCCAAATTTCCGTTTTTTTTTCACAAATAAACTCAGAAATTATCGACCTAAATTTACCACTAACATGAAGCCCAATATGTCACGAAAAAACAATCTCAGAATCGCTAGGATCCGTTGAAGCGTTCCTGAGTTATTACCTCATAAAGGGACACTGGTCAGAATTGCAAAAAACGGCAAGGTCATTAAGGCCAAAATAGGCTGGGTCATGAAGGGGTTAATGGGGATAAATGTAAGGTCATGCACTTGGGTAGAAGTAATAAGATGTATAACTATGTGCTTAATTCTAAAACTCTGGGCAAATCCAGTATGGGTGGATGACAAACTCACATATAGTGGCCAGTGTCAGGCAGCTGCTACAAAGGCAAATAAAATAATTGGATGCATTAAAAAAGGCATAATGCTCATGAGAACATAATTTTACCTAATTTTAAAGTCATAGCTGAACTAGAGCGGGTGCAGAGAAGAGCGACCAAGGTTATTAGAGGACTGGGGGGTCTGCAATACCAAGATAGGTTATTACACTTGGGGCTATTTAGTTTGGAAAAACGAAGGCTAAGGGGTGATCTTATTTTAAGGTATAAATATGAGAGGACAGTACAAAGACCTTTCTGATGATCTTTTTACTCACAGACCTGAGACAGGGACAAGGGGGCATCCTCTACGTCTGGAGGAAAGAAGGTTTAAGCATAATAACAGACGCGGATTCTTTACTGTAAGAGCAGTGAGACTATGGAACTCTCTGCCGTATGATGTTGTAATGAGTGATTCATTACTTAAATTTAAGAGAGGACTGGATGCCTTTCTGGAAAAGTGTAATGTTAAGGGTATATACACTAGATTCCTTGTTAGGGTGTTGATCCAGGGAACTAGTCTGATTGCTGTATGTGGAGTCGGGAAGGAATTTTTTTCCCCAATGTGGAGCTTACTCTTTGCCACATGGTTATTTTTTTTTGCCTTCCTCTGGATCAACATGTTAGGGCATGTTAGGCTATGTGTTGAACTAGATGGACCTAAAGTCTTCCTTCAACCTTAATAACTATGTTACATAGAAACAGGTTTACTAGTCGTCTAGTGATGCATTCTAACTTTTAATACATCTGTAACTATGTTCATTCATCTGTGAATCTTGTAAGTGTTTTACCTATGTGTTTTTTTTCTGGTATAAGACATTCATTGTAATCTACGGAGCTGTTTACAGATCTATGTTTTTCTTTGGACTTGGGTTTGAAAAAAAAATCAAAACATGCCTTTTTGATCTGAGTCACAGATCAAAATTAGCCATTCAAATCTGAGCCCTCAAAATTCATTGGGGGTTGGGGAAGTATACAGTTACTGCGGCATTTGTAGTATGTCTGTTTTCATGAACTCTTTATTAAAGTCTGCGTTATACTCGCCAGCCATTGTGTTGTGGCTGTGCCAACATTTGCTCACAGCGTGCAGCTGTGTCTTTGTAGAGCTAATATCAGATTGGACAGATAAGTATCCCTGAACGTAAATTACACATTTGTTATAGTTACTGAGGTCTTGCAAGCCTTTTTCCTAAGGAAACAGTTTGTTTTGTTTTTTTGACAAGCGATATGTCTAGACCATGTGTGATATTAACACATTACTGACATCGGACGGGATAGTACGTCCGACGTCAGGTCCCCTGCTTTGATGCAGCGCTCCGCGGTGAGCCCGCATCAAAGCCGGGACATGTCAGCTGTTTTGAACAGCTGACATGTGCCCGCAATAGCGGCGGGTGAAATCGCGATTCACCCGCTGCTATTAACTAGTTAAATGCCGCTGTCAAACGCAGACAGCGGCATTTAACTACCGCATCCGGCCGGGCGGCCGGAAATGACGGCATCGCCGACCCCCGTCACATGATCGGAGGTCGGCGATGCTTCTCCAGTAACCATAGAGGTCTCAAGGACCTCTATGGTTACATTGAGCGCCGGTAGCTGTGAGCGCCACCTGTGGTCGGCGCTCACAGCACACCTGATTTTCTACTACATAGCAGCGAACAGCAGATCGCTGCTATGTAGCAGAGGCGATCGTGCTGTGCCTGCTTCTAGCCTCCCATGGAGGCTATTGAAGCATGGCAAAAGTAAAAAAAAAAAAAAAAGTTAAAAAAAAATGTGAAAAAAAAATATAAAAGTTTAAATCACCCCCCCCCTTTCGCCCCAATCAAAATAAATCAATAAAAAAATCAAATCTACACATATTTGGTATCGCCGCGTTCAGAATCGCCCGATCTATCAATAAAAAAAAAGCATTAACCTGATCGCTAAACGGCGTAACGAGAAAAAAAATCGAAACGCTAGAATTATGTTTTTTTGGTCGCCTTGACATTGCATTAAAATGCAATAACGGGCGATCAAAAGAACGTATCTGCACCGCATTGGAATCATTAAAAACGCCAGCTCGGCACGCAAAAAATAAGCCCACAGCCGACCCCAGATCATGACAAATGGAGACGCTACGAGTATCGGAAAATGGCGCAATTTTTTATTTTTAATTTATTTTTTTTTTAGCAAAGTTTGGAATTTTTTTCACCACTTAGGTAAAAAATAACCTAGTCATGTTAGGTGTCTATGAACTCATAATGGCAGGTCAGTTTTAGCATTTAGTGAACCTAGCAAAAAAGCCAAGCAAAAAAACAAGTGTGGGATTGCACTTTTTTTGCAATTTCACCGCACGGAATTTTTTTCCTGTTTTCTAGTACACGACATGGTAAAACCAATGATGTTGTTCAAAAATACAACTCGTCCCGCAAAAAATAAGCCCTCACATGGCCAAATTGACGGAAAAATAAAAAAATTATGGCTCTGGGAAGGAGGGGAGTGAAAAACGAACACGGAAAAACGAAAAATCCCACGGTCATGAAGGGGTTAAATAATCATCTGTGTTCACCTTATGATTCCCTCTACAAAAGCCTAATAATCATCCTGATATTCAGGTCAGGAGAGACGTTAGTCGGGATAAATGACTGACCCTACTCATTTCTTTATGCTCAGATTTGTTACATAAGGTTTCTCCTTCGCCACATTGGGGGACACAGGACCATGGGTGTTATGCTGCTGTCTCTAGGAGGCTGACACTAAGTTGAGACAAAAAAAGGTTAGCTCCTCCCCTGCAGTATACACCCTCATGCTGGCTTCCAGAGACCCAGTTCAAGCTTAGTGTCCGTAGGAGGCACACTTTATTTAACAACTTTTTTACCGTACGAAGGGGCGACGGAACCTTTCAAGGCTCAGATCTCCCCGAACCAACAACAGGCGAGCACGGGAATTTTTTACCTCCCTGTATCCTCTCCTGCGACGTGAGATGCCACCGCCTGAGCTGATTCTTTGGGGGCGACGGGCCCCTTTCAAGGGACCGATATCCCCCCCCTCCTTACAGACGAGCACATGGAGTGTCCTCCACGTATCCTCTTCTGCAGCCAGGCCTATTGCCGGACATCTGCACTGCCCACCAGGTTTTACCCTCGGCTGTTCAGAGGCTCCTTTTCATTGTAGCGTCCGTGCAGCCCCCACTGCATCACCACTGAGAAAGCGGAGGAGGACGGTTCCTCTCCATCCCCCTCTTATGGGGATGGTGGATAGATGCTCCCCCAACCCTGCACCGTCCTAACCACCCCGGGCACAGCTAACCTGCTGCAAGCTGCTCTGCAATTCCCCTCCATTCGGGCTAAGTGCCACCTGTGGGGGGTCGGTCGTTCCGGCGGTTCCATAGGGCTCATTTCTCAGGGTCACTACAGGGCTACTAGGCGCCGGCGCTCCCCGGCCGCGCGCCAGGCCGTGGCCATAAATTTAGTCCCCGGCTTCGGCCTAGTGCGGGCCGCATCCCCCTCCCCCGTTCCTGCCCGACAGATCTCCTTCCTAGGCATGATCCTGGACATGTCAAAGGGACTGGTCTTGCTCCCTCGGTCCAAGGCCCAAGAGCTTCAGCAGGGAGCTCGGACGCTCTGTCATCCTTGTCCACGGTCCATTCGGTTTGCCATGAAGATCCTGGGGAAAATGGTGGCCGCAATAGAAGGGGTTCCCTTCGCTCAACTCCATCTCCGCCCGGCTCTGCTGGACAATTGGGACAGGAGTCCCTTATCCCTCGATCGGCCATGTCCTCTGTCCCCACGGATCAGGCAAGCCCTCACATGGTGGACTCTGGGATCATCTCTCCTCCAGGGGAGGTCTTTTCTCCCGATCCGCTGGCTGGTGGTAACTACCGACGCCAGTCTCCTCGGTTGGGGAGCGGTGTTTCGCCACCACACTGCCCAGGGGCGTTAGACGATTCGGGAGTCGAAACTTCCCATAAACATTCTGGAGATCTGAGCTATCAGATTCGCCCTGAGACGTTTTCGCTTCCTGCTCGCGGGTCACCCAATTTGAGTTCAATCGGACAACGTCACAGCGGTGGCGTATATAAACCATCAGGGGGGTACCCGCAGAAGGGCGGCATTGCAGGAGGTCTCCCACATTCTCTGTTGGGCCGAGGCTAACAACTCCACCATTTCCGCAGTGCACATTCCAGGCGTCGAGAACTGGGCGGCGGACTTTCTCAGCCGTCAGGGCCTCGCCTCGGGAGGGACTCCATCCAGAGGTTTTCTGGCAAATCTGCCTTCGCTGGGGAACTCCGGACGTGTATCTGATTTTGTCCAGAATGAACACCAAAGTTCCCAACTTCATAGCACGTTCTCTGGATCCCCAGGCCATCGGAATGGACGCACTGATATCCCCGTGGCACCGGTTCCAACTCCCGTACGTGTTTCCTCCGCTTCTCTTACTGCCAAAGGTGATCCGAAAAATCAAGACGGAGGGGGTTCCGGTGATTCTTGTCGCCCTGGATTGGCCATGTCGCGCATGGTACGCGGAGCTCGATCAACTCGTATCCGACGTCCACTGGCGGTTACCAGACCGTCCAGATCTGCTTTGCCAAGGGCCGATCTACCACCAGAGCTCAAGGGGCCCTACGTTTAACGGCGTGGCTGTTGAAACCTGGATTCTAACTCAAGCTGGTTTCTCCCAGTAGGTCATTCCCACCATGATAAGCGCTCGCTTCCGCTTGCATCTATCACCGCACCTGGAAAACCTTCTTCTCATGGTGCAGGCTCCGAGGTCGCCCTCCGCTTGTTTTCTCAATCCCTACCATTTTGGATTTTCTACAGTCCGGCTTGGATTCCGGCCTGGCGCACAGTTCCCTCAAGAGTCAGATCTCCGCGTTATCTGTGTTGTTCCAACGTAAGATTGCTGCCAACCTGCAAGTCCGGACCTTCATTCAAGGGGTCTCCCACGTGGTACCACCCTACAGAATGCCGTTAGAGACCTGGGATCTCAATTTGGTTCTTTGCGTTCTTCAGGAACCTCCGTTTGAACCTCTGCAGGATGTCCCGCTAACTGTCCTCTCCTGGAAGGTTGCCTTCCTTGTGGCAGTAACATCTATCAGACGGGTCTCAGAGTTGGTCGCTCTATCCTGCCGGGCGCCTTTCCTTGCCTTCCACCAGGACAAGGTAGTCCTACACCCATCTCCGGCTTTTCTCCCTAAGGTGGTTTCATCTTTTTACCTTAATGAAGACATAATTCTTCCCTCCTTCTGCCCACAGCCAAGACACAGGGTCGAAAAGGCCCTTCACACCCTGGACGTGGTACGGGCCCTTAGGAGGTACATTTCGAGAACTGCTCCTTTCCGCAAATCGGACTCCCTCTTTGTGCTCCCGGAGGGTCGCAAAAAGGGTTAAGCCTCGTCTAAGGCCACGATAGCCAGATGGATCCGTTCTGCTATTCAAGAATCCTATCGGGTCAGGGGCAGTCCTATCCCGGCTGGGATTAGAGCACACTCCACTCGGTCGATGGGTGCTTCCTGGGCCATCCGGCACCAGGCAACGTCGGAGCAGGTTTGCAAGGCCGCAACGTGGTCGAGCCTGCATACTTTCACAAGACACTACAATGTCCACATTCAATCTTCTGCGGACGCGGCCCTTGGCAGACGTATTCTGCAATTGGCCGTCGCGCATTTATAGTCAGATGGTACACGGAGTTATTTGGTTGTATTGTTTCCCACCCAGGGACTGCTTTGGGACGTCCCATGGTCCTGTGTCCCCCAATGTGGCGAAGGAGAAATAGGGATTTTTGTGTACCAACCGTAAAATCCTTTTCTCCGAGCCACTCATTGGGGGACACCGCACCCACCCTGTTAGCCTGTTCGGCTCGTTACCTTTTTTGGTTCTTGACTTTCTCTGACATGTTATACTCTAATGTTATGTAATATATTCTTATTAATTTCCTACTGCTTTTGCACTGAACTGGGTCTCTGGAAGCCAGCATGAGGGTGTATACTGCAGGGGAGGAGCTAACCTTTTTTTGTCTCAACTTAGTGTCAGCCTCCTAGTGACAGCAGCATAACACCCATGGTCCTGTGTCCCCCAATGAGTGGCTCGGAGAAAAGGATTTTACGGTGAGTACACAAAAATCCCTATTTTACACATTTAGAGAGAATCTGTCAAGAGGAAAAAAGCTATTAACCTGCAGATATGGGGATAATCTGCAGGTTTATAGCGTTATAAACCTGTCTGGCGCCTGCACTTAGCAGAATGCTGTGGGTAGAAAATGAACTTATTTTCCCCGGCAGTATTCCGGTTCCAGAGACTTGACAGACATCTGTCTAAGGCTACTTTCACATTTGCGTTTGGAGCCGCTGCGGAGGGCTGTGGACTTCCTCCGTGAAGCCCCGCCCTCCGCCGCTAGCTCCGCCTACTTCTGCATGCGGCCGGCTTGCGACCTGGGTATCTATATTTAACATTAGGTACGCAGGTCGTGCCGCAGTATGCGGTTGCTGCTGCATGCGTCGTTTTGACGATGCGGAGACCAGCGTAGGACGCAGCTCGTAGCAATTTTTTTTTTTTTCCGCATCGTCAAAACGACGCATGCGGCAGCATCCGCATACTGCGGCACGACCTGCGTACCTAATGTTAAATATAGGTACCCAGGTCGCAAGCCGGCCGCATGCAGAAGTAGGCGGAGCTAGCGGCGGAGGGCGGGGCTTCACGGAGGAAGTCCACAGCCCTCCGCAGCGGCTCCAAACGCAAATGTGAAAGTAGCCTAAGATGGTTTAGTGAATCCTGCATTGACCAGGGGGTTGGACACAATGACCCTGGAGGTCCTTTCCAACTATAACATTCAATGATTCAGTCACAGGGGTGGCATCGGCTCGGGTTCAGTCACCATTCTGATGATACAGAATGGCAACTGTAACCTCACTCCGGCACCCTTACGCTGCCAGGGGAAATAAGGTTCGTTTTATATCCCCACTACTTTCAGCTCCGTGCATGCGCCGGGCAGGTTAGTAATTTAGTAATGCTATTAACTTGCAGATTAGTCCCATATCTGCAGGTTGATACCCTTTTTTTCTGTGGACAGGTTCACTTTAACACTGTTTTCTGTGTGCCCATGGTTTATTTAGCTTGGCAAGAAAGGTTGTTTTTCTTTGGAAGGCTTAATGAAACCTATCCAAATAGTGTGCTTCTATGTTAAGGCTAGTTTACAACTCGAGAAAATACCTAGTTGAATATGACATCTGAATGTCCTAGCATATGTCATATTCTTATGAGTATCCAAGCCTGGAGGTGCCCACTTATACCCTCCTATTAGTAACAGAAGTATTGGATGCAGGTTATTCACCATGGTGTGTGATACCCGCTTTTAAATTGAAACAAATCCTCTTGTTTTTCAAGAACCAATTGGTGCAGAAATCTTGGCTCTCCTTTACTCAATCATTATACCTGATATAGTATTTTTCTCATTGGTCGCTTAGATGTTTGTAGTTTAGAGTATTCCTATCATTACTGTAAGTGAAGGTATCATCACTGACCTACCGAGGAGCTGTGCCTGTGTTCATACCTGGCGCCTATCTGTGCACCCTTAGCTGCAGGATACATAATAAGGGAAGAATATTGTCACCTTAAGCTTATTTTATCTTGGTGTCACCTTCTATGTCTACCGCCAGGTTCGGAGAGGTGCCATTGGTGCCAAATGTGGCTTCATATTTGCTTACAACGCTCCAGAAAAATTCCACGCAGAAGAACATTTCAAAAGATTTGAAAAATTTGATACTTGGAAATTTTCAGACTTCAAAACTTTTGTGAAACAGAGGTAATTGCCCTTTTCATTTTGTGCGGAATAATTTGGAAATATATTAAGGCTTTTAGATAACATCTCTAGTTTAAAAGTATGACACCACTTCTTCCTATCCGATTCCCTTCACTGTCTCCAACCATTAGTATTTTGGTATGCGTGTGGATTTCGCTATTTTTATTTCTTAATAAAGTTAAATTTAATCCTGCAGCATTGCCTATGCAAATCAGGACGGGTCTGTCAGTGTGACTATTCCTCCACAATAACGCTGCTTGGGATCTTCTGCGCACACATCTCTAGGTGTGATTGTCGTCCAGTGTTTTGGTAGGACCCTTAAGGCCCCGTCTCACATAGCGAGATCGCTAGCGAGATCGCTGCTGAGTCACAAGTTTTGTGACGCAACAGCGACCTCCATAGCGATCTCGCTATGTGTGACACGTACCAGCGATCAGGCCCCTGCTGCGAGATCGCTGGTCGTGTCGGAATGGCCTGGACCTTTTTTTGGTCGTTGAGGCCCCGCTGACATCGCTGAATCGGTGTGTGTGACACCGATCCAGCGATGTCTTCACTGGTAACCAGGGTAAACATCGGGTTACTAAGCGCAGGGCCGCGCTTAGTAACCCGATGTTTACCCTGGTTACCAGCGTAAATGTAAAAAAAAACAAACAGTACATACTCGCCTTTCGGTGTCCAGGTCCCTTGCCGTCTGCTTCCTGCTCTCACTGACTGCCGGCCGTACAGTGAGAAGTGAGAGCACAGCAGTGACGTCACCGCTGCGCTCTCGCTGTACGGCGGCTCAGTGAGAGCAGGAAGCAGACGGCAAGGGACCTGGACACCGAAAGGCGAGTATGTACTGTTTGTTTTTTTGGTAACCAGGGTAAACATCGGGTTACTAAGCGCGGCCCTGCACTTAGTAACCCGATGTTTACCCTGGTTACCCGGGTGCTGCAGGGGGACTTCGGCATCGTTGAAGACAGTTTCAACGATGCCGAAGTCGTTCCCCTGATCGTTGGTCGCTGGAGAGAGCTGTCTGTGTGACAGCTCCCCAGCGACCACACAGCGACTTACCAACGATCACGGCCAGGTCGTATCGCTGGTCGTGATCGTTGGTAAATCGCTATGTGAGACGGGGCCTTTAAGCAGGCTGTCAAACCCAAGGAGCCGTGATTAGAAGTTCCAAGTTAGGATTAGTCTGCGGAAAGTGACACCATAGCAGACTAGTCCTGAAGTATCTATTTAAGTGATGCTGCAGGATTAAACGTAACTCATCAAACACTGCCGCATTAGTATGTACACAAAACACATTAATAAAGTCCAGAAAAATCGATGCATTCAGCTATATAGCGGCTGGGGAATGACATAGCATCAGACAGGTTCCTGTTAAATTTTGATACCTGAAATACTTTGTTGAGTGTGTTCCCTGACTACACTTGATTCTTCCACAAACCCTCTTGCTCCAGCAAACAAGTCTTTGCAAAACATAGAACATATTTATCTAATGTATTTTAGTTTATTACATTTACATATTACTGAATAATTTTCTTTTTTTTTTTCCTTTCACTTGTTATGCTGTTTTTATAGAGTTAAATCAGAATTTACATTTAGTTCAGTGGCGGCACATAGCTAATGCTGTATATGCTCTATATATCTTTTTATGATCAGTATCATCTTATGAATAAAAAGATCCATGCCTTCCCTTTTCCCGCTAGCACTCCAGGGAATCGAGAGGACCATGAAACTGTATTTGAGTCTATATACTTTAATGGTGCAGCACTGAACATTCTTAGGATCATTGGAGGTCCCAGACGTCAGACCCCACAGATCATGAAGGGATAGCATTTCTTGGTGACTTCCCATCACAAATGATGTTGAAGTGGTTATCCACTAGTGGACAGTCATTTATTAATGGGAAAAGGTCAAATAAAAAAATACCTCCTTTCCTGACGCCGATTCGCCATACTCTGCTCTGCGTCCTGAACCATTCTGTTAGGATCAATGTCAGGCGCGAAGGGGGGACATCAAGTAAGCACTTCAGATAATCGGCAGCCACTAATTGCATAGTGGTTATTAATTCCATAATAGTTTAGTTCAAAATAGTTACTCCTTATAGGGACTCTGCCAGCAGGCTTTAACCTCCCAAACTATTTATATGCACATATAGCTCTTTCAAAGACAAGTCCAGTAATACCTTTACCTGGCCAGTCTCTTCCACTATTACTGAGAAATGAGTTTGAATTGATATTCAATTGAGGCAGAATAGCTTTGTTGCTCTGAAGCCTCTGTCACTCCAGCTCTATTCCTCGCCCATTACCACCTTCTGCTATTGTCTGACAGCTTTTTTTTTTTTTTGTATTACCGTATATACTCAAGTATAAGCCAACCCGAGTATAAGCCGACCCCCCTAATTTTGCCACAAAAAACTGGGAAAACTTATTGACTCGAGTATAAGCCTAGGGTGGAAAATGCAGCAGCTACCGGTGAATTTCAAAAATAAAAATAGATGCTCCATACCATTCATTATTTCCCCATAGATGCTCCATATAAAGCTGTGCCATATATAATGCTCCATACCATTGATTATTGCCCCATATATTATCCATATATAGCTGTGCCATATAGAATGCTCTGCACCGTTCATTATGGCCCCATAGATGCTCCATATAAAGCTGTGCCCCATATACAATGCTCTGCACCGTTCATTATGGCCCTATAGATGCTCCATATAAAGCCGTGCCATATATGCTCTGCACCGTTCAGTTTGGCCCCATAGATGCTCATTATAAAGCTGTGCCCTATATGCTCTGCACCGTTCAGTTTTGCCCCATAGATGCTCCTTATAAAGCTGTGCCATATATAATGCTCTGCACTGTTCATTATGGCCCCATAGATGCTCCTTATAAAGCTGTGCCCCATATACAATGCTGTGCACCGTTCATTATGGCCCTATAGATGCTCCATATAAAGCTGTGCCATATATGCTCTGCACCGTTCAGTTTGGCCCCATAGATGCTCCATATAAAGCTGTGCCCCATATACAATGCTCTGCACCGTTCATTATGGCCCTATAGATGCTCCATATAAAGCTGTGCCATATATGCTCTGCACCGTTCAGTTTGGCCCCATAGATGCTCATTATAAAGCTGTGCCCTATATGCTCTGCACCGTTCAGTTTTGCCCCATAGATGCTCCTTATAAAGCTGTGCCATATATAATGCTCTGCACTGTTCATTATGGCCCCATAGATGCTCCTTATAAAGCTGTGCCCCATATACAATGCTGTGCACCGTTCATTATGGCCCTATAGATGCTCCATATAAAGCTGTGCCATATATGCTCTGCACCGTTCAGTTTGGCCCCATAGATGCTCCACATAAATCTGTGCCATATATAACGCTGCTGCTGCAATAAAAAAAACAAAACACATACTCGCCTCTCTTGCTTGCAGCTCCCCAGCGTCCGGTCCCGGCGTCTCTCCGCACTGACTGATCAGGCAGAGGGCGCCGCGCACACTATATGCGTCATCGCGCCCTCTGACCTGAAGAGTCAGAGCGGAGAGACGCCGGGAAGACAGAGCGGCGCCCGGCGTGTGGATCGTGGACAGGTAAATAATGCGATACTTACCTGCTCCCGGCGTCCCGCTCCTTCCCCTGGACAGCTGGTCTCCGGGTGCCGCAGCCTCTTCCTCTATCAGCGGTCACCGGCACCGCTGATTAGAGAAATGAATATTCATTTCTCTAATGAGCGGTCCTACGTGACCGCTGTACAGGGGAAGAGCTGCGGCAACCGGAGACAGTGTGATGGGCAGGGGGAGCGTCAGGATCGCCGGGACTAGGTAAGTATGCCTCAGCGCTCTCTCCCCCTCACCCGCCGACCCTGCCACAGACCGTGACTCGAGTATAAGCCGAGAGGGGCACTTTCAGCCCAAAAATTTGGGCTGAAAATCTCGGCTTATACTCAAGTATATACGGTAAGTGAAACAGCATAGAGGCTATCAGTTAAGCTGTAGGAAGCAGCACTGCTTGGGGATTAGAGCTTAGAGTGACAGAGGCTTCCTATGTACTATAGCCATTGGCATGTCCATTGAAACTGATTTTTCAGTATCTGAGCAATGGACGGACCATGTAAGGTATTGCTGGAAAGATCTACATGATATATATATAATCTATCTCCGTAGTATAAATCATGCTGATGGATTACGCATGTGACTTTATGCCTCTCTACTATGTATTGGTGTAATTGTGCAGCATTTTTTTTATTCACAGGAATAGTAAGCCGGTCACGGACTTTGATGACAGTGATCCTATTGCCTGGTTTGAACTTGAAGAAGAATGGGATGAAGTGGACATCAGAATGCAGCAATGTAAAATTGCAAAGGTGAATGGAAATATGTCTTACGGTTTTAAAGAGGAATGCCGATAATCATGTATTTATTTAATCTCTTTACATTGCTACATATGTCTATATAGATTTATATTCTTTTAACATAAGTTGAGTGTGGTATAAAGATCATTTTCACCTCAACTGATGTGGACTGCTGGGTTGTAAAGCGCTCGGCTCTGAGCAGGATGCCTTCTTAACACCCACTGTTTTCATGAGTTTTATTTAAAGTTCTGATAAATCTAATATATAAAGATGTATGTATGTATGTATGTATGTATGTATGTATGTATGTGTGTATGTCCGGGATTGGCATCTGCACCGTCGCAGCTACAGCCACAAAATTTTGCACAGTCACACGTCTGGACCCCGAGAGCGTCATAGGCTATGTTGTGAGGTGAAATTTTAACCCCGCGCTTTCCAATTCACCAAAATTTTGCCCCTATCTACATAATGGGGGAAAAAGTGAAAGGAAAAGTGTTGGAGGCGTTGCAGCTACAGGCCCAAAATTTTGCACAGTCACACGTCTGGACCCCGAGAGCGTCAAAGCTATGTTGTGAGGTGAAATTTTAACCCCGCGCTTTCCAATTCACCAAACAATTTTGCCCCTATCTACATAATGGGGAAAAAATGAACGGAAAAGTGTTGGAGGCAAATTAACAGCTGCCAGATGTGAACAAGGGGGACTTAAAGAATGACAGCGATGGCGCCAAAGAGTATATACTGTACAGTTGCTAAGGTGGGGCCCCGACATGGGATTATCACCACACCACCACGGGGATATGAACACACACACAAAATGCGCCACACACTACCACGTGCTCGAACACATATACCACCCTCAGCACACATTTCACCACACATACACCAACCTCGCCACATAAAAGTCGAAACACAAAAGTCGCCGCTCAAAACTCGCCATGCGCAAAACTCTCCACATGCAAAACTAGCCACACGTGCAAAACTCACCTCATGGAAAACTCGCCACACGCAAAACTTGCACACGTGGAAAAATTGCCACATGCACAAAAGTTGCAACACATGCAAAAGTTGCCTCACACAAAACTTGCACATACTCAAAAGGCACCACACATAAAACTCGCCACGCGCAAAACTTGCTGCACACAACTTGCTACACTAACCTGTCACATGCAGCTCGACACACAAAAAGTTGCTACACGCATGTCGCCACACAAAACTCATCTCACAAAAGTCGCTACATGCATGTCGCCACACGCAACTCAACACACACAACTTGACACACGAAACTCGCCCTAAAACACACACAAGTCTGGTATTATCCTTCAAAAATAAAAATCTGATTAATAAGCAGACAAACTACAAGAGCAACAAATGTACCATATAGGAATCCGGCAGCTGATAGTCACATAACCAGTCTATTATGTGTATGTGTGAGCTAATATATACTGCCAGGGGGTGGGCTTACTGTTGGCTGGGGATTTATCAGGCTGCCAATTTAGCTTACAAATACTGAGGTAAAAATACTGACCAAATAACGTGTGAACGATGTCTAATACAGGAGGAGATGACATACAGATATATACTATATACAGGAGGAGATGAGACAAAGGTATATACTATTTACAGGGGAGATGACACACAGGTATATACTATATACAGGAGGAGATGACACACAGATATATACTATATACAGGAGAGATGACACACAGGTATATACTATATAGAGGAGGAGATGACATACAGGTACATACTACATACAGGAGGAGATGACATACAGGTATATGCTATGTATAGGAGGAGAAGAGGAGATGACATACAGGTATATACTATATACAGGAGGAGATGACACACAGATATATACTATATACAGGGGAGATGACACACAGCAGGTATATACTATATACAGGGGAGATGACACACAGCAGGTATATACTATATACAGGGGAGATGACATACAGGTATATACTATATACAGGAGATGACATACAGGTGTATACTATATATAAGGGAGATGACAAACATGTATATACTGAGGTGAAAATGAGAGGTGTGAGGTGAAAATGAAAAGGAGTGAGGGAAAATAGTGGAGTGATCGGAAAATGACAGATGTGAGGTCGAAATGACAAGTGTTAGGGGGAATGAGAGGAGTAAGGGGGAAAATAAGAGGAGTGATGGGGAAAATGAGAGGTGTGAGGGAGAAAATGAGAGATGAGGGGGAAAATGAGAGGCGTGATGGGAAAATAAGAGAAGTGAGGTGCTATAACTAACCACAGATATTTACTATGCCCAGGCAACGCCGGGCTCTTCAGCTAGTATATTAATAAAGCTTAATAAGTTAGAGTTTTATGGTGTATTGAATTTCTTCTAATAAGTTTTATTTCCACCTCCTTTCTAGTACTGGATGGTAAAATTCCTGTGCACTCGAGAAGATACAGCAGAGCGTCTAGGTGTTCAGGGCATTGGCGCTTTTGGTTACCGCAGGCCACTGGAAGCTAAAATTGATATGAATGTGATATGTCTCCAATGTAAAGATTTAGCAGCTGACGTTGTATGTGGAATGACTCTGATTCTTAAGACGTTGATGTTTGTGCAGCAGCTGGCACATGATATGGTGAGTTATAGCAGCCGATACTTTTCTGTGCTGTTGTTTTAATTTTGAAATATTATGACTGTTTTGTTCTTAGTTGTGATGACATTTTCCTGTTAAGGGTGTTGTCCACCCCTGGATAATTCCTGCTTAATCACTTAAAGGCAACATTGAAAATGAAACCAATCTCTACCATTCCTCCTATGTCATTGGTGCTATTCTCAGCGGGTCATTTGAGATGGTTGTCACATGACTGCTGCAGCAAACCAGCTACAGCTGATTGGCTGCAGCCTTTACTATTTCATCGGAGCGAGCGTCTGTTGGAATATTGATGAATTGCAGCCAATCAATGGCTGCTGATTGACTGCAGCGGTCATGTGACATTATAATATCAAATGACCCACTGGGAATGGCCATTCTGCAGGAGACAAGTACAGACTGGTTTTATTTTCCATGTGGTCCTGAAGTGATTTTCAGGGTTTGTGCCACCATAAACAATACATTTAACTAAGCAGAAAACATGGAAATAAATGGTTTTGTAATTTACAGTTATTAAATATTATGCTCTGTTCAAAAGACAACAATCTTTCATCTTCTGAAGTATGCCCCCTGGCGTTATTCTGTCTGCAGGCTTGATTTGTCCTCCCGGTGGCCGATTTGCTGGTCATAAACTGTGACCCAGTGGCTTAAATAAATTGTCAGTATGACCCCAATGACATCAATATCACATGAATTGACGCTGTGGCCAGTCCGTTCTCCCAAGTGCACATAATAAAACCACACGCAATATGTGTCAGTCAGAAAGGTAAACCTATGAATTCTACCGATATAAACATATGCTTACCCGTCCAGTCAGGATACTTGACTGATGGGATACATCGGTAAACGTCCAGTCAGTGTGTTTGGCGCCATCAACGTACCAGTAAGAATCTCCTTCCTGATCAGGTTGTGAGAAACGGGAGATAAAAGGACCTTTCGGCCATGTGTCTGTCCCCTCACGCTTGCGCCGATTACCTTGCAAGACTGACTAGGACCTTCCGGTTATGTGACCGTCACGTCACTACTAAGTTTATGGACCTTGACGTCCTTATGCGTTTACCCACTCATCTATAATGTATGGGAGTATAAAGGACCTTGCGGTCATGTGATGTCACATCATCATGAGTCTCAGTAAAATTTATGTCACATGACCTTTCTCAATAGCTGTGCATCTCAGCACTCCAGCACCATCTCATGCTCATACTTAGTATTAATATCGCAGCTATGTCTATAATATCAAACCAACATTACTGCATAAATATTTAAATTACCTCTGTAGAATGCATATGGGTTACTTACTTCTGAATAATACGGTTCCATCACCTTATTCAGGTTTAGCAATAAAGGTATTTACTCTGTCGCCTCATTGGGGGACACAGGACCATGGGTGTTATGCTGCTGTCCACTAGGAGGCGACACTATGCATAATCTGAAAAACATTAACTGTGGCTCCTCCTCTGCAGTATACACCCCTGGACGGCATCAGCCTTCCCCAGTTTTTGCTTAGTGTCGCATAGTGGTCACACCTAAAAGATTTTTACTCCGTTTTTTCTGACGGGTTTACAAATGAAGAAAAGAGGGTCTCCTGTGAGACTCTCGGCATGGCTCCTTCCTCGACCCCCTATTATGGGGTGCACAGTTGAAGTAGAGATGGCTATTCCCCATGCTGCTCCTTCCCCAATCCCTCGGGTGCTGGTTCGAAGTCGAGACCCCCCCTCCTTCCCCAATTCCTTTTGGTTTCTGGGTTGAGGTCGAGGCGAGAATAAAGGCCCCTGAAGGTGTGACAACAGCACCCTCCCTAATCCCCCTCTGGGGGTATTAGATTGAGACACCTCAGGTAGGGCCTGTACAGGCAGCATTCTACAGCTCCCAGCAATGGGCCAGCACACTGCGCCTGCATCCAGGGACCCCAGCCCAGGTGCGGGCACCTGTTGGGGCCGGGGGGAGTGCAGACAGGCATGGCACAGACAGACACAGGGCTCCCTGCACCCCTGTCTCTGCGGCAGCACCAGCTCTATACTGCCTCAGGGAGACCCCAACCGGGCTCCCCCTTCCGCTTATAGCCCCACTGCCATCCTGCCTTTAAATCCGGGGGGTCCGGTTCAGATCCGACCCCCTCCCGGACTTTCGCGCCAGCCTGGAGCCCTTCTGGGCCTCAGACATCTAATTTAGGCCCCGGCTTTGGCCTAGCTGAAGCCACCGCCTCCTCTCCGCCCCCCGGCCCGCCCCCCGGATGACAAATATGACACTCTATAGTGTCATAAAGGGGGTGGATCGAGACAGAAAGGGCGCGTTTTTACACAGCCTTGCCGCCTTTTTTTCCAGCTCTTCTCCCCCTTTCTCTCCTTCTCAGCAGCCATTTTCTGCTGCAGATTAACCCTGCATATCCCGGTCTGCAGGACCAGGACCAGGCAGCCAGTCTCAGGGGGGCACAGGACTGTGGATCTTCGGCGCTGGACCTAGGGGCACACTGGTGGGGTAAGATCACAGCTGGGTTTTTTACTCAGCTGTGAATCCATATTACCTATAAGGCTCCCCTATAGGTTTCTCTACCCCTGTAAGGTCCTCTGCCGGCAGCCCTTCTGCACTCTGTGCACTATGCCGGGCTGAAGGTCCAAGAGAACCAGGCAGAACTGCTATTATGCATTCTGCACAGCCTGCGGGACCGCTCTCCCCAGTGGCAGCACGTACCCGCATTGCCAGAACTGTATATATAATGCCACGCCGGAATGGGCTACTCAGAAATCGCAATCTATGACGCAGTCTATAGATGACCTAACCTCCACATTGCTTCAGGCTCTGCAGGGTCATGCCTCGGCTATGACCGTTACCCGGCAAAGGGAGAGCTTGACGCAGGAACAAGATGACCCTGGCACATCCACGTCTAGGTCAGGACGCAAGCGGACCCATAGATCAAGTCCATCTGCGTCATCCCATAGCACACGGTCATCCCCCTCTAGGGAGAGACACCGTAGCTCCAGGTCATCTAGACCGTCCCATTCCAGGGATAGACAATGCAGATCTCCGCAATCCCCGACCAGAGAAGGCCTCCTCCCCAGCTCACCCAGCAGGGGATGCCTCAGTGATAGACAGGATTCGGAAGGCATCTGCGACTGACTCAGACAGGGAAACGGAGGGGTCACTGATCCCAATCCCTCCTAGCAATACAGCGCTAGTTGAGGACATAATCTCTTCCATCCATTGGGTGCTGGACATTTCTGATCCGCCACCAGAGGCCCCAGAACACAAGATTTCCTTTGAAGGACCTCTGAAGCCGCCTAAGGTTCTCTCTAACCACCCAGAGTTTAAGGTGATCCTTAAAAATCAGCTCTCTCAGCCTGAGAAAAAATTTGCTAATCGCAAATATCTGGAGGTGAGGTACCCCTTCCCACAGAAGGACACCAAGGAATGGACAGATCCACCCAAAGTGGACCCCCCTTCCCGGTCTCTAGGCTGGCAGCACAGACCCTCCTTTCACTGCCAGATAGCTCAACCCTCAGGGACGCAGCAGACCGGCAGGTAGAACGCATGGCTCGTTCATTTTTCGAGGCAGCAGGGGCATTTCTGGCTCCCGCGTTCGCCTCAGTTTGGGCTGCCAAGGCCATTCTGGCCTGGGCAAAAAATGTACAAGCTCTCCAAGCATCCGCTCCTGAGCTGTCCGGACCAAGCAGTTCAAATAGCAGTTGTAGCAGACTACATGCTTCACGCAGCTCTGGATTCAACAAGGGGAGTAGCGGAGATAGCATCAAACGCCATCACAATTCGGCGTATCCTCTGGCTGCGGGAATGGAAAGCGGACGCAGCCTCAAAGAAGTCCCTCACGCACCTCCCCTACCTCAGTGGGAGACTTTTCGGTGAACAGTTGGACACTATGATATCCAACGCTTCCGGGGGTAAGAGTACTTCTCTTCCCCAACTCACACCTAAATGCACTTACAAGAAGCGTAACCAAACTCGATTCCGATCCTTTCGGAATTACTCGGGCTAGTCCGTCTCGCGTCCAGCACAAAATCGTAACTGTTCCCCACGCAGGGACAACTCACGATCGACGCAAAGGTCGGACAAGACCTGGCAGTCAAAAGCAGGCCAGCCTAAGCCCAGAGGAGGAAAATCTCAGACTTTCTCCTCATCATGACTCACGGACTCCGGAAGACACCACACCAGTAGGCGGCCGACTTTTGCTCTTTCATCAAGTCTGGCTGCCTATTACAGAAGACAGGTGGGTCAGGGAACTAGTGTCTTCCAGATACAAGATAGAGTTCACCTCCAACCCACCAGACCAATTCTTTCTCTCTGTCCCCCCAAAACCGCCAGCCAAGGCTCGTGCCTACCACCAAGCGGTCTCGCTTTTTCAAGCAGGAGTCATAGTACCGGTCCCCACGACCGACCGCTTCCGAGGGTTCTACTCCAATCTGTTCGTAGTTCCCAAGAAAGGAGGCAGCGTACGGCCCATTCTAGACCTAAAACAGCTCAACAAATATGTACGGGTCCGTCACTTCCACATGGAGTCCCTTCGGTCCATCATTGCGTCCATGGAGAAGGGAGAATATCTCGCCTCCATAGACATACAAGACGCATACCTGCATATACCCATTGCACCTGCCCATCAGAGGTTTCTCAGGTTCGCAATAGGCCAGGACCACTACCAATTCGTGGCTCTCCCTTTCGGACTCGCCACGGCTCCCAGAGTGTTCACCAAAGTCATGGCAGCCACCATGGACGTCTACACTCCAGAGGCATAGTAGTCGTTCCATACCTGGACGATCTACTCATCAAAGCTCCCACCTTCAAGGACTGCGAGCTCAGTGTCTCAATCACAACCGATACTCTGTCGCATGGGCTGGTTAATCAACTTACAAAAGTCATCACCAACCCAGAGTCAGTCCCTGACCTTCCATTGGAATGCTATTCAACACCTACAGGGGTCTAGTGCTCCTTCCCAAGGACAAGGCACTGGCTCTCCGCCTAGGAGTTCGCACCCTCCTCCGCAAACCCCCTCGATCTCTCCGGTTTGCCGAGAGTCCTCGGCAAGATGGGGGCAGCAATAGAAGCGGTCCCATTTGCCCAGTTTCACCTCAGGCCACTCCAACTAGCCATTCTCAAGTCCTGGGACAGGAATCCCTTTTCTCTCAACAGGGAGTTCCAGCTAACGTCGTCAACCAGGAGGTGCCTGCACTGGTGGCTCAAGCCAACCTCGCTGGCAAAGAAGAAATCCTTTCTCACAGGTCAATGGAAGGTTCTGACCACCGACGCGAGCCTGACGGGTTGGGGTGCGGTGCAGCTACACCACAGGGCACAGGGCAAGTGGTCCCCAGTGGAAGCGACCATGCCCATCAACATCCTGGAAATTCATGCCATCCTCCTGGCATTGAGGGCCTTCCATCACTTACTAGCAGCCTCTCACATCAGAATACAGTCGGACAATGCCACGGCTGTGGCATATGTGAATCACCAAGGGGGGACCCGCAGTACCCAGGCGATGCGAGAAGTGTCACACATCCTCCGCTGGGCGGAGGACACAGGGTCGGTTCTTTCGGCGGTCCACATTCCGGGTGTGGACAACTGGGAAGCAGACTTCCTCAGCCGACAAGGAATAGACTCGGGAGAGTGGTCTCTCCATCCCGAAATTTATCGCCAGATCTGTCACCGCTGGGGGACCCCAGATGTGGACCTAATGGCATCCCACTTCAACGCCAAGGTCTCCAACTTCATGGCCAGAACACACGATCCGCGGTCGCTCGGAGCAGACGCTCTGGTTCAGGACTGGACTCCGTTCCAGCTTCTGTGTATTTTTCCACCTCTCCCCCTGATATCCAGAGTGGTGAGGAAGATCAAACAAGAGGGAGTTCCAACCATCCTAATTGCACCGGACTGGCCCAGACGTACATGGTACGCCGACATCGTACAACTTACAGCAGACGCCCCCTGGCGTCTCCCCATCCGCCACGATCTTCTATCACAAGGCCCGTTCTACCACCAGAACTCAGGGGCTCTCAATTTGACGGCGTGGCCCTTGAGACCTGGGTTTTAACCCAGGCAGGGCTCTTGCCGGACGTCATTGGAACCATGATCAGGGCACGGAAGCCAGCCTCTACGAAGATTTATTACCGTACCTGGAAAGCTTTCTTTACCTGGTGCGAATCTCGTGGCCAGATCCCACTCCCTTATTCCCTACCCAAAGTACTTGGTTTTCTCCAATCCGGTCTGGAGGCCAGGCTGACGTTGGGCTCGCTTAAGAGCCAGGTGTCAGCCCTCTCAGTGCTTTTTCAAAGGCGCATTGCTACCAAGCCGCAAGTAAGGACTTTCCTTCAGGGGGTTTCCCGATTGGTTCCCCCCTACAGACGACCACTAGAAACGTGGGACCTCAACCTGGTCCTGACAGCATTGCAGGAACCACCCTTCGAACCCCTTAAGGAGGTCCCGCTCCGCCTTCTCTCCCAGAAGGTGGTTTTCCTGGTGGCAATCACCTCCCTACGCAGGGTGTCTGAACTGACAGCACTCTCCTGCAGACGGCCCTTCCTGGCTTTTCACCAGGACAAGGTAGTTCTTCGTACGGTACCATCCTTCCTTCTGAAGGTTGTGTCCAACTTCCACCTCAATGAGGAAATTTCACTACCATCCCTTTGTCCGGTTCCGGTTCATAGAGTGGAGAAGGCTCTGCATACGCTTGACCTCGTCAGGGCATTGCGTATATACGTGTCTAGGACTGCGTCCTTCCGGAGGTCTGATTCTCTTTTCCTCCTTCCGGAAGGCGGCCACAAGGGTCTGCCAGCTTCCAAAGCTACCCTTGCCAGGTAGATCACACCATACAAGAGGCCTACCGCCTTAAGAATTCTCTTCCAGCCGGTATTACGGCACACTCTACCCGGGCGGTAGGGGCCTCCTGGGCCATTCGGCACCAGGCTTCGGCACAACAAGTGTGTAAGGCGGCCACTTGGACTAGCTCACACACGTTTACTAAACACTACAGGGTTCATACCCAGTCTTCAGCGGACGCGAGCCTGGGTAGATGTGTCCTGCAGGCGGCGGTGCCCTAAGTATAGGGGCCTGTCTGCACAATATTCGTCCATTGCTTCCCACCCAGGGACTGCTTTAGGACGTCCCATGGTCCTGTGTCCCCCAATGAGGCGACAGAGTAAAGGAGATTTTTGTGTACTCACCGTAAAATCTCTTTCTCTTGGCCTCTAATTGGGGGACACAGCTCCCACCCTGTTGCCCTTTTCGGGCTGTTGTTACTGTTGAGTTCTCATATTGTTCTTTGAGCTCGTACATAGTTGGCTTCTTATAGGCATGTCTATGTTATTCATGTTACGTTCCTCCTACTGCTTTTGCACAAAACTGGGGATGGCTGACGCCGTCCAGGGGTGTATACTGCAGAGGAGGAGCCACAGTTAATCTTTTTCAGATTATGCATAGTGTCGCCTCCTAGTGGACAGAAGCATAACGCCCATGGTCCTGTGTCCCCCAATTAGAGGCTAAGAGAAAGAGACTTTACGGTGAGTACACAAAAATCTCCTTTTTGAGCTGTTTTCCTTTTTGAATGCTGGCTCACCGCAGACTTTCTTTGTTATATCCAGATTTTATTCGGTATCGTTTTTATGTTTAATCTTTTATTAAAGTGTTAAAATAGTACGACATATCACAAATACAAACATACATATAGACTAAAGTAGTTACAAAACTTCTCAAAATAGTACGTGTTTTTTACTTCACGCAAATATGGTATCACAGAATCATATTTATTAGTTATTGCTGTATATGTTCCTTGCTCAACTCTTCTGTTCTTTCTTAGCATCTCGAATTGTCCACCTCTTGTTGCCCCATTTCGATAATTATTTCGCTAAGCGGAAGTCTATTTCCAATTGCTATATTTATCCATAGAATCCGCCCAATATATCATTATTTATCCCTGACAGTAGCTATGGTTGCTTATGGTATAACGTCAGACTTAAAGGAAAGATAAGAAGAAAAGAGGAAAAATGGGAAGGGGAAAGGAAGGACCATGCCTCCGCAGCCCTCTGAAACCAGCCCAGGAAAGCTGAGGAGAAACCTCACTGCCGGAAAAGTACCTCCCATTTCTCCATGAGAGCACCGAAACTCCCAGAGTCCCTAAATAAAATCCAGGGTTGCCATGTCCGCAAGTACCTCAAGTTATCACCCAAAGCCTGTGCAAACAATTCCTCCATATGGTGGATATGTGAGAATTCTGTTAACCATTCAATCATGGACTGAATTTTCGTTGTACGCCAATGTCTAGGTATAACCATGCGGGCTGCCGTCAAGCAAAACCTCAGGAGACTACTTTTTTGTTTCGCTATTGGTCCCGGTAGCATGGACAAGATGGCCATGTGCGGAGTAAGATTTATATCCTCTCCTGATATTTTATTGTAAGTCGAGAATACTTCCCCAAAGAAACTCTTTATCCCTGGACACTGCCACCAAATATGGAACAAAGTTCCCCTTGCGTTCCCACAGCGCCAGCACCCATACGCCACCGAGGGGAATATGGCATGCAACCTCACAGGATATTGGTACCATCTAGTAAGAATTTTGAAATTCTTCTCTTGGGCATGGCTGGCCGGAGACATCCCATGAGCGCAGCGGTATGCTGATGTGATTTCCCTCTCAGTAAATGTGCATCTCATTTCTGCCTCCCATGCTCTAATATATCCTGGGATAAGTGTTGAAGTCTCCTCGTTTAGTAATTTGTACACAAGAGAAATCTGATGCGATGGGGGTGTCTGCTGGGTGAATATCCTCTCAAACTGCATCAGAGAAGGTGGTGGTCTCTCTCCACCAGAAATTCGTCTGACAAATGATTTTAATTGTTCATACTCTAACCAAGATAGTGTACGAGTAGGACATTCGTCTTGTAGCTCGTTGAGAGAGGAAAGACCCTTCTGCGAGATTATTTGATATATTCTTTGATTGGATTCCACCCTCCATCCCAAAAACCTCTCGCAGTGAAGGCCCGATGGAAAATCAGGATTAGCGAATATAGGAGACAATGGGACAGTTGCGCTCTTTAATTTTTTTCTTATATTTTAGCATGTCCCAACTCTTAAGGATCTCGCCAGCCATCATATCCTGACAACCCTCCCCTATTTTCTCTTTATTTCTGGTCACTATCCACGGTAAATTCCGCAATGGAACTAGGTACCCCTCCTGTTCCAGTCCAACCCATTGTTTGGTCTCCCGTCTATAATGCCAATCAAAAAGATGGATCAATTGTGAGGCTTGGTGGTATGTCTTTAAGTCTGGAAGTCCCGCCCCCCCTTGTGATTTAGGTCTCGTCAATGTTCTGTAACAGCCTAGATCTGTTCTAATGCCATATAAAATGTATTAGAGCTGATTTAATAGTCTTAAAAAAACTTCGAGGTGGCGTGATCGGTACCGTCTGGAACACATAAAGGAACTGGGGAAGCACATCCATCTTGAATGTGTTTATGCGGCCAAACCACGAAATCATTTATTGATCATACTTTTTTAGATCCCTTATAGTTTTTATTCAGTAGGGTTTCGTAGTTGTGTGTATAGCGGTATCGTTTTTATGTTGCTTTAATTTATTATTTAATCCACTTATTTAAAATACCTGAGGTACCAATAATGCTCTTGATATAATATAAACTCATTATTAATTATTGACAAGAGGCAGGAATCTTAAAATTATTAAATTGGGGTTCTCCACTAATGGTAAGACACTTATTTGAAAAAAAAAAAAAAAGTATAGGTAAATTACTCATTGAGGCCTATTGGTCACTTGGCATGTTTTTAACCCCTTCCCGACCTTTGACGCATACGCTGCGTCATGAAAGTCTGTGCCAATCCGACCTATGACGCAGCGTATGCATCATGGAATGATCGCGTCCCTGCAGATCGGGTGAAGGGGTTAACTCCCATTTTACCCGATCTGCAGAGACAGGGGGAGTGGTGCTTCAGCCCAGGGGGGGTGGCTTCACCCCCCCGTGGCTACGATCGCTCAGATTGGCTGTTGAAAGTGAAACTGCCAATCAGAGCGATTTGTAATATTTCACCTAAAAAACTGGTGAAATATTACAATCCAGCCATGGCCGATGCTGCAATATCATCGGCCATGGCTGGAAATACTAAAGTGACCCCCCCCCACACCCACCGATCGCCCCCCCAGTCCTCCGTTATGGGGTCCGGTCCCCTCCGTCCGCCTGCCGGCTCCCCCGTCCTCCTGTCCGCTCCCTCCTTGTGTGGATTCACCCCCCCTGTGGTCCGATTACCCCCCCTGTGCTCCGATCCACCCCCCCACCACCCCTTCATACTTAACGATCCTCCCGGTGTCCGTACGTCTCCTCGCTGGGCGCCGCCATCTTCCAAAATGGCGGGCGCATGCTCAGTGCGCCCGCCGAATCTGCCAGCCGGCAGATTCCTTACAAGTACATTTTGATCGCTGTGGTAGGTTCTATCACAGCGATCAAAATAAAAAAAATAATAAATAAACCCCCCCCTTTATCACCCCCATAGGTAGGGACAATAATAAAATAAAGAAAATATATATATTTTTTTTTTTTAGTTTTCCACTAGGGTTAGGGTTACGGGTAGGGTTAGGGTAGGGTTAGGGTTATGGCATGTGCACACAGTGCGGATTTGGCTGCGGATCCGCCGCGGATTGCCGCGGATCCGCAGCGGATTGGCCGCGGATCCGCAGCGGATTGGCCGCGGATCCGCAGCGGATTGGCCGCGGATCCGCAGCGGATTGGCCGCTGCGAATTCGTAGCAGTTTTCCATCAGGTTTACAGTACCATGTACACCTATGGAAAACCAAATCCACTGTGCCCATGGTGCGGAAAATTCCGTGCAGAAACGCTGCGTTGTATTTTCCACAGCATGTCAATTCTTTGTGCGGATTCCGCAGCGTTTTACACCTGTTCCTCAATAGGAATCCGCAGGTGAAATCCGCACAAAAAAACACTGGAAATCTGCTGTAAATCCGCAGGTAAAACGCAGTGCCTTTTACCTGCAGATTTTTCAAAAATCGTGCGGAAAAATCTCACACGAATCCGCAACGTGGGCACATAGCCTTAGGGTTAGGGTTGGAATTAGAGTTAGGGTTGGAAATAGGGCTAGGGTTGGAAATAGGGTTAAGATTAGGCTTGTGGTTAGGGTTACGGATAGGGTTAAGGGTGTGTTGGGGTTACAGTTGTGGTTAGTGTTGGGGTTAGGGTTAGGGTTGGGATTAGGGTTAGGATTAGGGTTAGGGTTGGAATTAGGGTTACGGGTGTGTTGCGGTTAGGGTTGTGGTTAGGGGTGTGTTGGGGTTAGGGTTGTGATTAGGGTTATGGCTACAGTTGGGATTAGGATTAGGGGTGTGTTGGGGTTAGTGTTGAAGTTAGAATTGAGGGGTTTCCACTGTTTAGGCACATCAGGGGTCTCCAAACGCAACATGGCGCCACCATTGATTCCAGCCAATCTTGCGTTCAAAAAGTCAAATGGTGCTCTCTCCCTTCCAAGCCCCAACGTGCGCCCAAACAGTGGTTTACCCCCACATTTGGGGTACCAGCGTACTCAGGACAAACTGGGCAACAACTGTTGGGGTCCAATTTCTCCTGTTACCCTTGCAAAAATAAAAAATTACTTGCTAAAACATAATTTTTGAGGAAAGAACAATTATTTTTTATTTTCACGGCTCTGCGTTATAAACTTCTGTGAAGCACTTGGGGGTTGAAAGTGCTCACCACACATCTAGATAAGTTCCTTGGGGGGTCTAGTTTCCAAAATGGGGTCACTTGTGGGGTGTTTCTACTGTTTAGGCACATCAGGGGCTCTGCAAATGCAATGTGACGCCCGCAGACCATTCCATCAAAGTCTGCATTTCAAATGCCACTACTTCCCTTCCGAGCCTCGGCATATGCCCAAACAGTGGTCTACCCCCACATATGGGGTATCAGCATACTCACAACAAACTGGGCAACAAATATTGGGGTCCAATTTCTCCTGTTACCCTTGTGAAAATAAAAAATTGCTTGCTAAAACATCTTTTTTGAGGAAAGAAAAATGATTTTTTATTTTCACGGCTCTGCGTTGTAAACTTCTGTGAAGCACTTGGGGGTTGAACGTGCTCACCACACATCTAGATAAGTTCCTTGGGGGGTCTAGTTTCCAAAATAGGGTCAATTGTGGGGGGTTTCTACTGTTTAGGCATATCAGGGGCTCTGCACACATAACATGATGCCCGCAGACCATTCCATCAAAGTCTGCATTCCAAAACGTCACTACTTCCATTCTGAGCCCCGGCATATGCCCAAACAGTGGTTTACCCCCACATATGGGGTATCAGCGTACTCAGGAGAAACTGGACAACAACTTTTGGGGTCCAATTTCTCCTGTTACTCTTGCAAAAATAAAAAATTCTGGGCTAAAAAATATTTTTGAGGAAAGGAAACACATTTATTATTTTCACGGCTCTGCGTTATAAACTTCTGTGAAGCACTTGGGGGTTCAAAGTGCTCACCACACATCTAGATTAGTTCCTTGGGAGGTCTAGTTTCCACAATGGGGTCACTTGTGCGGGAGCTCCAATGTTTAGACACACAGGGGCTCTCCAAACGCGACATGGTGTCCGCTAATGATTGGAGCTAATTTTCCATTCAAAAAGCCAAATGGCGTGCCTTCCCTTCCGAGCCCTGCCGTGCGCCCAAACAGTGGTTTACCCCCACATATGGGGTATCATCGTACTCAGGACAAACTGGACAACAACATTTGGGGTCCAATTTCTCCTATTACCCTTGGGAAAATAAAAAATTCTGGGCTAAAAATCATTTTTGAGGAAAGAAAAATTATTTTTTATTTTCACGGCTCTGCGTTATAAACTTCTGTGAAGCACCTGGGGGTTATAAGTGCTCACTATGCATCTAGATAAGTTCCTTGGGGGGGTCTAGTTTCCAAAATGGGGTCACTTGTAGGGGAGCTCCAATGTTTAGGCACACAGGGGCTCTCCAAACTCGACATGGTGTCCGCTAACCATTGGAGCTAATTTTCCATTCAAAAAGTCAAATGGCACGCCTCCCCTTCCGAGCCTTGCCGTGCACCCAAACAGTGGTTTACCCCCACATATGAGGTCTCGGCGTACTCAGGAGAAATTGCCCAACAAATTTTAGGATCCATTTTATCCTGTTGCCCATGTGAAAATGAAAGAATTGAGGCTAAAAGAAATTTTGTGTGAAAAAAAAAGTACTTTTTCATTTTTGCGGATCAATTTGTGAAGCACCTGGGGGTTTAAAGTGCTCACTATGCTTCTAGATAAGTTCCTTGGGGGGTCTAGTTTCCAAAATGGGGTCACTTGTGGGGGAGCTCCAATGTTTAGGCACACGGGGGCTCTCCAAACGCGACATGGTGTCCGCTAAAGATTGGAGCCAATTTTTCATTCAAAAAGTCAAATGGCGCTCCTTCCCTTCCGAGCCCTGCCGTGCGCCCAAACAGTGGTTTACCCCCACATATGGGGTATCAGCGTACTCAGGACAAATTGGACAACAACGTCCATGGTCCAGTTTCTCCTTTTACCCTTGGGAAAATAAAAAAATTGTTGCTAAAAGATCATTTTTGTGACTAAAAAGTTAAATGTTCATTTTTTACTTCCATGTTGCTTCTGCTGCTGTGAAACACCTGAAGGGTTAATAAACTTCTTGAATGTGGTTTTGAGCACCTTGAGGGGTGCAGTTTTTAGAATGGTGTCACTTTTGGGTATTTTCAGCCATATAGAACCCTCAAACTGACTTCAAATGTGAGGTGGTCCCTAAAAAAAATGGTTTTGTAAATTTTGTTGTAAAAATGAGAAATCACTGGTCAAATTTTAACCCTTATAACTTCCTAGCAAAAAAAAAATTTGTTTCCAAAATTGTGCTGATGTAAAGTAGACATGTGAGAAATGTTATTTATTAACTATTTTGTGTCACATAACTCTCTGGTTTAACAGAATAAAAATTCAAAATGTGAAAATTGCGAAATTTTCAAAATTTTCGCCAAATTTCCATTTTTTTCACAAATAAACTCAGAAATTATTGACCTAAATTTACCACTAACATGAAGCCCAATATGTCACGAAAAAACAATCTCAGAATCGCTAGGATCCGTTGAAGCGTTCCGGAGTTATTACCTCATAAAGGGACACTGGTCAGAATTGCAAAAAACGGCAAGGTCATTAAGGCCAAAATAGGCTGGGTCATGAAGGGGTTAAAGAAACACCGTATAGGTAAAGCCGTCATTGAGGCCTATAGCGCTTCTTGACTGACAACAATATATCCATTTAGACCAGAGGTCTCAAACTGCATTCCTCAAGGGCCACAAACAAGGAAATCCTGACTACATGACCTGTGTTGCACAGGTGATCATTTCATCACCTGCACAGATAATGATTCCAGCACCTTGTGCAATGCAAACAAAATCTTGAAAACAGGGTTTGTGGCCCTCAAGTAATACAGTTTGAGACCCCTGATCTAGACTCCTCTTTGGAGTAATAGCTTGTCTATATTTCCCCCTCGGTTCCCCAAGGTTAGATGTCAAATTCTGCAGAATTTGATGTCAAGCGGATTCGATGGATGTACTGTCCACATATGGAGTGATGATGGAGTATCAACTCCTGTGTTGATGGTACTAATATGTTTAGAGATTCTTCTTCGGAGTTCTTGAACCATCTTCACTGCATATAGTTTAGGACATGGGCATTTGGCTATGTACACCACTGCTTTAGTTTTACAATTGATGTTATTTCTGATTGTGAATTTGCCATCATCAGGTGGATTCTTGAACTCTTTAGGACTGGGCAGGTACTGGCAGAAACCACAGTAATTACAGGAGCCCCTCTGTCTCTAATTTAACCAGTTTGACCATCTTTGTGATGTATTCGGTGCGAAGTGACTATGCACTAATCGCTCTTCGTAAATTCGGACCTCTTCAGTATGTCACCGAAGGTTGAGAGCCTATCATTGTTCGTAATACTGGATCTGCCTGTAGGGTCTGCCTGAGGATTGTCTATAGTAGGTCTCTATGAATCTGATTTTGAAGTTTTCTTTTTCCTTCACTGCTGGTCTTAACAAGCTATCTCTCTCCATTGATTTTACTCTGTTGAAGGCTTTGTGTAAAACTTTTTTGGCATAACCCCTTACTATGAATCCCTTACAGAGGTTATTGCATTCCCTTCCAAAACTTTTGTTGTCTGAACAGTTTCTTTGGGCCCTCATGTATTGACCCCCAGGTATGCCCACTCTTAGTGCAGGGGAGTGTTAGCTGTTCCAGCGAAAGAAGCCATTTGTCGGTCTGCTTCCTGAAAGTATCGCTGGAGATTTGGCCATCATCTCTGATAGTTATAGTCCAGTCAGAAGAATTTATACTTTTGTTCCCGATCTCATGTGCAAACTACATCCCAATTTCATTCCTATTAACCCCTTCATGACCCAGCCTATTTTGGCCTTAATGACCTTGCCATTTTTTGCAATTCTGACCAGTGTCCCTTTATGAGGTAATAACTCAGGAACGCTTCAACGGATCCTTGCGGTTCTGAGATTGTTTTTTCGTGACATATTGGGCTTCATGTTAGTGGTAAATTTAGGTCGATAATTTCTGAGTTTATTTGTGAAAAAAACGGAAATTTGGCGAAAATTTTGAAAATTTCGCAATTTTCACATTTTGAATTTTTATTCTGTTAAACCAGAGAGTTATGTGACACAAAATAGTTAATAAATAACATTTCCCACATGTCTACTTAACATCAGCACAATTTTGGAAATACATTTTTTTTTTGCTAGGAAGTTATAAGGGTTAAAATTTGACCAGTGATTTCTCATTTTTACAACAAAATTTACAAAACCATTTTTTTTAGGGACCACCTCACATTTGAAGTCAGTTTCAGGGTTCTATATGGCCGAAAATACCCAAAAGTGACACCATTCTAAAAACTGCACCCCTCAAGGTGCTCAAAACCACATTCAAGAAGTTTATTAACCCTTCAGGTGTTTCACAACAGCAGAAGCAACATGGAAGGAAAAAGTGAACATTTAACTTTTTAGTCACAAAAATGATCTTTTAGCAACAATTTGTTTATTTTCCCAAGGGTAAAAGGAGAAACTGGACCACAAAAGTTGTTGTCCAATTTGTCCTGAGTACGTTGATACCTCATATGTGGGGGTAAACCACTGTTTGTGGGCACGGCAGGGCTCGGAAGCGAAGGAGCGCCATTTGACTTTTTCAATGAAAAATTGGCTCCAATCTTTAGCGGACACCATGTCGCGTTTGGAGAGCCCCCGTGTGCCTAAACATTGGAGCTCCCCCACAAGTGACCCCATTTTGGAAACTAGACGCCCCAAGGAACTTATCTAGATGCATAGTGAGCACTTTAATCCCCCAGGTGCTTCACAAATTGATCCGTAAAAATGAAAAAGTACTTTTTTTTTCACAAAAAAATTTTTTAGCCTCCATTTTTTCATTTTCACATGGGCAACAGGATAAAATGGATCCTAAAATCTGTTGGGCAATTTCTCCTGAGTACGCCGATACCTCATATGTGGGGGTAAACCACTGTTTGGGTGCACGGCAAGGCTCGGAAGGGAAGGCGCGCCATTTGACTTTTTGAATAAAAAATTATCTCCATCGTTAGCGGACACCATGTCGCGTTTGGAGAGACCCTGTGTGCCTAAACATTGAAGCTCCCCCACATGTGACCCCATTTTGGAAACTAGACCCCCCAAGGAACTTATCTAGATGCATAGTGAGCACTTTAAACTTTCAGGTGCTTCACAAATTGATCCGTAAAAAATGAAAAAGTACTTTTTTTTCACAAAAAATTTTTTTTAGCCTCAATTTTTTCATTTTCACATGGGCAACAGGATAAAATGGATCCTAAAATTTGTTGGGCAATTTCTCTTGAGTACGCCAATACCTCATATGTGGGGGTAAACCACTGTTTGGGTGCACGGCAAGGCTTGGAAGGGAAGGCGCGCCATTTGACTTTTTCAATGGAAAATTAGCTCCAATCGTTAGTGGACACCATGTTGCGTTCGGAGAGCCCCTGTGTGCCTAAACATTAGAGCTCCCCTACAAGTGACCCCATTTTGGAAACTAGACCCCCCAAGGAACTAATCTAGATGTATAGTGAGCACTTAAAACCCCCAGGTGCTTCACAGAAGTTTATAACGCAGAGCCATGAAAATAAAAAAATATTTTTCTTTCCTCAAAAATGATTTTTAGCCCGGAGTTTTTTATTTTCCCAAGGATAATAGGAGAAATTGGACCCCAAATGTTGTTGTCCAGTTTGTCCTGAGTACGATGATACCCCATATGTGGGGGTAAACCACTGTTTGGGCGCACGGCAGGGCTCGGAAGGGAAGGCACGCCATTTGGCTTTTTGAATGGAAAATTAGCTCCAATCATTAGCGGACACCATGTCGCGTTTGGAGAGCCCCTGTGTGCCTAAACATTGGAGCTCCCACACAAGTGACCCCATTTTGGAAACTAGACCTCCCAAGGAACTAATCTAGATGTGTGGTGAGCACTTTGAACCCTCAAGTGCTTCACAGAAGTTTATAACGCAGAGCCATGAAAATATAAAATTATTTTTCTTTCCTCAAAAATGATTTTTTAACCCACAATTTTTTATTTTCCCAAGGGTAACAGGAGAAATTGGACCCCAAAAGTTGTTGTGCAGTTTCTCCTGAGTACGCTGATACCCCATATGTGGGGGTAAACCACTGTTTTGGCACACGTCGGGGAGCGGAAGGGAAGTAGTGACGTTTTGAAATGCAGACTTTAATGGAATGCTCTGCGGGCGTCACGTTGCGTTTGCAGAGCCCCTGATGTGCCTAAACAGTAGGAACTCCCCACAATTGACCCCACTTTGGAAACTAGACCCCCAAGGGAACTTATCTAGATGTGTGGTGAGCACTTTGAACCCCCAAGTGCTTCACAGAAGTTTATAACGCAGAGACGTGAAAATAAAAAATGTTTTCTTTCCTGAAAAATATTTTTTTAGCCCAGAATTTTTTAATTTTCCCAAGGGTAACAGGAAAAATTTGACCCCAAAAGTTGTTGTCCAGTTTCTCCTGAGTACGCTGATACCCCATATGTGGGGGTAAACCACTGTTTGGGCACATGGCGGGGCTCGGAAGGGAAGTAGTGACGATTTGGAATGCAGACTTTGATGGAATGGTCTGCGGGAATCATGTTATGTTTGCAGAGCCCCTGATGTGCCTAAACAGTAGAAACCCCCCACAAGTGACCCCATTTTGGAAACTAGACCCCCCAAGGAACTTATCTAGATGTGTGGTGAGCACGTTCAACCCCCAAGTGCTTCACAGAAGTTTACAACGCAGAGCCGTGAAAATAAAAAATCATTTTTTCTTTCCTCAAAAAAGATGTTTTAGCAAGCAATTGTTTATTTTCACAAGGGTAACAGGAGAAATTGGACCCCAATATTTGTTGCCCAGTTTGTTGTGAGTACGCTGGTACCCCATATGTGGGGGTAAACCACTGTTTGGGCGCACGTCAGGGCTCGGAAGGGAAGTAGTGACATTTGAAATGCAGACTTTGATGGAATGGTCTGCGGGCGTCACGTTGCATTTGCAGAGCCCCTGATGTGCCTAAACAGTAGAAACACCCCACAAGTGACCCCATTTTGGAAACTAGACCCCAAAAGGATCTTATCTAGATGTGTGGTGAGCACTTTCAACCCCCAAGTGTTTCACATAAGTTTATAACGTAGAGCCGTGAAAATAAAAAATAATTGTTCTTTCCTCAAAATTATGTTTTAGCAAGTAATTTTTTATTTTTGCAAGGGTAACAGGAGAAAATGGACCCCAATAGTTGTTGCCCAGTTTGTCCTGAGTACGCTGGTATCCCATATGTGGGGGTAAACCACTGTTTGGGCGCACGTCGGGGCTTGGAAGGGAGGGCGCACCATTTGACTTTTTGAACGCAAGATTGGCTGGAATCATTGGTGGCGCCATGTTGCGTTTGGAGACCCCTGATGTGCCTAAACAGTGGAAACCCCTCAATTCTAACTTCAACACTAACCCCAACACACCCCTAACCCTAATCCCAACTGTAGCCATAACCCTAATCACAACCCTAACCCCAACACACCCCTAACCACAACCCTAACCCCAACACACCCGTAACCCTAAATCCAACCCTAATCCTAACCCTAATCCCAACCCTACCCACAACTGTAACCCCAACACAACCCTAACCCTATCCTTAACCCTAACCACAAGCCTAATCTTAACCCTATTTCCAACCCTAGCCCTAATTCCAACCCTAAGGGTACCGTCTCACATAACGATTTACCAACGATCACGACCAGCGATACGACCTGGCCGTGATCGTTGGAAAGTCATTGTGTGGTCGCTGGGGAGCTGTCACACAGACCGCTCTCCAGCGACCAACGATGCCAAGGTCCCGGGTAACCAGGGTAAACATCGGGTTACTAAGCGCAGGGCCGCGCTTAGTAACCCGATGTTTACCGTGGTTACCAGCGTAAAAGTAAAAAATAAAAACGTACATACTCACATTTTGGTGTCCTTCAGGTCCCTTGCCGTCTGCTTCCCGCTCTGACTGAGCGCCGCCGTACAGTGAGAGCACAGCACAGCGGTGACGTCACCGCTGCGCTCTGCTCTCACTTTCCGGCCGGCAGACAGTCAGAGCGGGAAGCAGACGGCAAGGGACCTGAAGGACACCGAAATGTGAGTATGTACGTTTTTTTTTTTTTTACTTTTACGCTGGTAACCACGGTAAACATCGAGTTACTAAGCGCGGCCCTGCGCTTAGTAACCCGATGTTTACCCTGGTTACAAGTGAACGCATCGCTGGATAGCTGTCACACACAACGATCCAGCGATGACAGCGGGAGATCCAGCGACGAAAGAAAGTTCCAAACGATCTGCTACGACGTACGATTCTCAGCAGGGTCCCTGATCGCTGCTGCGTGTCAGACACAGCGATATCGTATGGATATCCCTGGAACGTCACAGATCGTACCGTCGTAGCGATCAAAGTGCCACTGTGAGACGGTACCCTAACTCTAATTCCAACCCTAACCCTAAGGCTATGTGCCCACTTTGCGGATTCGTGTGAGATTTTTCCGCACCATTTTTGAAAAATCCGCAGGTAAAAGTCACTGCGTTTTACCTGCGGATTTCCAGTGTTTTTTTGTGCGGATTTCACCTGCGGATTCCTATTGAGGAACAGGTGTAAAACGCTGCGGAATCCGCACAAAATTGACATGCTGCGGAAAATACACAGCGTTTCCGCACGGTATTTTCCGCACCATGGGCACAGCAGATTTGGTTTTCCATAGGTGTACATGGTACTGTAAACCTGATGGAAAACTGCTACGAATTCGCAGCGGCCAATCCGCTGCGGATCCGCTGCGGATCCGCGGCAATCCACTGCGGATTCGCAGCCAAATCCGCACTGTGTGCACATGCCCTAACCCTAACCCTACCCCTAATTCTAACCCTAATTCTAACCCTAGTTCTAACCCTAACCCTAGCAGAAAAAAAAAATATATATTTTATTTATTTTTATTATTGTCCCTATGGGGGTGATAAAGGGGGGTCATTTACTTTTTTTTATTTTGATCACTGTGATAGGCTATATCGCAGTGATCAAAATACTTCTGAAATGAATCTGCCAGCCGGCAGACTCTGCGGGCGCAGTGCGCATGCGCCCGCCATATTGGAAGATGGCGGCGCCCATGGAGAAGCCGGACGGACATCGGGAGGCCCGGTAAGTATGAAGGGGGGGTGATCGGATCACGGGGGGGGGACCGGAGCACAGGGGGGGGGACCGGAGCACAGGGAGGGGGCACCGGAGCACGGGGGGAGCGGACAGGAGAACGGAGGAGCGGACAGAACGAATTAGGGGGGCGGACCGCGCACCGGAGCACTGGGGGGGCGATCGGTGGGGTGGGGTGGGGGCAGATTAGGTTTTCCAGCCATGGCCGATGATATTGCAGCATCGGCCATGGCTGGATTGTAATATTTCACCGTTTTTTGGGGTGAAATATTACAAATCGCTCTGATTGGCAGTTTCACTTTCAACAGCCAATCAGAGCGATCGTAGCCACGAGGGGGTGAAGCCACCCCCCCTGGGCTGAAGCACCACTCCCCCTGTTCCTGGAGATCGGGTGAAATTGGAGTTAACCCTATCACCCGATCTGCAGGAGCGCGATCCCTCCATGACGCATACGCTGCGTCACAGGTCGTGAAGGCACCGACTTTCATGACGCAGCGTATGCGTCAAAGGTCGTTAAGGGGTTAAGGAGTGTTATGAAATCGGTGGACAAAGTTGCGTCACAATCCCAAAGGATATGTACATCAAAATGTCAAAATTAAATGTCTAGTATAAAGTAAAAAAAAAAAAAAAAAAAAAAGTTTTTGCTGAAGACTTCCATCTTCCCACCACCCCAAAAATAAATTAGCATAAGTGGGTGAGCATGATGTGCCCATGGCTGTGCCTCTAACTTGATGATAGAAAGTGCCATCGAAAGTAAACTAATTGTGCTCTAAAACAAACTTCAAAAGTGTAATAGCAAACATACTGTGTAGACTAAATTGTTTGGCTTTCGTGGATAAATATTTTGCTGTGCTGTGACACCTAACTCATGATCATTATTAGAGTATAGGGCCTCTACATCGAGACTAGTGAGAATCGTTGTTTCAGAGACAGTGATATCATGTACGGTAATTTAAGCACCATATCTTTTGGTGTCGCAAAAAAATGAGTGGAATTCCTGGACAAAGGGGGTCAAAGTTTATCGACATATTTCCTTATTCCCTCGGTCAAGGAATTATTACTCGAGACAAACGGTTTCTCTGGAACAGGCTGGACCTTGTGCACTTTCGATAGTGCAGCTATTGTGGGATGAGGGTTAAACAAAATTTTGAATTACCGTATATATACTCGAGTATTAGCCGAGATTTTCAGCCCATTTTTTTGGGTTGAATGTCCCCCTCTCGGCTTATACTCGAGTCATACCCAGGGGTCGGCAGGGGAGCGGGGGCTGTCTAATTATACTCACCTGCTCCTGGCGCGCTCCCTGCTGGTCCCTGCTTCCCCGGTCACATGGTACCGCTCATTACAGTAATAAATGTGGCTCCACCCCTATCGGAGGTCTTCAGCGTCTTCTGCAGTGACGCTCAGGTCACGTGGTTAGTGCTCGCCCTCTGCCTGAACGTCAGTGCAGAAGACGCTGACGATGGAGCGGTGCTGGAACGAAGTCAGGTGAATATTGAAAGTGCCGGTGGCCTGAGCGACGGAGAGGTGAGTATGTGATTTTTTATTTTTTTATCGCAGCAACACCAAATGGGGCAAGTGTCTGTTTGGAGCCATAATCAACGTTTGTGCAGCACTATATTGCGCAAATATCTTTATGGGGCATCTTATAGGGCCATAATCAACATTTGTGGAGCATTATATGGGGCAAGTGTCTGTATGGAGCATCTTATGGGGCCATAATCAACATTTGTGCAGCATTATATTGGGCAGATGTGTCTATGGAGCATCTTATGGGGCCATTTTTAACTTTTATGCAGGATTATATGGGGCATATTTTAATATGGAGCATCTTATGGGGCCATCATAAACTTTATGGAGCATTAAATGGGGCTCCTGATTCAATATGGATATTCAAAAACACTTAACCTACTGATGTCTCAATTAATTTTACTTTATTGGTATCTATTTTTACTTTTGACATTTACCGGTAGCTGCTGCATTTTCCACCCTAGGCTTATACTCGAGTCATTGTCATTAAGTTTTCCCAGTTTTTTGTGGCAAAATTAGGGGGATCGAGTATAGAGAGAAGAATTGAATAATACTTGCCACCACGGTGATTAAGCAAGACAGTGGGGAATCACTCACTGGAACCCTATCCTTGAAAGGGGAAGCATTGAATAATACTTGCCCCCAAGGAATCCAACAGACAGCCAAGCTGTGCAAGGTTAGTCATCCATCCCTTAACCCCTCCGAGCGCCTCCGCCTCTGCGGTTATTAGCATCCCCGGCGCTTGCGCTGTAATTTTTTTTTCGGGCATGCGCAGTTTGCGCTGCCCTTTGACCCCCATCACATGATAGGAACTTTAATGACGTTAATGACTGCAGAGGAGGCGGCGCACGGAGGGGCTGAGGGATGGCTGGGAGGTGTTTGTGTCCTGGGAGAAAAGACATGCCCCCCGGACAGACTACAGGTATGAGGGGCAAATTATAAAAGCGAATATTGGCAGGGACCCCAACTAAAAGAGCCGCCTTGACGGAATGCAGCATTAGTGCTGCACAAGATGACTTTTAGTTAAAAACGCCTGGGGGGGGGTGGGGTGACTGGTTCCCTTTAAAGGGAATCTGTCACCATATTTGACTTATCTACACTGTTAATATGGGCATACAGGTTATAGACTGCTGAGGAGTGATTCCTGTATGCCTCATATCTGATGCCCTGTTGCTGAGAAATAATCTATCACTTTATACAAATTACCTCTTCCAGACTTTGGAGAGGATGCTGCCTGGAAGATAACTCAGCCTCCAGAGCTTGTTTTACATGAAGGGGAGTTACCAGTGAGACATATAACTAACACAGAACAGGAGAAATGCAATTTGTCTTCTTCCAAACACATTTTTTGCTTCTCTCTCTCTGCTCTGCTGTATTGCAACAATATTGTAACCCTGTGTGCCTCTGAGATGGAACTGAAGCTGAGAGGAACCTGCAGGTGTGTCAGGTAACAGGAGAGCAAAGAGCGGCCATTACACATCACACTGGAAACTCCCCTTCATGTTTAATAAGCTTTGGAGGCAGAGTAATCATCCAGGCACCATTCTCTCCATAGCCTCGAAGAGGTTATTTATATAAAGTGATAAAAGATGATTTCCCAACAACAACACATTTGATATGAGACACTCAGGTAGGACTGTTTTCAGCATTCTGTAACCTGTATGCCCATATTAATAGTTTCAGTCCTGGGCAAAGTGCGGGCCACATCCAGACCGAGACAGTCGAGGGGCTTTAAAACAGAGGCCTATGGGCCGTACAGTGTCTGCTCGCTTTCTCTGCTGTGTCGTCTCCATCTGCACTGACTTCATTGGTAGAGGAGGGGCCTCCGGCCATTGTCTCCACCAATCAGCGTGTGAAACTGCTGATGCAATTACGTAATTTCATCACGTCAGCTGTTTACCGCGGAGAGTCAGCACAGCGGAGAAGGGAGCAGAAGCAGAGCGCTGCGGAATGGGGCCGAGGTAAGTATGTGGTGGTAATTTTTTTTTTTTTTTTTTTCATGTGTATGGGATTTTTGGGGAGGCTATGGTGGGGTCATGCTGCATATGGGGAGGCTATGGGGGTGACATGCTGCACATAGGGAGGCTATGGGGGTGTCATGCTGCACATGGGTAGGCTATGGGGGTGTCATGCTGCACATGGGGAGGCTATGGGGGTGTCATGCTGCACATGGGGAGGCTATGGGGGTTTCATGCTGCACATGGGGAGGCTATGGGGGTGTCAGGCTGCACATGGGGAGGCTATGGGGGTGTCATGCTGCACATGGAGAGGCTCTGGGGTGTCATGCTGCACTTGGGGAGGCTATGGGGGCCTCCTGCACTAAATAGGGAGGCTATGGGGGCCTCATGCATCATATTGGGAGGCCGTGTGATGCTCATGCTGTATAGGGGAAGGCTGTGTGGGGCTCATTGTGTATTTAGGGAGGCTCTGTGGCTCATGCTGTATAGGGGGAGGCTATGTAGGACTCATTCTGTTTATAGGGAGGCTGTATGAGGGCTCTTACAGTATATAAGGGCCTGTACTCGGGTTCAAACAGTATATAGGAGGATGTCAGCATACTTAGTTCTACTCCATATTAAGTGATACAATTAATATTAATCTAATTATCAATAATATAATAATTATAATATATTAATATTGAGTAAAATTAATTTCAGCCTGTTGGTTTGGCTCTCCACAACAGTCTCTCATGTGGCCCCTCGGGAAAATTAATTCCGCACACCTGGTTTAAATAGGTGACACATTTCCTTTAATTTTTAGTGTTTTCATTTTAAATCCTGATCAGGTATATTAGCTTTAATTCTTGAAGAACTAACTAGCAAAAATTGTCACCCTCATAACAAGTTAGGGTACTGTCACACAGTGCAATTTTGATCGCTACGACGGCACGATCCGTGACGTCGCAGCGTCGTATGATTATCGCTCCAGTGTCGTAGACTGCGGTCACACGTTGCAATCACGGCGCTGGAGCGATGCCGAAGTCCCCGGGTAACTAGGGTAAACATCGGGTTACTAAGCGCAGGGCCGCGCTTAGTAACCCGATGTTTACCCTGGTTACCAGCGTAAACGTAAAAAAAACAAACACTACATACTTACATTCCGGTGTCTGTCCCCCGGCGTTCTGCTTCTCTGCACTGTGTAAGCACCATAGCCGGAAAGCACAGCGGTGACGTCACCGCGTCACCGCTGTGCTCGCTTTCCGGCCGGCAGGCGCTCACAGTGCAGAGAAGCTGAGACGCCGGAGGACAGACACCGGAATGTGAGTATGTACTGTTTGTTTTTTTTACGTTTACGCTGGTAACCAGGGTAAACATCGGGTTACTAAGCGCGGCCCTGCGCTTAGTTACCCGATGTTTACCCTGGTTACAAGCGAACACATCGCTGGATCGGTGTCACACACAACGATCCAGCGATGTCAGCGGGTGATCAAGCGACGAAAGAAAGTTCCAAACGATCTGCTACGACGTACGATTCTCAGCAGGGTCCCTGATCGCTGCTGCGTGTCAGACACTGCGATATCGTAACGATATCGCTAGAACGTCACGAATCGTACCGTCGTAGCGATCAAAATTGCACTGTGTGACAGTACCCTTAGTGTGCTTTTTTTGTCATGGCAGAGTTGAAATTTAAGAACTAATTGACTGCCTTGTGGCATTCTATGTATTATCGGGTATTTCAATAGATTTTAAAATGAAAATACAGAATTCATGGGAGATTATAGGTCTTAGGGCCCATGGTCTTTTTATTAAAGGGAACTGGTCACCATGAAAATGCAGTCCAATCTGTAGACAGAATGTTTACAGAGCAGGGGGAGCAGAGCATATAGTTTTGTGAGAAAATGTTCAAGTATAACCCGTTTTTTAATCCTTCTGCTCTTTGTGTGCTTTTCAGTCCACTAGGCAGCCTGATTAGTGACTGGCAGCTATCTCTACATATGTGCATATTGAGGCACCTGTCAGTCACTGATAAGATCGCCACTAGGCCAAAAATCCCAGAAAGAGCAGAGATTTAAATGATTAAAACTACAGGTTATACTGAATGTTTTTTTTTCAGAAAGCTACATATCAATGTGCTCTGCTGCCCCTGCTTTATAACATTCTACCTGCGGATTGTACTGTTTTTCCATGGTGACAGGCTTCCTTTAATAGAGCAATAGTACAGGTCTAAGGTGCACATAATATTTTTTTTTTTGTAACTTTTTTTCTTGGTGCAAAGTGTGCCTTATAGCACAAAACATACACTAAATGAGCAAGAGAAAAGTATATACCTTGTTCAGTGTTTTAATACTGAGATTTTCACTTAAGAAAATCAAGCATCATTCTCAACAGTGATGCAAAGGGGCTGCCTTGTTTTGCAGTGGTCACTTGCCTTGATGTCTGTCCTCCTGCCATGGGTCTGTTAGCACAGGGCTTCCGTTTATTCTTCATTTTGTGGAAGTGTCTGAAATGGGCTTGATAGTTGTGTAACAAACGGCTTCCTCTGCCACAATTAACTATTTAATCCATGACCTGAGTTGGAGCATGGACACAATAGAATTAAAACGATTACCAGTAGTTGTACAAATATATTAATTTAATTGTTTTGGGACATCCGCCTGCTTTTTATATTCTGGCTTTGAATGCTGAGCAAATGTTTTTGTATAGTCATTGGTGGTTACATTTTTCTTTCCAGGAAAAGGACAATCGATCACGGCACAAATCCCTTCTGGATTTATCAGGACTAGACCTGGAGCTTCTCTGGAAGTTTTATAAGAAATTACAGGACAGGTAAACTCTTAATTTATTTGTTTTCCATCAAAGCCTGAAATAATGTGTAATTACTCTTGTGTCCAAGTATTGCAACCAGAATACGACCCAAACCTTAACAAGAATGACATCCACGCTCCTATTGGTTGTTGAAGGATTCATGACCATGGTGAATGGCTCTATACGTTTGGTCTGTAGTAAGTCACCTTCATGTATTGGTTTTCTAGCTAAGCCATAATCCAAAGACCCTAATCATAGGAGTTCAGTTGCCAGGACCCACTATTCTATAGAATGAAGCAGCAGTTTTTTTTGTTTTTTTTTTAAACTCGTTTTATTGAAGTAGTCTTCAAGTAAACGTTACAATCATAAAGTAAAAGAAAAAAAATCATAATTGTATCACATCGTAAACAGGAATATTAATTATGTAGTCTACAATTACAAACAGTAATTACAGTACATTAAAGGGAACCTGTCAGCAGATTTTGCCGCTATAAGATGCGGCCACTGCCTTTCAGGGCTTATCTACAGCATTCTATAATGCTGTAGATAAGCCCCCGATCTGACCTGCAAGTGAAGAAAAATAAGTTTTATTATACTCACCCGGGGGGTGGGGGTGGGGTCCTGTCCAATTAATGTTGCAGGTCCGGGTCCAGCGCCTCCCATCTTTTTGCAATGCCACCCTCCTGCTTCTTTATCGCTCCCTGGCATCGGTGCGTCAGCGCAGGTGTACTTTTTTACCCTGTTGAGGGCAGAGTAAAGTACTGCAGTGAGCAGGCGCCGGGCTTCTCTGACCTTTCCCAGCGCCTGCGCACTGCATTACTTTGCTCTGCCCTCAACAGAGCAAATAAGTACGCCTACGCAGGAGTTCAAATGCCGGGGAGCGATGAAGAAGCAGGAGGGCGGCATCGCAAGAAGATGGGAGGCGCCGGACCTGCGACACCCATCGAACCGGACCGCCCCCCCCTGGGTGAGTATAATATAACTAATTTTTCTTCACTTGCAGGTTGGACCGGGGGCTTATCTACAGCATTATAGAATGTTGTAGATAAGGCCTGGAAGGCAGTGGCCGCATCTTACGGCAAAAACTGCTGACAGGTTCCCTTTAAGGCACACATAAATATAATGCATTACACACATCTGAAACTGCAGAATTATGCTAGTAGAGCAGTGATCAAGACATATATTAACTCAAAGCGAATTTACACTCCTAATTTAATTTGTCAGTTAAGTTATAAAAAAAACAACAAAAAAACCCCCCAATATCTGATGATACCCTTAAGCACTATCAAATCAATTATCAAATGGAAAGAGCATGGTACAACAACAAACCTGCCTTGAGAGGGATGCCCATCAAAACTCTCAGCCCGGGCAAGGAGGGAATTAATTAGAGAGGCAGCACAGAGACCAAGGGTATCCCTGAAGGAGCTGCAGAGTTCCCAAACTGAGACTAGAGTATCTGTCCATACGACCCAGTAAGCCGTAGAGATGGCCTTTATGGAAGATTGGGCATAAAAAAGCCTTTGCTTACACACACTAAATTGTAAACCTCGTTTTGAATTTGCCAAAAGACATGTGGGAGACTCTCCAAATATGTTAAGAAAGGTGCTGTGGTCAGAGGAGACCAAAATTGAGCTTTTTGGCCACCAAGGTAAACACTGTCTTTATTCAGTCGCCATGACAGCACAACGAGAGGGGATCCGCCCTTCAGGGACAGGAAACCTCAGACATAAAAGGGCGGCACCTCACTCCCCCGTCAGTTGGTTTCCTGTCCCTGACAGTGGAACCTCTTCAGGCAGGCCTTGAGAAGAAGGTCGAAGAAAAGAAGTTTTCATCCTCTTGGGACAAGGTCCCGAAATTGGATGCAGCAGTGGCCAAAGCGTGCAAAAAAACTTCTCTCCCATTTGAGGATTTAGAAAACCTAAAGGACCCACTTGATAGGAAAGCCGATGTGTTCCTTAAAGGCGCTTGGGAAACGTCAGCGGGATCCCTGAGGCTGGCAATTGCGGCCACTTGCACAGCCCGGTCATTGATGGTGTGGCTGGGCCACCTGGAAGACCAACTCAAGGATAAGGTTCCTAGAAATGAGATCCTATCTTCTATGTCCATAATTCAGGATGCAGCAGCCTTCCTTTCGGATGCGTAAGCGGATTCTGTTAGGCTTGTCGCAAGATCCTCAGCCTTATCTAATGCAGCCCGTAGAGCACTTTGGATAAAATGTTGGCCAGGAGACTTACAGGTCAGATCAAAACTATGTGGCATCCCCTGTGAAGGGGTTCATTTGTTTGGACCGGTGCTAGATGAACTACTAGAAAAGGCGGGTGACAGTAAAAAGCGATACCCTCTTTTGAGAAAATCATTTTATAGGCGGGATTACAACAGAGGATGGTCTTATCGCCGAAGATCTGACAGAGATTCAAATAGAGAATCGACCAGATATAACTCCAACAGAAGAAGAGGTAGAGGATATATGTTTAACTCCTCTCGGGACTCTAAAAAAAACCTCAATGACTGGCGGTCCAGGTGGGCGGTTGGCTTTTAGCCTTCTACCCGGCCTGGTTGAAGATCACCAATAGTCCGTGGATTCTCAGTATCATCAAAGAGGGTTTAAAATTCCAGTTCCATCATATCCCTCAGGACAAATTTAAATTAACTCCCATCCGTTCTTCTCCTGCAGAACAATTGGCACTGGAGTCAGAAGTCCAGGATCTCCAACAAAAAAGGGTTCTGATTACAGTACCGTACCCACGGAAGAGCGAGGTAAGGGGGTTTTTATTCCCCTTTATTCCTGATAAAAAAAACCTGATGGGTCATATCGTACCATCATCAGTCTAAAAGGCCTGAATGAATTCTTGCTGATCCCATCCTTTAAAATGGAATCTGTGAAAACGGCAAAAAAACTTCTCTTTCACAATTGCTTCATGGTTGTCTTAGATCTGAAAGACGCTTATTATCATGTCCCAATACATGTAAATCAGCGTTTTCTCAGGGTGGCAGTTTCACTTGCCGGCACAGTAGAGCACTTTCAATATCAGGCACTCCCCTTTGGTGTTGCAGTTGCACCCCATGTTTTCACTAAGATCATGGTAGAGGTTATGGCACACCTTCACGAACAAAACATACTAATAATTCCCTACCAAGATGATTTATTGATTGTGGGACGTTCAGAGTCACATTGTAAAGACCAGTTGGGGAAGGTGATAGCAGCATTACATAACTTAGGATGGGTTATTAATCTCAAGAAGTCTCGTCTGCAGCCCTTAAAATCACAGGAGTTTTTAGGTCTTATCATAGACTCGGGTCAGCAGGAATGTCGCCTGCCGGACTCAAAAGTGAACAGTATTCATCAGCTGGCCACCAGAGCGATTAATAATCCCGTAGTCTCCTTAAGAGGAGCGATGTCACTTTTGGGTTCTCTTACTTCTTGTATTCCGGCGGTGCTCTGGGCACAGTTTCATTCCAGATCTCTGCAGTGGGATGTTCTACATAATTTTCGTCGGCTGGGGGCTAATCTCGATAGTAAATTTTCACTATCTGTTGAGACCACTAATTCACTAATTTGGTGGATGCACATACTGAATCTTCGTAGAGGGGTACCCTGGACAAATCAGATAACACGAGTAATAACAACTGATGCTAGCCCCATGGGTTGGGGGGCACACTGGGAGAGTAATTGGATCCAGGGTCTGTGGTCCCAGTCTGAAAGAAACTCATCCTCCAATCTAAAGGAATGGTTAGCGGTAGAACGCGCGTTAAATGGGTTCCTTATACCCCTACAAGGTAGACATGTCAGACTATTCTCTGACAACCAGGTGACCGTTGCCTATATTAACCATCAAGGAGGTACGCGGTCTGGGTCGTTAATGGACGTTGCGAATCGTATTTTTCAGATGGCCGAGAATCACCTACTTTCCCTTACGGCTCTTCATATAAAGGGAAAACTCAATACCATGGCCGATTATTTAAGCCGCAATGAACTCAAACAAGGGGACTGGTCTCTAAAACCGGCTGTCTTCAATCAGATCGTACATTTATGGGGATGTCCAGAAATAGATCTCTTTGCCAGTCGAGGAAACAGAAAACTACATCAATTCTGTTCCCTAAATCCAAGGGACAACCCATATGCAGTCGACGCTCTCCTAATCTCCTGGAACTTCAGTCTCGCCTATGCCTTTCCCCCTCTAAACCTGATTTCTATAGTTCTGAGGAAAATACGGGAAGACAGGGCCCGAGTGATCCTAATAGCCCCGTTCTGGCCCAGAAGGTCGTGGTTCCCATGGCTGAGGAACACGTCCATTTCCCAGCCATGGATCCTCCCAGAAATACCAGACCTCCTCTCCCAGGGTCCAATCCTGCATCCACGAGCAGCCAACTTACACCTAACCGCGTGGAGTTTGAGAGGTCATTACTAAAGGGGAAAGGATTTTCTCAAAATCTTATAAATACACTTGTTAAGAGTAGGAAAACCTCCACGACAAACATCTATGTCAGGGTTTGGAGAAAGTTCCTATCGAGTTCAGGAGCGCAGATTGATCAAAAACCTTGTATCACTCAAATTTTAGAATTTTTACAAAGGGGCCTAGAGATGGGCTTAGCCACCAGCACCCTCAGAGTTCTGGTGTCAGCTCTGGGGGCGCTATACAATTCTAACTTAGCCAGCAATCACTGGATATCTAGGTTCTTCAAGGCGGTTACCAGATCCAGACCGGTTATTAAACAGAAGATAGTTCCATGGGATCTAAATCTTGTGCTTTCAGCTCTAACACAAGCCCCGTTCGAGCCTATTGAGACTGTCCTGATAAAAATCCTGTCGGTTAAAACGGCCCTCTTAGTTGCCCTCACGTCCGCAAGAAGGGTTAGTGATCTTCAAGCATTGTCTAGGCAACCTCCATATATGCAGTTTAAGGAAGATAGTTGTTATGAAACCTGACCCCCTTTATCTTCCAAAAGTTGCTTCAAAATTTCATAGATCACAAGAGGTGGTCCTACCTTCGTTTTGTTCTAATCCCTCTAATGATAAGGAGCATAGATTCAATTGTTTGGATGTAAGAAGGTGTCTTCTCAAATATATTTCAGTTACAGACACCTGGAAAAAAGATAACTCCCTATTTATATCCTACCAGGGAGTTAGGAGAGGGCTTAGAGTATCAAAAAATACACTAGCCAGATGGATTAGGGAGGCGATATCTCTCACTTATACCGCAGGTGGCGTGGAAATTCCAGAAGGTATAAAGGCTCACTCCACTCGTGCGGTAGCCACATCCTGGGTGGAGAGAGCAGAGGTGTCGATTGAAGACATTTGTAAGGCGGCCACATGGTCTTCTCCATCTACTTTTCTTAGACACTATAGATTAGATCTAGGTGGCTCCTCCGACCTCACGTTTGGGAGAAGGGTGCTGGAGGCAGTGGTCCCTCCCTAGTCACTTTTCACTTCTCTGAAAGTCTCTCGTGCTGTCATGGCGACTGAATAAATACGTAAGCTACTTACTGGTAGCGGTGTTTTTTCAGGAGCCCATGACAGCACCCTTATATTCCCTACCTTCTTTGCTTATTGGGGTCGACACTTCCTTTAGTTAATTCCTAAGTTTATTCACTGGGTGAATTGTACCATGTTTTAAAATTGTTTATGTGCTACTAACCTAGAAGGTCCTTTCGTACTCTGTAAACCAACTGACGGGGGAGTGAGGTGCCACCCTTTTATGTCTGAGGTTTCCTGTCCCTGAAGGGCGGATCCCCTCTCGTTGTGCTGTCATGGGCTCCTGAAAAAACACCACTACCAGTAAGTAGCTTACGTATTTCGCCAAACCAACACTGCTGGTCACCCCCAAGAACACCATCCCCATAGTGAAACATGTTCGTAGCAGCATCATACTGTTGGATTGTTTTTCAGCAGTAGAGACAGGGAAAACGATCTTAGTCGAAGGAAAGCTGGATGGTGTGAAATACAGACATGTTCTTGAGCAAAACCTGTTTCAGGCTGTGATTTGAGGCTGGGACTGAGGGTCACCTTCCAACAAGACATATTATCCAAAGCATACTGCTAAAGCAACACTCGAGTAGTTTAAGGGGAAATGTTTACATGTTTTGGAGCAGCCTAGACAAAGCCCATAGCTTAATCCAATTGAGAATCTGTGGTCAGACTTGAAGATTGCTGTTCACCAGAGGAAGCCACCTAACTTGAATGAGCTGCGGCAGTTTTGCCCTTAAGAATGGGCAAAATTCCCAGTGGCAAGATGTGGAAATCTCAGAGACTTATCCAAAGAGATTTTCAGCTGTGATTGCCTCAAAGGAGGCTCAACTAAGTACTGACTTTAGGTGGGTGAATAGATATGCATATTGATGTTTTCAGTTTTGTCCTCTATTTGTTTGCTTCACAATAAAAAAAATAAATAAAAATGTTCTCATTTGTAAGCATGTTCTTTACATGAAATGATGCAAACCCTCAAAAAAAAGTGAAATTCCAGGATGTGAGGTAGCAAAATGTGGAAAATAACACTATATAAGGTAAAAGTGAGGATAATGTGCTGACTTATAATTGCATTAGAAGTGAATCGCAACACTATCCCAAAATTTGAAGACATTTTTGAGGACACCCTCTATTCTTATATGCGATGTTCTCATATTGTATTATATCATTAACTAGTCTCTTCCACTGTGTTATTGTGGGAGGCCCATCCACCTTCATCCATCTCGGTGCTATTGCCTTCCTGGCAAGAAACATAGTCTCACGAATAAATTTTTTTTTCATAATGGGGCCACACTTCGACTTCTACAACTCCCAATACACGGTTTTGGTGTACAATCTACTGGGGCTCTAATGATTTGTGACAGCATGTTAATCACTTGCCCGTAGTATCGTTGTATGACCACACAATCACCAATAAGATGCCAAAAGTCAGCACCTAAGTGCCTGTAGCTCTGGCTCCTATCAATTTAATGGCATGATCATTGAAGCTGCAGTCCTGAGGAAAGCATGCTTCTCTCCCCAGGTCATTCAGGCTTTGATCAGGGTGAGAAAACTCTCATTTTTAGAAATTTGTCATCGCTCCTGAAAAGCTTTTTTTTCACTGGTGTGAAGATAGACACACCGCTCCCATGTCTTTTTCCTCTTCCATGTATACTTGCTTTTTTTGCACTCATGACTAGAGTCTGGTTTGTCTCTTGGTACCCTCAAAGGCCTGGTCTCTGCACTCTCAATCCTGTTTCAACAAAGTTTGGCCTCTCACCCCCAGGTCAGGACCGTCCTTCATGGAGTTGCTAGTCTAGCACTACTGTATTGTTCACCCGTGGATCCTCAAGCTAATTCTGAGCGTACCAGTTTCAGTTCCTAATCACCACAAAAACGCAGTCAATAAATCCCATAAAATATCACTTTTATTAATTACATAATAAAACCCAATACATGGAAACCGGTACAGTGGAAACGATGGGGACAGTGAAGCACTATGTGGTAGTACAAAAAACACACACAAGGGGCTAAAGGGTACCACCCACCGCATGAACATACCGTGAAGCAGTATACTTTGGTTAACAAACCATGGAAATGGCGAAGTAAGTATATAAATATAAGTTTCAGTTCATGAGGTGGTGGCAGCACTGGTTCAGTCGCTTCTCTGAGTATATAGAGCGACGGCTGTCCTGCACCCCAGGCCCTGACTGACAGCTGGCCCAAATCCAGAGCCAGTGTCAGACACTGCCGAGGGCGTGATTACAGCCGCCGCTCTGTATACTAAGAGCAGTGACTGACACTGGCTGAGCATTATTGCCGGCTGTCAGTCAGGGCCGGGGGTGCAGGTACAGCCGCCGCTCTGTATACTAAGAGCAGTGACTGACACTGGCTCAGCATTAGGGCCGGCTGTCAGTCAGGGCTGGGGGCGCGGTTACAGCCGCCGGTCTGTATGCTCAGAGCAGTGACTGAACTGGCGTCGCCCCTGTTACTAAAACCAGAATATTGTTGGGGGGAATAAAGTTCATTTTCTCCCCGCAGTGATAGGCTACGTGCTGGCAGCGGGCTGGTTAATAATGTCGTTAAGCTGCAGATTAACCCCATATCTGCTGGTTAATAGCAATTTTTTTTTTCTGCTGGCACTTTCCCTTTAAGCAGCAGATTTTTTGTTGCTTTCCCCTGTGAAGTGAGCAGTTTTGCGGTTCCCTGCACAGTAGATATGTGGGATCACCACTATGCAGTATGATCAGTATGTCATTCTAATGATATGTTGCACTATTCTTACATAGGAGAATAGCTCTTCACCCAATAGGAATGTTTCTTTTCCATGACTTGTAATGAAAAACTAATAGAATCTGTAAGGAGTGATTATTTTGTTGCCATTTAAGCTTTTCTGATGATGGATAAAGATATATTAATTTTCAGGTTGTTTCTCCCCACAGCCCCAGAGAAGAGTATATTTCTGCGCAGACTATTCTGTTGCAGCTACTTCAGAGCTGTTCTGGTACCCTCACTGTGGAAACGTCCACCCCTAACTCTAACCAAGTGCAGTATGCTCAGGAATTATATGCTCACTTGTGTAAAGGTAAGTTCCATTTTCTCATATTTCTTACTATTCTGTTCATGGGTTTTCCCAATTAACACATTAATTGTTGACTTGGTTGAAACAGAAGCTGGATACTAAATTGGAGTGCCAGGTCCTGGGAAGATAGCATGGAGGCCATGGATAGTGCTGATAGGACCGCAAAGAAGTGGTAGAATCTGTGGAAGGCAGGGACAACTTGAGAAAAACAGGCCCCACTTTCAGATGGTTGAAGCATGTCACGGGAGCCACGACACAGGGGAATGTGGGTCAAGGGGCTATCGCAATGCAGAAGGAGTTAGAGTAGGGGCTATACTGTCCTGAAGAGGCTTGAAACTGGACCCAAGATCCTCTTCACTCCACGTTATGGGGGTGCAGGCAGGTAGCAGACAAAGCCAGTGCACGAATGTTGACTGCGTCAGAAAACTTTCTTGCATTCAGGTGGAAGTGTTGTGGTAATAATAATAATAATAATGTTTATTTCTATAGAGCCAACATGTTCTGCAGCCCTTTACAACTGTTCTTAGTCTTTTGTCTGGATTATAGAGAGGCCATTTCATTATGTTTCCCTTGCCTAAGGGAGAAACGAGTAGAAGATTAATAAAGGATGAAAAATATAAGCACCTGTGTCTGCATCCTACAAGACACCAAGCTAAACTGAATAGCTTGGTGCCACTAGCCTGTTGAGGAGGAGTCTCCTGTTTTGTTTTTTTGTAAAGGGGTCGTCACCTGCTTGGACAACCCCTTTTCATTCCTCATGTATTGCCACTTTAAAATAAGAACACCTATACTCTCCCCTTGAGCTGTGTCAGCGGTGTCTGCATTCGCATTCCCACAACTCACTTGAGGTTGTTATGTGAGCCCAGTGCCGAAACAGCGCTGGCATCGATTTCCCTGCCTTCAGACAATTCGAACCTCAAGAGTAAAGGTACCTTCACACTAAGCGACTTTGCAGCGAGAACGACGACGATCTGTGACGTTGCAGCATCCTGGATAGCGATCTTGTGTTTGACACGCAGCAGCGATCTGGATCCCGCTGTGATATCGCTGGTCGGAGCTAGAAGTCCAGAACTTTATTTCGTCGCTTGATCACCCGCTGTCATCGCTGGATCGGCGTGTGTGACGCCGATCCAGCGATGTGTTCACTTGTAACCAGGGTAAACATCGGGTTACTAAGTGCAGGGTCGCGCTTAGTAACCCGATATTTACCCTGGTTACCATTGTAAAAGTAAAAAAAAAACCAGTACATACTCAACCTTCTGATGTCTGTCACATCCCCCGGCGTCCACAGGGTTATGCGCTGCTGCCGAGAACTTCCTAAATATCGGGTTACTAAGCGCGGCCCTGCACTTAGTAACCCGATGTTTACCCTGGTTACCCGGGTGCTGCAGGGGGACTTCGGCATCGTTGAAGACAGTTTCAACGATGCCGAAGTCGTTCCCCTGATCGTTGGTTGCTGGAGAGAGCTGTCTGTGTGACAGCTCCCCAACGACCTAAACAGCGACTCTGCAGCGATCGGCTCGTTGTCTATATCGCTGCAGCGTCGCTGAGTGTGACAGTACCTTAAGTCTAAGAGCAGCCTCAGCCCTGACTTCCTGTTGTTGATCAATACGACTGAAGGCGAGGATAGTGAAGACGGTGCTGATTGGGCACTAGGCTCGTGTGACATAACCTCATGTGAGTGCCGGCATGGGAGGCGAGTATATGGGTTTTTATTTTAACAAGGTAAAACAGTAATTGCTGCTTACCTGCCTAGTGTGCATGGTCAATCATACACCCATGGTTTCCTATGTCCCCGATGAAGTGCCTGAAATAGTTATGAAATTATTCTTCTTGATAGTTTTTTTTTTTCATGATAAAGTGTCACTTTAATAGGGCTGTAGACTTATGTCCCCTGTATGCATGTTCAGCACAAGAATAAGGACCCATTAGGAATTGATTGCTTTTCCTGTCTATTAATGTCACAGTTTGGTTAATCACACGGTTCTCTCTCATTCCAGCTATGAACAACATGGACATTTCCTCTTTGCCTTCCCAAGCACTCATACAAGAAATTACAAACACTTTGCTAAATGGAGCTGCAGTTTTTTTCCCTGACCGTCTGGCAAGACGAGATCAGTTGTTTTCATTAATGGTAAGAATATGCAAGTAGGAAGTGTACATTATATCAGTATAAAGAATATAACTTAATTTATTTAAATATTTTCTTTTCTCCTTCGCCACATTGGGGGACACAGGACCATGGGTGTTATGCTGCTGTCACTAGGAGGCTGACACTAAGTTGAGACAAAGAGTTAGCTCCTCCCCTGCAATATACACCCTTATGCTGGCTTCCAGAGACCCAGTTCAAGCTTAGTGTCCGTAGGAGGCACACTGGATTTAACCTTTTTTACCGAACGAAGGGGCTACGGAACCTTTCAAGGCTCCGATCTCTCCGTATCAACAACAGGCGAGCACGGGAGGTTTACCTCTCCGTATCCTCTCCTGCGATGTGGGATGCCACTGCCTGAGCTGACGTTTGGGGCGATGGGCCCCTTCAAGGGCACCGTTCTCCCCCCTGCTTTCAGACGAGCACTGGTGTCACCTCCAGTATCCTCTTCTGCAGCCAGGCCTTTTTTGCTGGACATCTGCCCTGCCCACCAGGTCTCACCCTCGACTGTACAGAGGCACGTTTTCCACTGTGGCGTCCGTGCAGCCCCCACCGCATCACCACTGAAAAAGCGGATGATGGAAGGAGGCGGACGGTTCCTCTCCACCCCCCTTTCATGGGGATGGTGGATGGAGGCTCCCCTAACACTGCACCGTCCTATCTACCTTGGAGCTGGTACAGAGGAGATCCGAGTTTCTCAGCCCCCCCCCCCCCCTTAGGGGTAAGTGCATGTAGGGGTCGCGTTTTAGGGAGGGCACCATGGCGATATGGGCTCCGCGGTGTCCTTTCCCGGCGGTGCGCGCCGGCCGAAGCAGAAAATTTAGTCCCCGGCTTCGGCCTAGTACAGGCCGCATCTCAATAGGCTCCGCCCACACTCGCGTCATTCGTGCGGCTCCGCCCCCGGTCCTGGCGCTTCTCGCTCCTTGCGAGACTACCCCACGAACTCTCGGCGGCCATCTTCCTCTGCACAGCAGCGCCGGCCGGCTTTTCCCACAACATCTAGCAGCTCCGGAGGTTGTTTTCCTTCTATATCCGTTCGAGGGGCACAGGACCTGGGTAAGGAGACGATGCTTAGCGCTTCCCTGCAGCGTTACCCCTCAGCCTTCCACCAGCAGCCTCTTTTCTCACTTTGGGGTACAACATGTCGCAGTCAAGGGGTAAAAAGACCACTAAGGTGCATACCACCTTTTTTACTGCGTGTACCACCTGCCAGGCTCCTCACCCTCGGCCTCAAAGTTCCCCTCTCTGCCCTGCCTGTGATGCCCAATGTGCCCAGGAGCCCTCCGCCGCTACCGACCCCAGTGTATCTAGCCCTCCTCAGTGGGCCGCGTCTGTCACAATCCATGGCTTCGTTGGCCAAAGCGATTGAATCCCTTCATGACCCCTCTGGGGAGCGGGGCACTCTTTTTCATGGGTTAAGAGATCCCTCTATATCAGGGGAAGCGTCGGCCAGCAGGGGCCGCTCTCACCGCAAGGAGGCACGGTCATCCAAAAAACGGATCCGCACTACCTCTCCTGAGCATTCACCACGCCATTCAGCCTCTGGTAGCTCCACTTCTCGCTCACCCTCTCCAGGGGCTCGTAGCTCACGGAGTATGACGCATGAGTATGAGACTGAGTATGAGTCTGACGCATCCTTAGATCCGGATGCTCCGGAGTTTAGATCTACTGTTGACTCCCTCATCGAGGCAGTCAATCATGCGCTAAAAGTGGACGATGACCCTAATTCTGCTCCGGACCATTCAGTCTCCTTTACGAGAGCCAAGCGTTCCCATAAGGTGTTCGCCCCTCACCCAGATTTCCTGGATATAGTCCGGCGACACAGGGAGCAACCGGATAATCGTTTTACGGGCAAAAGGGCCCTGGAATCGAAGTATCCCTTTTCCGCAGATCTTGTTAAAGATTGGACGGAATCTCCACTAGTAGATCCTCCGGTATCGCGCTTGGCTACCAAGACGCTCTTATCCGTACCTGATGGTGCTTCAATTAAAAATCCCACAGAACGCCAGCTAGATTCCCTAGCTTGCTCAGTGTACGAGGCCTCAGGTTCCTCCCTATCTCCTTCCTTCACGGCGGCTTGGGTTGCCAAAGCGATGGTTTTCTGGGCAGATGCCCTGGCAAAATCCATTTAGGAACAGGATCTCCCGTCTGAGGCGGCAGACCTTGCCAAACAAATTGCCATGGCTGGAGATTGTGATGTACGCGTCTTTAGACGCAGCGGACTGTGCGGCAACTGCGGCTTCAAACGCCATCACCATAAGGAGAGCTATTTGGCTTGGAGAGTGGCGCGCAGATTCCTCCTCAAAGAAGTCTCTGATTTGCCTTCCTTTTCAGAGCGGACGTCTCTTTGGAGAAAAATTAGACCAGCTTATTTCCGACGCTACAGGTGGGAAGAGCAAGTTCCTCCCACAACACAGGCCAAAAACTGCTTTTCAGTGCCAACAATATTTTCGCTTTCGGCCCTTTCGCAGTAGCCTATTCTGGTCCAACTCCGCAGCCTCGTCCAGGTCAGAACGATCTCCACGCACAGACAGAGACTCCCGGCCTTCATACCGGCCGAATCAGTCCTGGCGAGGAAAACCTAGACAACCCAGAAACAGAGGGTCCAGGCCTGCCAGATTCCCTTCACAATGACTCGGGGACTCTCCCAGTTGACACCTCCAAAATAGGCGGACATCTGCTTCTCTTTCAACAAGTCTAGCTTTCCGTCGTCCATGACGAATGGGTCAGAGATTTGGTGTCTTCTGGTTACAAAATAGAATTCTCCGCCTCTACTCCAGCAAGGTTTTTCCCCTCTCGTCTTCCAAGTTCGGGGGCTCAATCTCGCACACTTCATCGCGCCATCAAATCCCTCCGCCAAAACGGGGTCATTGTTCCGGTCCCAGAACACCAGAGGTTTTTACTCAAACCTCTTCGTCGTTCCGAAAAAGGACGGAACGGTGCGCCCTATTTTGGACCTAAAGCTCCTAAACAAGCATGTAAAGGTTCGGCACTTCAGGATGGAGTCACTCCGGTCAGTCATCTCCTCAATGGGGAGTCCTAGTCCTAGCATCAGTAGACATCAAAGATGCTTATCTCCATATCCCAATCTTCCCGCCACATCAAAAGTTCCTCCGCTTCGCCATCCAAGAGGACCACTTTCAATTCACGGCCTTACACTTCGGCCTCACCACTGCGCCCAGGGTATTCACAAAGGTCATGGCGGCGGTCATGGCCATTCTTCACTCCCGAAGAGTGGTCGTTTTGCCATACTTGGACGACCTCATGATAAAGGGTCCATCTTATCAGGCCTGCGAAGCAAGCGTCTGCATTACCTTGGATTCTCTTTCGCACCTGGGCTGGTTAATCAACTTGGACAAGTCCTCCCCCATTCCTGCCCAACGGATCTCCTTCCTATTCATGATCCTGGACACGTCGAAGGGGCTGGTCTTGCTACCTCGGTCCAAGGCCCAAGAGCTTCAGCAGGGAGTTCGGACGCTCTGTCATCCGCACCCGCGGTCCATTCGGTTTGCCATGAGGATCCTGGGGAAAATGGTGGCTGCAATAGAAGCGGTTCCCTTCGCTCAGCTCCATCTCTGCCCTTTACAACAGGCTCTGCTGGACAATTGGGACATGAGTCCCTCATCCCTCGATCGGCCATGTCCTCTGTCCCCACGGATCAGGCAAGCCCTCACATGGTGGACTCTGGGATCATCTCTCCTCCAGGGAAGGTCTTTTGTCCCGATCCGCTGGCTGGTGGTAACTACCGACGCCAGTCTCCTCGGTTGGGGAGCGGTGTTTCGCCACCACACTGCCCAGGAGATTTGGACAATTCGGGAGTCGAGACTTCCCATAAACATTTTGGAGATTCGAGCGATCAGACTTGCTCTGAGACGCTTTCACTTCCTGCTCGCGGGTCACCCAGTTCGAATCCAATCGGACAACGTCACAGCAGTGGTGTACATAAACCATCAGGGAGGTACCCGCAGCAGGCCGGCGTTGCAGGAGGTCTCCCACATTCTCCGTTGGGCCGAGGCCAACCACTCCACCATTTCCGCAGTGCACATTCCAGGCGTCGAGAACTGGGCGGCGGATTTTCTCAGCCGTCAGGGTCTCGCCTCGGGGGAGTGGGAACTCCATCCGAAGGTTTTCCAGCAGATTTGCCTTCGCTGGGGGACTCCAGACGTTGATCTGATGGCGTCCAGAATGAACTCCAAAGTTCCCAACTTCATAGCACGTTCTCGGGATCCCCAGGCCATCGGGGTGGATGCATTGATATTCCCGTGGCATCAGTTCCAACTCCCGTACGTGTTTCCTCTGCTTCCTTTATTGCCGAAGGTGATCCAAAAAATCAAGACCGAGGGGGTTCCGGTGATTCTTGTCGCTCCAGATTGGCCACGTCGCGCATGGTACGCGGAGCTCGTTCAACTCGTATCCGACGTCCCCTGGCGGTTACCAGACCGTCCAGACCTGCTTCGCCAAGGGCCGATCTACCACCAGAGCTCAGGGGCCCTACGTTTAACGGCGTGGCTGTTGAAACCTGGATTCTAACTCAAGCTGGTTTCTCCCAGCAGGTCATTCCCACCATGATAAGCGCTCGTAAAGCGTCTTCCGCTTGCATCTATCACCGCACCTGGAAAACCTTCTCATGGTGCAGGCTCCGAGGTCGCCCTCCGCTTGTTTTCTCAATCCCTACCATTTTGGATTTTCTACAGTCCGGCCTGGATTCCGGCCTGGCGCTCAGTTCCCTCAAGGGTCAGATCTCCGCGTTATCTGTGTTGTTCCAACGTAAGATTGCTGCCAACTGGCAAGTCAGGACCTTCATTCAAGGGGTCTCCCACGTGGTACCACCCTACAGAATGCCTTTAGAGACCTGGGATCTCAATTTGGTTCTGGGTGTGCTTCAGGAACCCCCGTTCGAACCTTTGCAGGATGTCCCGCTATCTGTCCTCTCCTGGAAGGTCGCCTTCCTTGTGGCGGTAACATCTATCAGATGGTTCTCGGAGTTGGCCGCACTATCCTGCCGGGCACCTTTTTCTTTCCTTTCACCAGGACAAAGTAGTCCTACGCCCATCTCCAGATTTTCTCCCTAAGGTGGTTTCATCTTTTCACCTTAACGAAGATATCATTATTCCCTCCTTCTGCCCACAGCCAAAACACAGGGTCAAAGAAGCCCTGCACACCCTGGACGTGGTACGGGCCCTCAGGAGGTACATTTCTAGGACTGCTCCCTTCCGCAGATCGGACTCCCTCTTTGTCCTCCCGGAGGGTTACAGAAAGGGTTAAGCCGCGTCTAAGGCCACAATAGCCAGATGGATCCGTTCTACAATTCAAGAGTCCTATCGGGTCAGGGGCAGTCCTATCCCGGCTGGGATTAAAGCACACTCCACTCGGTCGATGGGTGCTTCCTGGGCCATCCGGCACCTGGCAACGGCGGAGCAGGTTTGCAAGGCCGCAACGTGGTCGAGCCTGCATACTTTCACAAGACACTACAATGTCCAAATTCAATCCTCTACGGATGCGGCCCTTGGCAGACGTTTTCTGCAAGCGGCCGTCGCGCATTTATAGTCAGTTGGTACACGGAGTTATTTGGTTGTATTGTTTCCCACCCAGGGACTGCTTTGGGACGTCCCATGGTCCTGTGTCCCCCAATGTGGTGCAGGAGAAATAGAGATTTTTGTGTACTCACCGTAAAATCCTTTTCTCTGAGCCACTCATTGGGGGACACAGCACCCACCCTGTTAGCCTTACGGCTCGTTACCGTTTTGGTTCTTGACTTTTTCTGACATGTTATACTCTAATGTTATGTAATATATTGTTATTAATCTCCTACTACTTTTGCACTGAACTGGGTCTCTGGAAGCCAGCATGAGGGTGTATACTGCAGGGGAGGAGCTAACTTTTTGTCTCAACTTATTGTCAGCCTCCTAGTGACAGCAGCAGCAGCAGTGTCCCCCAATGAGTGTCTCGGAGAAAACGATTTTACGGTGAGTACACAAAAATCCTTATTTTTTGTCTTTGATGGGTATAACTGAATATAAAATGATCACATAAACTGGGAATTGCACTTACTTTTTCTTCTTTTTTTGTGTAGAAAAGAATCACTGAAGAGAAGCAACCAGAATCCACTCAGATCACTTTCCAGTCTCTGTGTACTTATTTCAGGTGACAATTATAATTTTTCTATTTTTTTTTAAGCATTTTTACTTGATCGCCAAACTGCCTAAAACCTTTGTATTGTAATGTAAGTATCTAAGAACAGTGGAAAAACTTTGTAGCTCCTTGCTCACCAGGCATTAAGATAAAATTAGAAAACAATTTTTCATGTCAATTACTGAAAGTTTTTGGTAGGATATGTTTAATGACTTGTGCTAGACAATTTACGGTCACAACAGGAAGTGTGAGCTAAATGCTGTAGCATATATCTGATACCCCACCAAACCAGAGCATTAAGCTTTCGTACCATACAGTCATGGCCAAAAGTATTCACACCCCTGTAATTCTGTCAGATAATACTCAGTTTCTTCCTGAAAATGATTGCAAACACAAATTCTTTGGTATTATCTTCATTTAATTTGTCTTAAATGAAAAACCACAAAGGAGAATGAAGCAAAACATTGATCATTTCACACACAACTCAAAAAATGGGCAAGACAAAAGTATTGGCACCCTCAGCCTAATACTTGGTTGCACAACCTTTAGCCAAAATAACTGCGACTAACCGCTTCCGGTAACCATCAATGAGTTTCTTACAATGCTCTGCTGGAATTTTAGACCATTCTTCTTTGGCAAACTGCTCCAGGTCCCTGATATTTGAAGGGTGCCTTCTCCAAACTGCCATTTTTAGATCTCTCCACAGGTGTTCTATGGGATTCAGGTCTGGACTCATTGCTGGCCACCTTAGAAGTCTCCAGTGCTTTCTCTCAAACCATTTTCTAGTGCTTTTTGAAGTGTGTTTTGGGTCATTGTCCTGCTGGAAGACATGACCTCTGAGGGAGACCCAGCTTTCCCACACTGGGCCCTACATTATGCTGCAAAATTTGTTGGTAGTCTTCAGACTTCATAATGCCATGCACAGGGTCAAGCAGTCCAGTGCCAGAGGCAGTAAAGCAACCCCAAAACATCAGGGAACCTCCACCATGTTTGACTGTAGGGACCGTGTTCTTTTCTTTGAATGCCTCTTTTTTTCTCCTGTAAACTCTATGTTGATGCCTTTGCCCAAAAAGCTCTACTTTTGTCTCATCTGACCAGAGAACATTCTTCCAAAACGTTTTAGGCTTTTTCAGGTAAGTTTTGGCAAACTCCAGCCTGGCTTTTTTATGTTTCGGGGTAAGAAGTGGGGTCTTCCTGGTTCTCCTACCATACAGTCCCTTTTCATTCAGATGCCGACGGATAGTATGGGTTGACACTGTTGTACCCTCGGACTGCAGGGCAGCTTGAACTTGTTTGGATGTTAGTCGAGGTTCTTTATCCAACATCCGCACAATCTTGCGTGGAAATCTCTTGTCAATTTTTCTTTTCCGTCCACATCTAGGGAGGTTAGCCACAGTGCCATGGGCTTTAAACTTCTTGATGACACTGCGCACGGTACACACAGGAACATTCAGGTCTTTGGAGATGGACTTGTAGCCTTGAGATTGCTCATGCTTCCTCACAATTTGGCTTCTCAAGTCCTCAGACAATTCTTTGGTCTTCTTTCTTTTCTCCATGCTCAATGTGGTACACACAAGGACACAGGACAGAGGTTGAGTCCACTTTAATCCATGTCAACTGGCTGCAAGTGTGATTTAGTTATTGCCAACACCTGTTAGGTGCCAGAGGTAAGTTACAGGTGCTGTTAATTACACAAATTAGAGAAGCATCACATGATTTTTCGAACAGTGCCAATACTTTTGTCCACCCCCTTTTTATGTTTGGTGTGGAATTATATCCAATTTGGCTTTAGAACAATTCTTTTTGTGTTTTTTTCATTTAAGACAAACTAAATGAAGATAATAATACCAAAGAATTTGTGTTTGCAATCATTTTCAGGAAGAAACTAAGTATTTTCTGACAGAATTGCAGGGGTGTGAATACTTTTGGCCATGACTGTATGTATTAGTATATGCATATAGAGATTAGAGGCTCAAGGCAGCTATACCACTTAAAGGGAAACTGTCAGCAGGTTTTTGCAGTTGTGTTTTTTAAATAAGATAGTCTTTATTAAGTTTTATAGTACAAAAGAAAACAAGAGGTAACAAAGATCCCCTGTTCTACCTTGCTAGAACAACTCCTGTGTTGCACATCTTTCTAGTAAAAAAAAAATCATAATCTGATCATTTACTAAATCCGTGACATTTTTCCCAAGAAGGAATCCGTGGTTCAAGCATCTGTATTGCCAAGATTTTAACACTAAGGTTCGGATGCGGCTTTAACCCCTTCACCCCCGGAGCTTTTTCCGTTTTCGTTTTTCGCTCCCCTCCTTCCCAGAGCCATAACTTTTTTATTTTTCCGTCAATTTGGCCATGTGAGGGCTTATTTTTTGCGGGACGAGTTGTACTTTTGAACGACATCATTGGTTTTAGCATGTCGTGTACTAGAAAACGGGAAAAAAATTCCAAGTGCAGTGAAATTGCAAAAAAAGTGCAATCCCACACTTGTTTTTTGCTTGCCTATTTTGCTAGGTTCACTAAATGCTAAAACTGACCTGCCATTATGATTCTCCAGGTCACTACGAGTTCATAGACACCTAACATGACTAGGTTATTTTTCACCTAAGTGGTGAAAAAAAATTCCAAACTTTCCAAAAAACAAAACAAAACAAAATTGCGCCATTTTCCGATACTCGTAGCTTCTCCATTTTTCGTGATCTGGGGTCAGGTGAGGGCTTATTTTTTGCGTGCCGAGCTGGCGTTTTTAATGATAGCATTTTGGTGTAGATACGTTCTTTTGATCGCCCGTTATTGCATTTTAATGCAATGTCGTGGCGACCAAAAAAACGTAAATCTGGCGTTTCGAATTTTTTTCTCATTACGCCATTTAGCGATCAGGTTAATGCTTTTTCTCCTACGTATCATTGGGGGACACAGGACGAATGGGTGTTATGCTGCTGCCACCAGGAGGACACTAAGTTAAACACACACAAAAGATTAACTCCTCCCCTGCAGTATACACCCACGGGCTGGACAATCCGGAGCCAGTTCTTACTTAGTGTCTCAGGAGGCACTTGGGTCCTCTGGACCCCACCAATTTTCGTTTTTTAATGGAGAGAAGGGAGCGACAGGCAAATTTTTAGCTCTGATCTCTCCCGCACCAGCAACGGGCAAGTACATGGAGCGTTCCTCCTGTATCCTTTCCCGCGACGATGGATGCCAGCCCTGGCTCACTTCCCAGTGTGGCGACGGTTCCTAAGCGTTCCGATCTCCTTCCATCTCTCTCAGGCGACCATGGGGACTAATCATCCACCTAAGTCTCCTGGAGCCAGGGCACAGCCGGACAGTATGACATGGCGTCCGTGCAGCCGCCCTCTGAATCACCACTGAATAGAGCGGATGACGCAAGGCGGCAGAAGCTCTCCACCCTCTCCCTATCATGGTGAAGGTGGATGGAGCATCGGTCCCATCGCACAAGGTAAGTGCAATGGGCCGACGATCTGACAGGAGACCGCCCGCTCAGGGACCCCTTAATTAATGCGGCGCTGCAGCCGCAGGGCTTAGCAGCTTTATCTTTCTATGGGAGCACGGCGGGCAATGGCGCTCTGTTTGGTGCGGTGGCACAGACGCCACAGTTCACCGGCCCGGGCCGGACTAAAGCAGAGCAGGGAATTCACCGCCCGCCCACGACACGCCCCCTCCCTGGGCGCTTCTCGCTCCCGAGAAGCGCTCTTCTCACATCTCGGCGGCCATCTTGGACCAGGAAGTGCGCTGGCGGCTCTGCAGCTCCGCAGCGCACAGGACCTCAGGATCTCCCTGCCAGGCCACCGCAGAACTTTTGGTGAGACACACTCGGTACGATTGTCTCCCCCCCTGTCAGTACGCTCACTTTATCACAGAAATGTCACAGTCTAAGCAAAAACGGACTGGAAAGACCCACTCTGTTATTTTTGCTGTGTGCACCTCCTGCAAAATATCTCTGCCCCGAGGTCACACTGTCCCGCTGTGCACTGCCTGCGAAATGTCTGCGGCACAGGATACTCCGGCCTCTGTCCCGGAATGTAGTGAGCCTAGTACCCCCGCATGGGCGTCCTCTCTTGCTCGATCTGTGGCATCCTTGGAAAGGACGATACAGTCCCTCCGTGAGCCGTCCCTTACCCAGGGCACTTCCACGGATGATGTAACGCGGTCTAAGAACCCCTCTCGGCCTAGAGGTCGTACCGTTTCCAGAAGCCCTCACTCATCTAGGAAGAGGTCCAGGGTGATATCTCCGGTCCGTGATCAGCCCTCCGGCTCAGAGAGCGAGGTCTCTCGTCACTCATCCCCTACTCATAGCAGGGAATCTTTTCCGGACGACGCATCCAGCACGTCCTGCTCCCCAGAGTATCGTCACGACCAAGAGACTCTAGATTCTCTCATAGAATCCGTAAGCCAGACGCTACAGTTAGAGGAGGAAACCCCGTCCAAGGCGGTTCATCCCGTGTCATTCGGGCGAACCACAAAGCCTCATAAATTTTTTCCTACGCACCCTCAATTCAAGGACATTGTGGATCTCCATAGAGTCCGTCCGGATAAACGTTTCTCAGGTCAGAAGGCTATGCAATTGAAGTATCCGTTTGCACAGGACCTGGCTAAGGAGTGGTCTCAGTCACCTTCCGTGGACCCGCCAGTGTCGCGGCTAGCCACCAAGGCGGTTCTATCCTCCTCTGAGGGTGCGTCCATCAAGCATCCCACCGATAGACAAATAGAACAGATGGCTCGATCGGCTTTTGAAGCCTCCTCAGCTTCTCTCTTTCCCTCTTTTGCCGCCACTTGGGTTGCAAAAGCCATGTCCCATTGGGCCGAGTCTTTGTCCTCTACAGCACTACGTGCCGACTTACCCCCAGGAATTTCTCACCTGGCAATTCAGATCGCCAGAGCGGGGGATTTTGTAGTTTCCGCATCCCTAGATGCGGCCAACTGTGCCTCGCAGGCAGCGGCCAATGCTGTCACGATCCGCAGATCCCTTTGGCTCAGGGACTGGAAAGCGGACTCAGGATCCAAAAAAATCCCTCACGTCTCTCCCATACCAAGGCGAACGCCTATTTGGGGATAAACTAGACAAAATCATCGCAGACTCCACAGGAGGAAAGAGCAAATTTCTTCCCCAGCAACGTACTTTTCGCCCCTTTCGCAACCAACAGGGCCGAGGCCGATATTTCCGTTTCGGCTCCAATTGGTCTAATCCCTCCTCCGCACCACCCAGCGTCGGGAGAGGTCAGCGCAAGGACAGAGCCTCCCAGCCGTCTTTCAAACCTTCTCCCACTTGGAGAGGCAGACCCAGACAACAGGGATCCCGAGGGCCCAGACCTAACAGGTCTCCACCTCAATGACTTTGGGCAAACGCCGAAGGACACCGACAGAGTAGGCGGCCGCCTACTCTTCTTTCGGGATGCGTGGCTCTCGGTAGTTCCCGACCGATGGGTCCGCGACCTAGTGTCCTTCGGTTACAAGATAGAGTTTGTCTCTATTCCCCCATCTCGTTTCTTTCAGTCCCCTCCTCCCAGGGCAAGGGTCTGTCAGTTTTTCCAGGCCATAAGGTCGCTATGGGAAGACGGGGTCATCATCCCGGTACCTCAGAACGAGAGGTACCAAGGTTTCTATTCCAATCTTTTCATTGTACCAAAGAAGGACGGCTCAGTACGTCCAATATTAGACCTCAAGCTTCTAAACAAATACGTCCGCGTTCGTCAATTCCGTATGGAGTCCCTCCGCTCGGTAATTGCCTCTCTGGAAGAGGGCGAGTTCCTTGCATCTCTAGATGTTCAAGACGCGTACCTGCACATTCCCATCCTACCGTCTCATCAGCGCTTCCTCCGCTTCGCGGTCCAGGGGCACCATTTTCAGTTTGTCGCCCTACCCTTCGGGCTGGCCACCGCTCCTCGGGTGTTCACCAAGGTCATGGCAGCTGCCGTGGCCATTCTCCATGCTCGAGGCATAGTGGTGTTGCCCTACTTGGACGACATCCTCATAAAAGGCCCCTCCTTTCGATCCTGCTCAGAGGCAGTGGACGTCACTATAAATACCTTTTTGCGTCTGGGTTGGAAAATCAACTTCAGGAAATCTTCCCCAGTCCCGGCTCAAACCATTTCCTACCTGGGAATGATTTTAGACACCTCTCAAGGTCTGGTACTCCTACCTCAGGAAAAGGTATCCACTCTTCAGAGAGAAGTCCGAAAACTTACCCAACCTCGCCCTCACTCCCTACGTTTCTCCATGAGGGTACTCGGCAGGATGGTGGCAGCGATGGAGGCAGTGCCCTTTGCTGTTTTTCACCTCCGTCCCCTTCAACATGCCCTTCTAACAGTATGGGACAGGAATCCCGCCTCGCTCGACCGCCGTCTCCTGCTCCCTCGCCCAATCAGGCAGTCCCTCAGGTGGTGGACCAAGAGGTCCTCCCTGACTCGGGGGAAGTCTTTCCTTCCGGTGCACTGGCTGGTTGTCACAACGGACGCCAGTCTCTTCGGCTGGGGTGCAGTGTTCCAACGTCACTCGACTCAGGGTCGCTGGTCCCCGCAGGAATCCCAGCTGCCCATCAACATCCTAGAGATTCGGGCAATCAGACTGGCTCTCCGCCAGTTTCATCCGTTCCTTTCCGGCCGGGCGGTCAGAGTCCAGTCCGACAACGCCACTGCGGTAGCCTACATCAACCGCCAAGGCGGCACTCGCAGCAGAGCGGCCATGGTCGAGGTAGCGCTCATTCTCCGCTGGGCCGAGACCAATCACTCCATACTCTCAGCAGTTTATATCCCAGGCGTGGAAAACTGGGAAGCGGACTTTCTCAGTCGCCACAGCCTCGATCCCGGAGAGTGGTCTCTCCATCCCGCAATCTTTCACCAGATATGCTCTCGATGGGGGACCCCGGACGTGGATCTAATGGCATCTCGCCTCAATTGCCAGGTTCCCGTCTACATGGCCAGGTCTCACGACCCCTCAGCCTTCGGAGCCGACGCTCTCGTCCTCTCATGGCAGGGTTTCAGACTCCCATACATCTTTCCCCCAATTCCTCTTCTGGCGAAGGTAATCAGGAAGATCAAGGCAGAACGGATTCCAGTACTTCTCATCGCTCCGGACTGGCCGCGCAGGACATGGTACGCCGAGATGATACAACTGGTCTCAGACGTACCTTGGAGGTTACCGAGCCGCGCAGACCTCCTGTCTCAAGGGCCCATTTACCACCCGAACTCAGAGGCCCTGTGTTTAACGGCGTGGCCGTTGAGTCCTGGGTACTGAGGCAGAAGGGTCTGCCCCAGACGGTTATATCTACCATGCTCCGCGCACGCAAGCCTTCTTCCATGCGCATCTACCACCGCGCCTGGAAGGTATACTTCGCCTGGTGCAGGGATCGGGGACGTTCCCCCCTCCAATTTTCTATTCCTCATATTTTGGAATTCCTTCAATCAGGAGTAGACTTGGGCCTTGCCCTCAGCTCTCTTAAGGGCCAAATCTCTGCTCTCTCGGTTCTTTTCCAGAGACGGATTGCAAACAGACTGCAAGTCAGGACCTTCATCCAGGGAGTTTCTCATATGGTTCCGCCTTACAAAATGCCTTTGGAACCATGGGACCTAAATCTGGTCCTCTGTGCTCTTCAGGAGCCCCCCTTTGAGCCCTTGAAAGAAGTGTCCTTGCTGTTCTTGTCGTGGAAGATTGCCTTCCTCGTAGCTGTCACATCTATTAGACGTGTCTCTGAGCTGGCAGCTCTATCTTGCAAACCTCCTTTCCTCGTGTTCCACCAGGATAAGGTAGTTCTACGGACATGTCCGACTTTTCTTCCAAAGGTCGTTTCCTCCTTCCATCTTAATGAGGAGATTGTCCTTCCCTCACTGTGCCCTGCTCCTTCTCACCGCACGGAGAGGGCTCTCCACACTCTGGACTTAGTGAGGGGTCTCAGACGTTATGTCTCCAGAACTGCGTCTCTCCGTAGGTCAGACGCCCTGTTCGTTCTTCCGGAGGGGCCACGGAGGGGTCTACCCGCTTCCAAGGCCTCCATCGCCAAGTGGATTCGTTCCGCCATCCAAGAGTCCTACCGTGTCAAGGGTCACGCCGCACCTCCGGGGATCAAAGCTCATTCTACCCGGTCAGTCGGCGCGTCCTGGGCCATCCGGCACCAGGCTTCGGCAGCACAGGTCTGCAAGGCTGCTACATGGTCCAGCCTGCATACATTCACGAGGCACTACCATGTGCACTCTCAGGCCTCGGCAGACGCGTCCGTCGGTAGGCGAATCCTACAGGCGGCAGTGTCTCATCTGTAGCTCGTAGGCACGCACAGCATTTATAACTTCTTGTGCCCACCCAGGGACTGCTTTGGGACGTCCCATTCGTCCTGTGTCCCCCAATGATACGTAGGAGAAAAGGAGATTTTTGTGTACTCACCGTAAAATCTTTTTCTCCGAGTCATCATTGGGGGACACAGCACCCTCCCTGTTAGCCTAGTTTGGCTCGGTTTTTCTTTTCAGTCTGTGTTTTGACTATGACATGTTTTCTGTTATTAACTGGTTTACTCCTACTGCTTTGTTACCGAACTGGCTCCGGATTGTCCAGCCCGTGGGTGTATACTGCAGGGGAGGAGTTAATCTTTTGTGTGTGTTTAACTTAGTGTCCTCCTGGTGGCAGCAGCATAACACCCATTCGTCCTGTGTCCCCCAATGATGACTCGGAGAAAAAGATTTTACGGTGAGTACACAAAAATCTCCTTTTTTTAATTGATAGATCGGGCGATTCTGAACGCGGAGATACCAAATATGTGTAGGTTTTTTTTTTTTTTTATTGATTTATTTTGATTGGGGCGAAAGGGGGGTGATTTAAACTTTTATGTTTTTTTTATTTTTTTCACATTTTTAAAAACTTTTTTTTTTCACTTTTGCCATGCTTCTATAGCCTCCATGGGAGGCTAGAAGCAGGCACAGCCCGATCGGCACTGCTACATAACAGCGATCATCAGATCGCTGTTATGTAGCTAAAATGCAGGTGTGCTGTGAGCGCCGACCACAGGGGGGCGCTCACAGCCACCGGCAATCAGTAACCATAGAGGTCTCAAGGACCTCTATGGTTACAATGGAGGAGCATCGCCGACCCCCGATCATGTGACAGGGGTCGGCGATGCGCTCATATCCGGCCGCACGGCCGGATGCGGTAGTTAAATGCCGCTGTCTGCGTTTGACAGCGGCATTTAACTAGTTAATAGCGGCGGGTGATCGCGATTTCACCCGCCGCTATTGCGCGCACATGTCAGCTGTAAAAAACAGCTGACATGTCGCGACTTTGATGTGCGCTCACCGCCGGAGCGCACATCAAAGCGGGGGTCCCGACATGTGACGTACTATTCCGTCACATGTCGGGAAGGGGTTAAAGAATAATAATAATAATAATCTTTATTTTTATATAGCGCTAACATATTCCGCAGCGCTTTACAGTTTGCACACATTATCATCACTGTCCCCGTTGGGGCTCACAATCTAAATTCCCTATCAGTATGTCTTTGGAAGAAGGCTACTACTTGCGATATAACGAAATTTTATTTTAAAGAACTAAATTAAAGGAATTGTATGATTGCATACGTCTTGTATATTTTCACATACAAAGGTTAAGTACATATAATGATTAAGTACATATACTGAAATCATCACCAAGGAGCTTTTAAACATAATCTGTCTGGAATATCAGAGAAGCAACACCAAGACAGAGAACCTCTGGGAAATTCACAACACTGCATGGGCATCCCCACTTATGCAGGTATCACAACGCTGTACAGATTTCCAACTTTCTGCTTCTGTTTTAGTTATGTTTCTATGGCCTTAAATAGTGATTTACACTGTGTAACTCTGGTTTCTGCATCGCCCTCTGGTGGCTAGCTTTCGGGATAAGATGAATCAGAGATACCATGCAAACATCAGACAATGGACAATAAACCCACAGAATATAAAAGCTCCCAAGGATTACATAAGTCCACAACTGACAGAGGTTAAACAAACCTCCATGTTTTACATGAACAAACATAGAGAAATATAGAACTATTTGTGAGTTAAAAGCTTTCAGACAATAAGTAAACCGCTCTCCACCGTATAAGTCAGGGGCCATCTTATACGTCGGATGTTGTCTTATACGGTGTGTGCGGAGCTTTGAGGTCGCCGCATATGGTGCAAGGAGCGGTCCCGGATGGTTCCCAGGGTCTGAAGGAGAGGAGACTCTCCTCATCTCATCTGAAACAGTTCCCACGTCATTAACCCATTTAGATTTAGTACTTACAGGGTACCGAATAAGGTACATGTGTGCAAGGTTACTGTAAATCAGAGATATAAGCCTAACAGAGTTACTTACGGTGTTCTTCCCACCCAACCTTATAAATGTTGATTTTGGGATGCTAAATAGTAAAGTTACGGATTATTTGGTGCTAATCTGCCTTCATGTTTGGGTTTTTGTAGTTATTCTAATTTAACCCCTTTCTGCCATTAGACGTACTATTCCGTCCATGTGGGGTGGGCCCTAATTCCCAAGGACGGAATAGTACGTCCAGCACGATCAGCCACGCTCACGGGGGGAGCGCGGCCGATCGCGGCCGGGTGTCAGCTGCATATCGCAGCTGACATCCGGCACTATGTGCCAGGAGCGGTCACGGACCGCCCCCGGCACATTAACCCCCGGCACACCGCGATCAAACATGATCGCGGTGTGCCGGCGGTACAGGGAAGCATCGCGCAGGGAGCGGGCTCCCTGCGGGCTTCCCTGAGACCCCCGGAGCAACGCGATCTGATCGCGTTGCTGCGAGGGTCTCCTACCTCCTATTCCTGCAGGCCCCGGATCCAAAATGGCCGCGGGGCTGCATCCGGGTCCTGCAGGGATTACTTCCGGGTGCCGTACAGGTGCTTGTAAGCCTGCACGGCTGTAAGTGAGATCGGTGGTCTAACAGAGTGCTGTGCACACTGTCAGATCACCGATCTGTAATGTCCCCCCCTGGGACAAAGTAAAAAATAAAAAATTCCCACAAGTGTAAAAAGAAAAAAAAATTCCTAAATAAAGAAAGAAAAAAATAAATATTATTCCCATAAATACATTCCTTTATCTAAATAAAAAAAAATCAAACAATAAAAGTACACATATTTAGTATCGCCGCGTCCGTAACGACCTCACCTATAAAACCATATCACTAGTTAACCCCTTCAGTGAACACCGTAAAAAAAAAAAAAAGAGGCTAAAAACAACGCTTTATTCTCATGCCGCCAAACAAAAAGTAGAATAACACGCGATCAAAAAGACAGATATAAATAACCATGGTACCGCTGCAAACGTCATCTTGTCCCGCAAAAAACGAGCCGCCATAAGGCATCATCAGCAAAAAAATAAAAAAGTTATAGTCCTCAGAATAAAGCGATGCCAAAATAATTATTTTTTCTATAAAATAGTTTTTATCGTATAAAAGCGCCAAAACATAAAAAAAATGATAGAAATGAGGTATCGCTGTAATCGTACTGACCCGAAGAATAAAACTGCTTTATCAATTTTACCAAACGCGGAATGGTATAAATGCTTCCCCCAAAAGAAATTCATGAATAGCTGGTTTTTGGTCATTCTGCCTCACAAAAATCGGAATAAAAAGCGATCAAAAAATCTCCCGTGCCCGAGCATGTTACCAATAAAAACGTCAACTCGTTCCGCAAAAAACAAGACCTCACATGACTCTGTGGACTCAAATATGGAAAAATTATAGCTCTCAAAATGTGGTAACGCAAAAAATATTTTTTGCAATAAAAAGCTTCTTTCAGTGTGTGACAGCTGCCAATCATAAAAATCCGCTAAAAAACCCGCTATAAAAGTAAATCAAACCCCCCTTCATCACCCCCTTAGTTAGGGAAAAATAAAAAAATTTAAAAAATGTATTTATTTCCATTTTAGGGTTAGGGTTAGGGCTAGGGTTAGGGTTGGGGTTGGGGTTGGGGTTGGGGCTAGGGTTAGGGTTAGGGCTAGGGTTGGGGCTAGGGTTGGGGCTAGGGTTGGGGCTAAGGTTAGGTTGGGGCTAGGGTTAAGGCTACAGTTAGGGTTGGGGCTAAAGTTAGGGTTATTGTTGGGGCTAAAGTTAGGGTTAGGGTTTGGATTACATCTACGGTTGAGAATAGGGTTGGGATTAGGGTTAGGGGTGTGTCTGGGTTAGAGGTGTCGTTAGGGTTACCATTGGGATTAGGGTTAGGGGTGTGTTTGGATTAGGGTTTCAGTTATAATTGGGGGGTTTCCACTGTTTAGGCACATCAGGGGCTCTCCAAACGGTCCCATCTCAATTCCAGTCAATTTTGCATTGAAAAGTCAAATGGTGCTCCTTCGCTTCCGAGCTCTGTCATGCGCCCAAACAGTGGTTTACCCCCACATATGGGGTATCGGCGTACTCAGGACAAATTGTACAACATCTTTTGGGGTCCATTTTCTCCTGTTACCCTTGGTAAAATAAAACAAATTGGAGCTGAAGTAAATTTTGTGTGAAAAAAAAGTTAAATGCTCATTTTTATTTAAACATTCCAAAAATTCCTGTGAAACACCTTAAGGGTTAATAAACTTCTTGAATGTGGTTTTGAGCACCTTGAGGGGTGCAGTTTTTAGAATGGTGTCACACTTGGTTATTTTCTATCATATAGACCCCTCAAAATGACTTCAAATGAGATGTGGTCCCTAAAAAAAAAATGGTGTTGTGAAAATGAGAAATTGCTGGTCAAATTTTAACCCTTATAACTCCCTAACAAAAAAAAATTTTGGTTCCAAAATTGTGCTGATGTAAAGTAGACATGTGGGAAATGTTACTTATTAAGTATTTTGTGTGGCATATCACTGTGATTTAATTGCATAAAAATTCAAAGTTGGAAAATTGCTAAATTTTCTAAATTTTAGCCAAATTTCCATTTTTTTCACAAATAAACGCAGGTAATATCAAAAGAAATTTTACCACTATCATGAAGTACAATATGTCACGAGAAAACAGTGTCAGAATCACCGGGATCCGTTGAAGCGTTCCAGAGTTATAACCCCATAAAGGGACAGTGGTCAGAATTGTAAAAATTGGCCCGGTCCATAACGTGCAAACCACTCTTGGGGGTGAAGGGGTTAATACGCTGTTGACCTTGCCAGCAGATGAGGTCCCTAAATAAGACTTGTTTTGTCAAATCTATTTTGGAAGAGTCAAATCAGGGCATTATCCAAAAAGTATGCGAGTTGGGGCATAAGTATCATTTTATCTTATCACAACTGGAATATACTGTATAATTTAGTCCAGGCCAGTATCTTTTGTGTAAATTTCGTTAATAGAGGGGTCAGTTAAGTTGCTTATTTTTTAGCAATTTTAGAGGATACTGGAATACTCGAGTATGTAAACCTAGACATCTCTGGCATCGGAACATTAGTGCATTGTAAAGAAGCATGCCCGGAGACCAAGGAGAGCAGGACCGACTTAACCCAGTTTATTGCCAAGCCCCAAATTTCTCCAAAGCTTGAAATGGTCGCCATCGTGCTCACCAGAGACAAACTCGCATCCCCCAGAAACAGCAGGTCACATCTGCATACAATATCACCTTCTTTTTCTTAATTCAGTGTTGAGTTCCAATTATGTCCTTTCTACGAATTACTACTGCCAAAGGTTCCACCCCTATTGCAAGAAGCAGAGGAGACAAGGGTCCCCACTGATCGGAGAGGAGACAATTGACCAGGCGTACAACTATTCGCTTTTATCTTGGCTTTTCTCCTTCGCCACATTGGGGGACACAGAACCATGGGTGTTCTGCTGCGGTCGCTAGGAGGCTGACACTAAGTTGAGACAAAAAAGTTAGCTCCTCCCATGCAGTATACACCCTCATGCTATCTTCCAGAGACCCAATTCAAGCTTAGTGTCTGTAGGAGGCACACAGGGTCTGCTATTCAGGCCAGAATTTCTCTAATTTTTTGATTTTTTTACTATTTAATTTTTTACCCAGATGAAGGGGCGATGGAACCTTTCAAGGCTCCGATCTCCCCGAACCAACAACAGGCGAGCACGGAGAGTGTCGCCTCTCTGTATCCTCTCCTGCAACGTGGGATGCCACTGCATGGGCTGTTTTTAAGGGCGTCGGGCCCCTTCAAGGGCACCGATCTCCCCTCCTCCCTTAACAGACGAGCACATGGAGTGTCATCTCCACGTATCCTCTTCTGCAGCCAGGCCTATTGCCGGACATTTTGCCCTGCCCACCAGGTTATACCCTCGGATGCTCAGAGGCACCCACCATCGTGGCGTCCGTGCAGCCCCCACTGCATCACCACTGAAAAAAGCGGATGATGGAAGGAGGTGGACGGTTCCTCTCCACCCCCCTTTTAAGGGGTTGGTGGATGAAGGCTCCACCAACCGTGCACCGTCTTAACTACCCCGGGCACAGCTCTGACTTGCTGCATCTTCAATGCCCTTCATATCGGGGTAAGTGCCACCCGGGAGGGGTCTTTTTCCGGCGGTCATAGGAGGGCTCCATAGCAGCAGGGACTCCACAGGGCTCCTCGGCATCTTTCCCGGCGGTCCGCGGGTGTGCGCTGGCCGAAGCCATAAATTTAGTCCCCGGCTTCGGCCTAGTGCGGGTCGGATCCCGATAGGCTCCGCCCCCAGACCTGGCTCGCTCCTTGCAAGACTACCTCCCAGCTCTCGGCAGCCATCTTTCCCCACTGCACAGCAGCTCCGGCCGCTTTCTGCACGTGTCAGCACTCCTGGATGCGGTCTTCCCCTACTCAGCGCCACCTCATCAGATTGCGGGACACAGGACCTGGGTAAGTAGACTGCTCTAGGTGCTTCCCTGCAGCTTTACCCCCACATCGCTTCCACTAGCAGTGTTTTTACTTATATTGGGGTACATCATGTCGCAGTCAAGGGCTAAAAAGACTACAAAGGTACATACCACCTTTTTCACTGCGTGTACCACCTGCCAGGCTCCTCTCCCTCGGCCTCAAAGCTCCCCTCTCTGCTCAGCCTGTGATGCCCAATGTGCTCAGGAGCCCTCCGCCGCTACCGACCCAGTGTATCTAGCCCCCCCGAGTGGGCCGCGTCACTGTCACAATCCATGGCTTCGTTGGCCAAAGCGATAGATTCCCTTCATGACCCCTCTGGGGAGTGGGGCACTCATCTACCTGTGTTGAGACCCCTCCCTTACAGGGGACTCATCGGCCAGCAGGGGCCGCTCTCACTGAAGGAGGTACGGACATCCAAAAAACGGATCCGCACTACCTCTCCTGATAGTTCATGCCATTCAGCCTCTGGTAGCTCCACTTCTCGCTCACCCTCTCCAGGGGCTCGCAGGGAACATGACTCCGAATATGAGTCTGAGGCATCCTTGGACCCGGATTCTCCGGAGTTTCAATCGACTGTGGACTCCCTCATTGAAGCCGTCAATCACGCGCTAAAGGTTGACGATGACCCTAATTCGGCTCCGGGTCATGCGGTATCTTTTAACCCCTTCCTGACATCTGACGTACTATCCCGTCGAGGTGGGGTGGGCCCGTATGACCACCGACGGGATAGTACGTCATACGCGATCGGCCGCGCTCACGGGGGGAGCGCGGCCGATCGCGGCCGGGTGTCAGCTGCATATCGCAGCTGACATCCGGCACTATGTGCCAGGAGCGGTCACGGACCGCCCCCGGCACATTAAACCCCGGCACACCGCGATCAAACATGATTGCGGTGTACCGGCGGTATAGGGAAGCATCGCGCAGGGAGGGGGCTCCCTGCGGGCTTCCCTGAGACCCCCGGAGCAACGCGATGTGATCGCGTTGCTCCGAGGGTCTCCTACCTCCCTCCTCGCCGCAGGTCACGGATCCAAGATGGCCGCGGCATCCGGGTCCTGCAGGGAGGGAGGTGGCTTACCGAGTGTCTGCTCAGAGCAGACACTTGGTAAGCCTGCAGCCCTGCACAGCAGATCGCAGATCTGGCAGAGTGCTGTGCACACTGCCAGATCAATGATCTGTGATGTCCCCCCCTGGGACAAAGTAAAAAAGTTTTAAAAAAATTCCCCACATGTGTAAAAAAATAAATAAAAAAAATATCCTAAATAAAGAAAAAAAATATATATATTATTCCCATAAATACATTTCTTTTGCTAAATAAAAGAAAAAAAACAATAAAAGTACACATATTTAGTATCGCCGCGTCCGTAACGACCCAACCTATAAAACTGCCCCACTAGTTAACCCCTTCAGTAAACACCGTAAGAAAAAAAAAAAAGAGGCAAAAAACGCTTTATTATCATACCGCCGAACAAAAAGTGGAATAACACGCGATCAAAAAGACTGATATAAATAACCATGGTACCGCTGAAAACGTCATCTTGTCCCACAAAAAACGAGCTGCCATACAGCATCATCAGCAAAAAAATAAAAAAGTTATAGTCCTGAGAATAAAGCGATACCAAAATAATTATTTTTTCTATAAAATAGTTTTTATCGTATAAAAGCGCCAAAACATAAAAAAAATGATATAAATGAGATATCGCTGTAATTGTACTGACCCGACGAATAAAACTGCTTTATCAATTTTACCAAACGCGGAACGGTATAAACGCCTCCCCCAAAAGAAATTCATGAATAGCTGGTTTTTGATCACTCTGCCTCACAAAAATGGGAATAAAAAGCGATCAAAAAATGTCACGTGTCCGAAAATGTTACCAATAAAAACGTCAACTCGTCCCACAAAAAACAAGATCTCACCTGACTCTGTGGACTCAAATATGGAAAAATTACAGCTCTCAAAATGTGGTAACGCAAAAAATATTTTTTGCAATGAAAAGCGTCTTTCAGTGTGTGACGGCTGCCAATCATAAAAATCCGCTAAAAAACCCGCTATAAAAGTAAATCAAACCCCCCTTCATCACCCCCTTAGTTAGGGAAAAATTAAAAAATTAAAAAATGTATTTATTTCCATTTTCCCATTAGGGTTAGGGTTAGGACTAGAGTTAGGGCTAGGGTTAGAGCTAGGGTTAGGGCTAGGGTTAGGGTTAGGGCTAGGGTTAGGGTTGGGGCTAGGGTTGGGGCTAGGGTTGGGGCTAGGGTTAGGGCTAGGGTTAGGGCTAGGGTTGGGGCTAGGGTTGGGGCTAGGGTTAGGGCTAGTGTTACGGCTAGTGTTAGGGCTAGTGATAGGGCTAGGGTTATTGCTCGGGTTAGGGCTAGGGTTGGGGCTACAGTTAGGGTTGGGGCTAAAGATAGGGTTAGGGTTTGGATTACATTTACGGTTGGGAATAGGGTTGGGTGTGTCTGGGTTAGAGGAGTGGTTAGGGTTACTGTTGGGATTAGGGTAAGGGGTGTGTTTGGATTAGGGTTTCAGTTATAATTGGGGGGTTTCCACTGTTTAGGCACATCAGGGGCTCTCCAAACGGGACATGGCATCCGATCTGAATTCCAGCCAATTCTGCGTTGAAAAAGGAAAACAGTGCTCCTTCCCTTCAGAGCTCTCCCGTGTGCCCAAACAGGGGTTTACCCCAACATATGGGGTATCAGCGTACTCAGGACAAATTGGACATCATCTTTTGGGGTCCAAGTTCTCCTGCTACCCTTGTGAAAATACAAAACTGGGGGCTAAAAATCATTTTTGTGAAAAAAAAAAGAATTTTTATTTTCACGGCTCTGCGTTATAAACTGTAGTGAAACACTTGGGGGTTCAAAGTTCTCACAACACATCTAGATAAGTTCCTTGGGGGGTCTAGTTTCCAATATGGGGTCACTTGTGGGGGGTTTGTACTGTTTGGGTACATCAGGGGCTCTGCAAATGCAACGTGACGCCTGCAGACCAATCCATTTAAGTCTGCATTCCAAATGGCGCTCCTTCCCTTCCGAGCTCTGTCATGCGCCCAAACAGTGGTTCCCCCCCACATATGGGGTATCAGCGTACTCAGGACAAACTGGACAACAACTTTTGGGGTCCAATTTATCCTGATACCCTTGTGAAAATACAAAACTGGGGGCTAAAAATCATTTTTGTGAAAAAAAAAAAAGAATTTTTATTTTCACGGCTCTGCGTTATAAACTGTAGTGAAACACTTGGGGGTTCAAAGCTCTCAAAACACATCTAGATAAGTTCCTTAGGGGGTCTACTTTCCAAAATGGTGTCACTTGTGGGGGTTTTTAATGTTTAGGCACATCAGGGGCTCTCCAAACGCAACATGGCATCCCATCTTAATTCCAGTCAATTTTGCATTGAAAAGTAAAATAGCGCTCCTTCCCTTCCGAGCTCTGCTATGCACCCAAACAGTGGTTTACCCCCACATATGGGGTATCGTCGTACTCAGGACAAATTGCACAACAACTTTTGTGGTCTAATTTCTTCTCTTACCCTTGGGGAAATAAAAAAATGGGGGCGAAAAGATCATTTTTGTGAAAAAATATGATTTTTTATTTTTACGGCTCTGCATTATAAACTTCTGTGAAGCACTTGTTGGGTCAAAGTGCTCAACACACATCTAGATAAGTTCCTTAAGGGGTCTACTTTCCAAAATGGTGTCACTTGTACAGGGTTTCAATGTTTAGGCACATCAGGGGCTCTCCAAACGCAACATGGCGTCCCATCTCGATTCCAGTCAATTTTGCATTGAAAAGTCAAATGGCGCTCCTTCCCTTCCGAGCTCTGCCATGCGCCCAAACAGTGGTTTACCCCCACATATGGGGTATCAGCGTACTCAGGACAAATTGTACAACAAATTTTGGGGTCTATTTTCTCCTGTTACCCTTGGTAAAATAAAACAAATTGGAGCTGAAATAAATTTTGTTTGAAAAAAAGTTAAATGTTTATTTTTATTTAAACATTCCAAAAATTCCTGTGAAACACCTGAAGGGTTAATAAACTTTTTGAAAGTGGTTTTGAGTACCTTGAGGGGTGCAGTTTTTAGAATGGTGTCACACTTGGGTATTTTCTATCATATAGACCCCTCAAAATGACTTCAAATGAGATGTGGTCCCTAAAAAAAAAATGGTGTTGTGAAAATGAGAAATTGCTGGTCAAATTTTAACCCTTATAACTCCGTCACAAAAAAAAATTTTGGTTCCAAAATTGTGCTGATGTAAAGTAGACATGTGGGAAATGTTACTTATTAAGTATTTTGCGTGACATATGTCTGTGATTTAAGGGCATAAAAATTCAAAGTTGGAAAATTGCGAAATTTTCAAAATTTTCGCCAAATATTCGTTTTTTTCACAAATAAACGCAAGTTATATCGAAGAAATTTTACCACTATCATGAAGTACAATATGTCACGAGAAAACAATGTCAGAATCGCCAAGATCCGTTGAAGCGTTCCAGAGTTATAACCTCATAAAAGGACAGTGGTCAGAATTGTAAAAATTGGCCCGGTCATTAACGTGCAAACCACCCTTGGGGGTGAAGGGGTTAAAAGAACCAAGCGATCCCATAGGGTGTTCGCCTCTCACCCGGATTTTTTAGATCTAGTCCGGCGACACAGGGAGCGACCGGATAAGAGCTTTACGGGAAAAAAGGCCCTGGAAACGAAGTATCCCTTTTCCGTAGATCTTGTCAAAGATTGGACGGAACCTCCACTAGTGGATCCTCCGGTGTCGTGTTTGGCTACCAAAACGCTTTTATCCCGTACCTGATGGGGCTTGGATTAAAAATCCCACAGAGCGTCAAATAGATTCCCTGGCTCACTCAGTATATGAAGCCTCAGGTTCCTCTCTATCCCCTTCCTTCGCTGCTGCATGGGTCGCAAAAGCAATGGTTTTCTGGGCAGATGCCCTTGCAAAATC